>NC_134577.1:87729107-88035357 GCF_050947875.1 Dermacentor variabilis | reverse complement strand
CCTGTAGAGACACTTCGTATAGTCATAGTATGAATAAGCTCTTCATTCTTCACTGAACAAAATATTGTTACAAATAAAATAAGTTCAACACGCTTTATGACTGATGGCATCTGTTTGGAGGTTGAGTGAGTTGTGTTGAACACATTAAATGCCAAACAACTTTAGAGCAAATGGCGCTAGTGCGGCCCTCTGTGAATGTCATCAAATTTTAATGAGATGTCAACCGTTTAATGGCTTCCTTTTTTTTCAATTCCCATGCGGCATGAATATAACATCTGCAGGTGACTTACCTTAAGGAGGTTGTTGACCATGGAAAGCTGTAAGACAACAAAGGAAAAAAAAAAGAGAGAGAAGTGGTCACACATCTGTACACTCATGTAGTAGGCTTGGCCTTGAAGAAGGGCACAAGCCAAAGCTGATGTTCTCGTAATGACTTGAGGGTAATTTTTTTTTTCTAAGCTTTTTGTAAACTCCTGCAATGGAAAGTTAAGCTGCTCGATTCATAAGCGTCCACGTCAACATTTAGTAAATGTAACCCTTGATGGACCGCCCAATGAATGGGGACAAAGCTTGCAGCAAATGAAAGGAAATGTAAAAATAAGACAAAAAAAAAGATTACGAAAAGGAAACGCTGGACTCTGCGTCATGCTCTGTACTGTACTACGTAGTTACAGGTCATTGATCTGTTAAAACATGTCATTAAAGGGAAATAACACGTTGCCCCCTCAGCAGCAAACCCCCCCCCTCCCACTCGATACATAAATACAAAGCATACAAGGCGTTATGTCAACGGCCATCTCCAAAAATTCGTAAACTAGTCAATCAAGACAAAAGCATAACTTATACTGGCCAGAATTGGCTATAGCAGTGATAGACCTCCCAATTTGTGCGCTAATGATGATTAAGATCATCAACAACTAATTTTTGGCAATTTACCGTCTAAATAATTACTTTGGTGTATGTATCTAGCAGATTCTTTATGTGCATAAGATGAAATGTTTGTCCGTGAATGTTTAGTGACCATGCAAGACTATCAGCACATTCTAGCAGATTTCAAGGTTGCTGCGATGCATTTTGTCAGGTGAAACACGAGAGTACTTTTTCAAAGGTAATCAACGAGCCATGCGCATACCATAAAAAATAAGCGACTTAGGCGTACCTATCCAGTATTTGCAGCTTCCCTGTCACATTAAGTTGACACTTTCGCTAAATAAAAATGCTTGTTAACTACATTTGATTTCGACAGCAGCTGAAATTTCGCTTTGCATTTAAACAGGCACAAACACTGCAGCGAACACTTTACAAGCCATCGACCATATTGGTCCACTGTCGCTGCTTACTGAAATGGCACTATAACTTCGTCAAGTGCTTTCCCGCTTTTTTTGTTTGCCGCCCTTCCATCACTGCAATACTGACAGATAAAGTATCTTATCATACTAGGCAAGGCTTGATGGCATTCCCCTAAGTGCATTCAATCTTGTATGGCAAGAGTCACTTGACACAGTGAACAGCAACAAGGCTCCAGAAATTGCTTAGTGAAAAGCGTTCACTTCCTGAAATGATCGAATGATTCACGGAGCTTAACATCCCAAAGCAGCACCGGGGGTTGTGGGCGAGTCTATTGCAGAGGGTTCCAAATTAATTTGGACCCCCTAAGTTTATTTAACATGCACCTAAATCTAAGCTCATTAGGTAAACACACCACAAATGAACAAGAAATTAACAACATTGTGATGTCTGTGGTTTCACGCTTACTTAACCTGTCCTTTTGAATTACTATCAGCGTAATGGGAACAAGTCAAGGCTGACTGAAACAAGTGGCTGTGTGTGAAGGCTCACCTGTGTTTGTTCTGCGTGTCCTTTGGCATTGTACCTCAAGTTGTAACCACGGCTCAATTCAGTCTCCGAAACTTGCACTGAGGTCTACACAATGCTTAGAAACTGGCAACAAAAATGACTGCACAACTCACTCCTGTGTGACTAGGCATAGCAAACATTCTCAACTGTATTTTTGTTTTCCTGTTCGTGCTTCAATCTGTGCTGATGGCATGCGAGTGTTTTTTGGAATTCACTCCCATCGGAGTGGGGCTACCATGGTCGGGACTCAAATGCACGATCACCTACTCAGCAGCAAGATGCCATAAGCACACAGACACTGTGGCGGGTTCTTCCGAAATGTGTGCAGTGGAGACAGGGGGAAGTGAGAACACCGAACTTACCATGGGCATGGTGAAGATGAACGCCTGCAATGTGTCCTTGAAGAGCGAGACGTTCCGAGAGATGATGGCCCGCTCGATGATGGTGCCGTTGCGGATAAGCCAGATGTCGCACAGCGTCCGGCCAATGAGTGAGCTGGCCACCAGCAGCATGTAGCCAAACTGGGAGGAGACGCATATCAGCCGTGAGCGGGCGAGCAGCCTCCGATACCCCGTCAGCCAATCTACGAGTCGGCCTACTGGTCCCTCCCATTCATTGCGACAGAGGACAAAGGAACTCAAATCTGGACAAGTTGAAGAGGGAGGATGTAGCGAGTTTGCTTACAACTACCAGGCAATGTGCAGTCGTCATCAAAAGTTTGTGGGCCATCAGATCTCGGAGAAAATTGAATAGTTTCAAAGCCTGGACACACAGGTTCAGATTTCGAGCCTTTACTAGTTTGTACCGCACAGACTCGTGTAAGGGCCGTAACTTTTTTTTTTATCGCAATTTTTGATGAGAAGCGGCCCTTACATGGGAACGAACCTTTCAGTCAAAATGGTGCCAGAACAGCCAGCGACTTGCGCACATGCCGGATGTACAATTCCATCAGAGGTCAATGTGCAGCTCTCACCATCTAGTAGAAGCACGCGGAAGTGCGCAGCATGCAGAAATTTGCCAATGCGTGCGCACGGCAATGGGGCACCAAATGCAATTGCTCCTCCATTGGAATTTTTTTTTCCACAAAATTTCGGGCTGCCAAGTTGGGGGTGCGGCCCTTATACGGGTCTACACGGCACACAAACAACATAGTGTTGTACGGTCTTAATACCTATGCAAACTGCCCATAAATTCCGCATTCTCGTTTAGAGCCTGCAGTGCGTAAACTTTTGGCTACAACTACACGCTCGACTCGCATGATGCATCAGATATATAACAACCTATATACAGAGTTATACTTGTACGAGGCTTATCTCACTAAGCAGAAAAAAAAAACTATACAAGTTTTACCTTTATAATAATACAAGCCTATCTTTATAATAATGGCTGGGCTTTATACAGTAACTCTGCACAGTAGGTAGTAAAGGACTTCTGAGATAAGGGTGCAAGGTTAATTTTCACTGCCTGAAGTTCTTTGAAATGCAACTGATGGAAAGTATGCTAGCACTCTCACAACCTATCTCCACTAGAAATCAGAGCCCATAGCCAGGAGTTGAGCCCATGGCCCTGAGCTCAGCAGTGCAACTTCACAGCCACCGAATCACAGTGGCAGTCAGCTGTCATCAGCAATTCCTAGGCAGACTTCCAGTTAAACATGGGTCCACGCAACATGTGCTCAACGTTTTTTGTCTGCGACACAACACGAGAGTCAAAAGTGGCAGAAAAAACAACACAATTGCTCACACTACTGCTGCCTCTCATTAAATGTTCCTCTCTTATGCTCATCAGGTGCTGTTTGCACTATAGCGCGTGCCAAGATGGCGCATCAAAAGCAAAAGAAAGCACCGACGAAAATAATGATATTTCGGACGAGTCACACACATCTTGAAGCATTTCTGATTGAACCTGCACTGCAAGTTTGAATAATACGCGTAAAAAAGTTTCAGTAAGATGAGTTGGAAGGATGAGTGTTTACAGTATGACATCATGTAGCGGGTTCATTTATCGTTTCTCATAATGTTTCACATCAAGCATATTCTTTCAAGTGGCTGCATCGAAGTGCTTTCCAAGTATGCTACAAGTGAAACAGTTGATGCTCTTGCATCAGAAGTTCCAGTAGAGAGTTCTCATATGAACTCTACATCCTGTGAACCTGAGGGAAATCGCAATAGAACTGAAAATTCATAGCCCAGTTTTCAGCTGTGCGCACTCCTCATGGCCCCAAAGAAATGTTATGAAAATGAAGCTTTAGTGAACAGAATTGGTGCTCAAGGGGTTATCTAACGCTTCTGTCACTATTTCTCGAGCAAAAGAGATCAATGACCAAGATTGTGAAATGCTAAGATGCATTATGCTGCCTTCTTCCTCCTGTCAGCGATGGAGAGAATCAGAATTACATTTGGCACGTTGCCACATTTTTGTATCCTCAGCCGTCTGGCCCGACGCGGGCATTCCAAGACACGACTCGGCGGGACAATCCCAGGCCACTTCTCGTAATACACGTATGTCTACGTGAGTGAACACATGTTGCCCTTGGAAAGAATGCAAGCATTCCTCTTTCCTCCAACAGAGGAGCGGAGTTAACCATTCGCCTTGTCTGCAATTAATGCAAGTTCCACACCACCTGAGGCACAAAAGCATCGCTAAGGCACTCCACGGTTCTGCTTAATTGTGCGCAACTAATCAAGAAAAGAATTAAATTCTGTCAGTATTAAAAACCAAATGGAAAATGACAAACTCACTGGAAACAATGTGGACAAAACAGGAACTGTGAAACCATAGCATATTTCATTACTGGGTAGTGTGCAACAAGTGAAAGCATTCCAGAATTTTTTTTTTTCTTAGCTCTGTTACAGACAATAACACATGCAGCAATGAAAGGGGTTGCGAGAACTTTGCCCTGGAAAGCCGCATAATTATTACACACAGCGCGCACTAAAAACATGAAGAACAGAGACGAAACACGAAAGCTGGCCCCATCTCATGGCATTGTTGCAATGCTATGCGTGCATGTTGCATTATACTGGTGCCACATGGGACTGCAATCAATCCTAATCAAGCTCGATCAAGATCGAAAGTGCCTGTGTGACACCGGTATTGTGTGGCCCAAGACTAGAACAACAGAGTAGCCACAAAGTACTAAACTTGAATGGCGTTTCAATCTCGTGAAGCAACAAGCACCTCATCTCTCTACTTACACGCAACAAATGAGGCAACTTATTGCATTTGACAACTGCCACTGACTGTATTGCACTGGCAACAAGAATCAACGTTACACGGCAAAGTGCTGTTGCAATGAATTTCAATAAGCAGCCCCTTTAAGGAAAACGGCATGCCAAGCTGGCAATCAACACGGTGGCTCCTGAAAACAACAAGTGTTCTTGCCAAACGTTCTCGCGCGTGGGGCACATCAAGCGAAGCGCGAATTTCACAAGTGTGCTATTTAGAATATCTGGTACTTGAAATCTGCCTCTGCTGTACCCTTCGCGCAGTTTAAACGTATTGCGTGAATCTATCAATGACGGCCATCCGTTCCCAAGACTGACAAGATTGAACGTGCAGAAGTCTCAACTTGCACGCATTACTATGTTTAGCTTTCAAAAAACGTGAGGACCCACCTCTGGCGTGAAGACGCCGGGGATGACAACCTTGAGTAGGCTACCCAGCTGCCTGCAGTGGACAGAAGGACGAAACAGGTAAGAACTATTGATGGCACTCCGCCTGATCGGCAAAAGGTCGACGTCGGCTCTCACCTGAAGAACTCGCGGTCCACGTGCGCCTTCTCCTTTTTGGCATCTTTCTGTGGGGCGCCCGAAAAACACACGATTAGCCGAGCTCTGCAGGGTTCTGGGCCCGCCCGCGCCCCCGGTCGCGAGACAAACAACTCACCTTGTCGAAAACCAGCGCCGCCGCCGCTAGTTCCCGGCTCCTGCGCGGACGGGAAAAAGACGGCAATGTCAGGCATGGTAGTACGATTGGATCCGCGTTTCTTCGAAAACGCCGCGCGCACGTTTATCGGAGATAACGCGCTGCCGCTGCCTGATCTGTTAGTTTCGCGTCTCGGACCGGCCCGTAACCACGGCGTCTGCAATGAACGTCACGACCACGACGACGACAATTTACTTACTCGCACAAACGAAAGTCGCACGTTTCAATTCTCGGGGGGCCGAACACGCGCGGCGGACACGCGCCACTGGAAAGGCTCGCCAGAGGAACTAGGAAAAGACATCAGCGGCCGGCCCCCGTACTTGTCCAAAGTACTTAAGCGTACGCCGCGACGCATGGCTTACGGGGAACCCGCGGAGGATCGCGCGCCGCTGCCGCTACACGTCCGCGTGCGCCGGCATGCAGAACTCACCTCTTCTGCTTCCTGAGGAACCTGAAGTAGGACCAGGCGTAGATGAGGGCGACCGTGCCGGCGACCACGGCAGGCCGCCGTTGCTCGAGCATCTTGCTCCAGGCGGCCGCCATGTTTTCGTCTGCGGCCTGTCAGCTGATTGCCGTGCTCGGCGGCTAGCGCGCTGCGGAGACGATCGTGGCGGTGGCGCAGAGCACAGCAGTCGCGCACTCGCACACGCAACACACCGGTCAGACGGCTTTCTCCTCGAAGGAGCCCGCCTCTCCTTCGCACGTGACGAGGAAGAACGGCTCCCTACGCCACCGCGCGAACAAGGGAGCAGGCGGAAGAAAAAGGCTCGATGAAGCCGAAAGGTTCTTTTATTCAATGCGCTACGAGCGAGCAGGTGCGGCGGGGGTCAGGTAGACGGTAGTACGTAGCGGGACAGACCCGGTCGCAGCTTCTCGGCTTCGGCCAGGATCACCAAGAAATCGGACAGGTACGGTACGGCAAGCACCGACTGCAGGTACTTCGTGGACAGGGCTCGCCTGCGAGCAATGTCCCGAATGAAAAGGAGTGAAACAAGAATAAGTAACGGGACGTTTAATGAGCAGGAAAAAATGTTAGAGAGGTCGCCATGGAAAGTCTTCAAGCTCTCAAGGCCAACCTTGGCTACCGACGCACAGCGGGTTGCATGCTTGGCCTTCGTAATGCCGCCGCGATGGAAACTTTCTTGCTTGCCAAGAAATGCGGCAGGCCTTGCTGCCGAACAGACACTGCACTTCCGCTACACTGCTGCACCGCCGGCACGGTCGACGGGGTCGGGCCGCGCGTCAATGAACGACGCTTAGCGACGTCGCTAAACTCGAGCACCTGTCCTTCGCCCACGCCGGCGGCAGCTCTAGCCGATTAGTAGGAGAGTTTCCGTCGGCGTTTGCTCAGAGGAAAGGGAGCACGCGCGAACAGAGCTGACGTAAAAGTGTGCGCGCCTTCTTTTCCTGCTGCATTCATCCCCGAAGTTATTCGGAGTAACGCGGAAAAGCCTACGGCCAGCTAACGAGAAAACAACTTTTCATTTTTCTTTCTTTTTTTGTTCCTCCACTGGCGGACCGAATGCGCGTCGCCGCGTAAGCTTTTGCAGTTCGAAAACAAAACCATTAGCAATGTCTGCAGGTAGCCAGCAGCTAATGTGCTGTGAAGCGCTGCCCATATTTCCGTGGCCTGGTACGCAAGGTCCACTTCATTTATTGCTTGTGCGCACTCAACGAACAGTCCAGCAAGGGGGCAAAAAAACAAACAAATAGGTTATACGTTCCCTACATACACAGCCTTACAGAATGGTGTGTGGCAGTTTCACCATAACCTTATAGCATTCATGTTTCATAACTTGTCTGCATGCATGAAAAACCTGTCAAGCATATTTGAATTTAAGCCTATGTACCATAAACACATTCCTATCACAGACCTAGAAAGGGTCTCCAAACATTCTGGGTGGAGGACTGCACTGTATGCCTGCCTCAATAGTTTTGAAAATAGAAAGACTGGGAATCTAGACAGGCAATAACAAATACAACACTTACCCTCAGTGGACACAAACAAAACTAACTTTTGAATGGCTGTTCACCATTCAAAAGTTAGTTTTCACAAGGGCCTGTATTTTGTAAGGATCTATTTTGTTGAATTCAACATTTTTGCTTTTTTATCATCCGTCCCACCAAATGGCCCGATCCCAGTGATAGCAGTGATAGCATTTGTGTGGCTTCATGCGAGCCAATGACGAAGCATGAAAAAAAAAATGGAAAATTAAAATAACAGTTAAAAAATACAGCACCCTAGCCTCATAAATAGAGGGTACTAAAATTTAAATAAGTGCGAATGTATGTAGCGGAACTTAATGGGAATTCGGTACAGATTAAGTTAGTATTTTTACTCTGCACTTTCAAGCTGAATGATTAAGTGCATAGCTGACAAGTTAGATCCGTAAATGACATCCTCCATTCCAGGATGCGTGTGCGTAGAGAGCTGAACAAAACTTGTGGCAGGCAAACAAAACACTGAAAGTGCAGCTGGGCTAATGAAGGCCATGCATGAATGACAACAGATCATCAGGGAGATGCAACGACAAGGCCAGCCACCGTTTGATTCTGGAGTCTCGGGGGGCATTTCAGTGGCTGCCACAAAGGGCCAGATGAGACCCATGAGCGAATGTTTGGACACTTTCGATCTGAAATAACAAACTACTTAAATGAACACTGAATGGTAACACTATAGTCACTTTAGATTGGTGTTCTTTTAACACCCTGTCAGCATTTATTTGGCAGCAAAATAGTGATTATAGTACTAACAGAGAAAATGGAGGCCAAACTTTGGTTTTATGAATTTGAAAAAATGACATTTTCTAATGAAACAAATGCAATAGACACATTACTGAATAAGAAAACCTGTCTGTGTAGACGTCATTCAGTGACTCAGTCATGTATCAGTCACAGTCTGTATCAGTCTCAGTCTCATATATCAGACTCAGTCATATATCAAGGGCAGCATAAGTGTTACTGCTTTGTCAAGGCTTTAAAGATATGTACTTCCAGACATACGCACACACACGCACACACATGCACACACACACACACACACACACACACACACATCAACAACATATTTCAAATATGATGTTTGCCTGCACTTTGGGACGTACATAGGGTTCAGCGTCTTCAGTTTAAAGCAATAAAAAGCAAGAAAGTATGGCCAATCCTATTTTTTCATAGAATTCGCTTTGCTAAATTCAAAGGGGCTCTGCAACCATATTTTACCCACCAAGTTCTGCATCATAAGGCATTCCTTGTGTTACTCTGTGACAAGTGCAAAACAAATTACAAGAACTGACAGAGGAAAACAACAGTTATTCAACTTTTAAATTCAAAATAAACGCAGACGACAGAAAGAGGCATACCCTTTCGCATTTCACTCGCCTAACAAGGCCGTATGCTGCTTCCAATCAAAACGCACTTTTCATTCAGCAGTAGCGGAAGCTGTCTCCCCATTGTGGCCTTCAAATGACAACCTGTGGCCATGCTTGCCGATAAACGATGTTATCTTAGCGGAGTGCTATAGCGACATCTTCTAAGGACATCTTCAATCACAACACCTGATAAGCATTTGTGTTGTGCCATTGTTGTCACAGAAGGGCCAGAAAGAAATAAAAACTAGTACACTGTTGCTGGCGACGCCATTACACAAGTAGAAAGGTTGAGCTTGGCCGTTGCCATCACACTGTAGTTGACGTTAATGTCACAAGATGGCGCCACCGGCGCCGTTTTCTATGCTTGTGTTCGGAAACAGCTGTAGTGCGTTTACAGGCAAGTTATAGCTCTCTGATATGAGTTTCCCTCACATGATGAAATTGGAACGCAATATCCTGTGAATATGCCAGGTGCTGTCCACTGTGTTGAGATGCGACACCTTTGGAAGAATCTGAATGGCTCGCGGGCCCAGTGCTACGCGACACGAGAGTGCACCAAAGAACACCTATAACCTACTGACTGCACTTAGTGCAAACCATTGGACAGCTCACCTGCAGTGTCAGTTGTAAAGTTTCTAAAATTTAAACTGCATGCAGCTGCAGCCTCTTATGTAGTCTTAAAGAGCATAACACACATTTTTTTTTTGTTGAATTGCACTGAATACGTGCAAGTCATTAATATAAGTGCAGTACGATCTTTGTGCCCAACCAATCAAAATGAACAGCATGAACGTATGCATCACAAGCCTTCTGCCTCACATCTGCTGCCGAAAATTGTCGGTGTGTGATGCTGCGCTCGGCGTGCAAACTGATTCCTGGAGCAAATAAATATACTAAATATACTTTGATCTCGGCGCTTTAAGTATTGTTGAAGCATCTACAGGTCCTATTACAGTAAGCGAAAGTGGAATAAAAACAACATGCATAATTTGGGGCACAGGGCCCCTTTAAATTAAAAGGGTCAGTGAAAGAAAATTCCCATTGTTGACAGCAACTGAAGGAACTTGAGGAGGAGGGGACGGGGGTGTAGCTGCCTAGCCCAACATCCACTTTAATGCAAGGAGCCTGGTGATATCAAGGTCGCATGTCAGTCTGCTGCCCAAGCTATCCATACCTATTTTTTTTTTGTGACCATTTTGTTTGTTGCTGCAACGAAAACGAAAGCACAGATGGGGTGCTGAGAAAGTGTGAGGAAGCCCTGGCTAAGGTTCTCACAGTTTTACTGTGACAGCACTTATTCAAGTGCTTGAAACAGTATTTGGCTTGTCTGTCCATTCTGTTAAAAACTGATGAAGACCGTTGCTGTCAATGACATCCTTTTGTCACCGTCAGGTTGCCTCTCCATTCCAAACTTCACCGTCTCCATAAAGCAAAGAAAAACGAAAATGTTGTGCACAGCCATCCTTACTGGAATTCAAGTGCATTTCACTGCAGCAATGTGCACTTGGGAGTCGAACGTGCTAACCACTCAGGTATCACGCAGTAAAAGTGCTGGGAGTGAGAGGTTGTGTGCTCCACACAGAAGCTGAAAACAGCGGCATCTGTGCATGTATTTCGGAGGCCAAACCAAGCAATACTGTAGTGGATGAAGATTACCTAATGTGCATTGCATAGAAATTGATCTCGACAAGCTCTTGCGCGAAATTCTTCATTGTCAAGCTCATGAAGACTATGCCGCTGCTGTTTTCATGTCGGAACCACATAATGTTAGGAACTGTGTCTCATTCTATTTGTGTTTGAGTATCGAATGCACTCGCTCTTAATCCCTGCAAAGTCACATCACCATGTGGCATTGCGCCCTTGCCAGGCTACTTCTTAAGAAATGCTACTCTAGGCATTGGATGCCACTACGGCATCAAAGAGCAAGATGCACAGTCTTGCAGCATGTTTCAGCAACAACAGAATTAGCGAAACATACAGCCACACACACACAAGAAAAAGAAAAAATTAGGCGTGCAGAAATGTAAACTGAAGAAAGCACGCCATATTTTGAGAAAACAAGAACACGCAGACCCAGGGCAGTGTTGCATTCTAAATGACGCGAAGCGTGCTTGACTTAGCGAGGTAGCAGCAGTAGCAGATAACCCGCAGCTCTTTGCTGCCTGCATGACGAGGACGAAGGCGATGTGTGATGCTTGCCAAAGGAAGAATGCTAGTGAGAAGTGTGTGTACCGAAAACGCATTCAAGGCTTCGTACTCATTGTGTCATTCTGGGTGATTTGCCAAGAAAGGACGTATACCCAATGGCACATGCCCAGCGTCGAAGTTGTCTGTTCGGCAAGACAGCAACCAACGCATGCCTAGTGGCCCAAGTTGTCTACGTATACACGTGAATATATCCAGTGAGGAAACGACGACAAATGTGAATTCTGGGGAGGAGGCAAGGAAAGGTTTGGCTTCAAGAACTAAAATTACAGGGCCCTAGACACAAACATAATGCCAGTGGTTCATTGCCAATGGGCAGAATGATACTGCAGACCCATCCCGCCTTAAAAGTATACTGCAACAAAATTTTGGACCTTGTAAAAAGCTTAGCTTCAGACAGTGAAAAGTATACTTTTGAAATACAAGTAAGTATCACGAAAGGCTGACAAAAGTATGTTTTTGATACTGAAACTGAAAAAAAGAAAGCCATCATCACCATTCACCAGAAGTTATGCACGACCCAGAATGTTGAAGCAGAAGAATGGCAAGTTGGGCAAATGTCTTTGACATCTTTTTTTTTTTTTGTGTGTGTGTGTGTGTCCATATTTAACCTTGTCAGAGTATTAATTCCACGATGATCAGAATGTTGAGAACTGGCATGGATCCTCGGCATGGCCTCAGAGATTGGGCGGCACCCATGGTGCATTGAAAATCTCGAAGGCGACATTCTGGGACTTGCGTCATATTCAATGTGCATTGTCGACTTAGGGCTCTAGGAATCATGCTTAAGGCAGCAGACATAGTCAGCTCCTGACTGGGAGCTTACCGTTATCATTGAAAAGGAAGGTATACAATCAGTGCATCTTACCGGTGCTGACATATGGAGCAGAGACTTAATTGGAGACTGACAAAGAAGCTTGAGAACAAGTTAAGGACCGCACAAAGAGCGATGGAATGAAGAATGCTAGGCATAACTTTAAGAGACAGAAAGAGAGCAGTTTGGATCAGAGAGCAAATGGGTATGGACGATATTCTAATAGACATTACAAGAAAAAAATGGCGCTGGGCAGGTAATGTAATGCGCAGATTAGATAACCGTTGAACCATTAGGGTGACAGAATGGGTACCAAGAAAAGGGAAGCACAGTAGAGGACGGCAGAAGACTAGGTGGTGCGACGAAATTAGGGAATTTGCAGGTGCTAGTTGGAATCGGTTGGCGCAGGACAGGGGTAATTGGAGATCGCAGGGAGAGGCCTCCGTCCTACACTGCACATAAAATAGGCCGATGATGATGATTATTATTAATAAAATTTGACAATTAACAGCACTGTAGCTTTGCCAACATTGCTTCAGTGGTATGAACCATTCACTTATAACCAATTTAGCCAAATAAATTTTGTTGCAGTTCGCATTTCAAGAATTGCCACAATGCAAATTTTGCATCGTAAGTGCGGATGTGGGTTGGCTAGGTTCCTTAATGATGACACAGAGTTGCAACAAGTCAGTCAGCCACGGTGAAGCAAGCACAATTCTAGGGCTGCCAAATCCTCTTCTATTTTTTTTCTGTCAGAACAGCGCAGTCTGCTTTATTCGAGTGTCACTGTCCCTCTTCAACTGCAGCATAAACACAGACTCCAAAAGCTTTCTGGACTGACTGATGAAGTGTCAGCTCCAATACATTTTCGGCAATGTTCCATCAATAGACGCAGTTCTCTTTAACCTGACCCAGAAACCTTCCAAGCGTCAAATGAAAAATGACTTCAAAAATGAGTTTCTTCAAAAGTTCTGGAATGGAAATTTGGAATCTCCATTGTGAACACACTGGAATGGAAAATGCACAGCTATATAGGACAACCAGGCTAGATAAAGGGACAGTAAAGGAGAAAAGGAATTCGAGGTGTATCAGTAAATTACCCTACAGTTGAGCCCGGTTATAACGAGGTCATATACAACAAGAAAATACCTTTGTTATGTCCAACATTCGTTATAAGCACATGTTCGCTACACACTGCTGTCGGTGAGAAATGTGTTCGTATTGCAAGTGTCTCATCAGAACCAGAAGTGCAACTATGGCCTACGTCACCATGACGTCCACTTTTCGCCCGGCACCCTCCTGTTGCTTTGGTCAGTATCCTGCAAAGTTGGCCTTCATGAAAAACTCCTTTCCTGTTACACAGGCCCATATCGCATGCTCCGCCAAGTGATCGATGTCACCTATGAAATCATTCGAGCCACGCCCACTACGTCTTCCGCTGTGACAACCAGTGACAATGTCCACATCGCCAGGCTCAAGCCCTACAACTCTCCGCACGTCTAAGATATTTAACAGCACCGGGACGGCACTTTTGCAGCCTAGGGTCGTATTACGATACCATAGACAGACGCTGAAGAGACGAGCCACCGCGAGGAAGACGATGACATGTCTGGACTCTGCACGAGCAAGTGCCCATCTTGCGCTCTGGTTGCAGTGTAAATACACGTGTAACCAGTCTCTTATGTCCGTGTTTTTCCTCATGTAACAATATTTGATTTATTATGTCTGATAATTCTTCATATCTGTGTTCATTACATAGAGGTTTGACTGTAACACAGACAAACACACAAAGAGAAGAAAGAACGCTGTTACCATCAGGAAGAGGCTTGGTAAACCACAAAAGATGCAAAAACAAGAGATGAGTAGCAAGTCTCCCTCGAAGTGCCCAGACCAGCCCACCATGACATCATACATTTTGACGGAATCTGATCAGATGTAGATAATCCTTTCTTTTTTATCAGTAGACTAAATTGTATTCTGCAAGAGCCATAGGCTGAATTTAGAGTGATTTTAGTATACTTTTACTGCACCCGCAATGGGTCCAAATTAAAAAAGGTATATAGTACTTTCAAATTCATGATGTCACAATGTAGTACCACTGCTTGAGTTCTGGTGCAGAATTTAAGAAAAAACAAAAGGAGAAGCTTTGACCTCCATTTTCAATTCTAATAAGTGACCTATTGCCACATAATTACCTAAAAAATGAGATTGTAAATAATACTGCATCTTTCTAAACTGGTATAGTGTTTCTCTTAAGTCTCTCTTTAGCTTTCACATTATTATTTAACTAACAACAAAAAGAAAATAAACAAATAAAAGAAGAAGCATACAGGCACACTTCAATTGATATACAAACATAGTACTAATACCTGACCTACAACCAGTGTCAGGCTGGTCTTAATTCACATCGTTGTTTGTGAATAGGAAGCATGGGAAGAATATGTAGAACAGAAGGGTGTGATTTGCAAGGCATGTCTCATAGCATCTCCCTGTCTGTCCGCTCGCAGAACTCTCCAAGCACGAATGCACGCATGCACTAGTCACACTGACAGAGAGAGGATCACAGTCCTGTGCAGATTCACAGCAATTGCTGTGGCACCATAACAAACCCTGATGTATCCTTAGATATCTTATGGTAAATTTGTTACAGTTTTTTTAATTAGTCCTTTTCAACTACTGAGCCCTGGCTGTACTCGTGCTAGCCGTCTTTTAGTAACATCACCAAAGACGAGCCGTACTCGTAAACTCGGTTCTCAACATGCATTTCAGTTTTGACACTTGAATATATTTTTCAATGCTTTTCTTTCCTTTAGTTGTAATCTATTTAGTTAATTATGCTTGAACTTCACACGTGTGCTGAGGGACAGTCACTTTTTTTAGGTCAGATGTCTATGTTATTTTTGGTGAATATAATAGATAAATTGCACAAGTAGTATGTTTTTTCAATACAGATATAATGTGAAATAATTTGCTTAAGCAAGCAAATTTCGGTAAACTTTCTACACTTCTTTATGAAAGAACTTGAGAGTTAAGAGATTTATAAGCACGGATCTTTTCACGCCACTGAAGCTGTCAGCCAACATAAGTGACTGATTTAATTAAATTATCTTTTTTCCTGGGCAGAAGAACCACTTGTGCAAAGCCCCTACACAGTTGTTCAACCCAACTCTATGCACTATGTAAGCACATACGAAAACACTGCTTCCTTTTCTTTTTTTTTTTTATGATAGGAGGGTGGCGCCCTCTCTGTGTAGACACTCAAATCAAAGCAGGCAATAGTTCCTGGCAGAGCATGGCCTCCGAGACCATTTTTAAAAAGGCATGTAGAATGTGCAGCAAGTTGAAGAAGGAAGACTGGACATGTGTCCCAAGTACAACTGTGTGTGTATTGAAAAAAACAGAAGGTCCAAAAGAAATATACAAACACGTTACTATGTCCAGAAGGCAAAAGCAATTGCCGAGGCTATTTGCATCCGAGAAGGTAACTTGTGCACCACGGGTGCGATCGGAGATGGTTGTTCGGCGCGTTCGTTCGGTTACCAGAGCGTGCGATTGGCCTACTTAGCGCCAACATCACCAGCCGCGGAGCGCGGCCACGTTTTTGGTGACGTCAAAATGACGACACGCTCCGGTCAATCGCCCTCCCACCGAACATTTCGTCTGCTTGGCGCCGAATCCGATGGGAGCTGGGAAGTTTGGAGCGATCATACGGCTTCGCATGGTGCGTCTGGTGGATTGGATTGGATCCAACCGGCGACTGCGGCATGGCACGTTTGGATCCAATCCATATTTTAATTCGACAAAATGGCGCTTCCGTTGGGAACTTAAGTTGTTGCGCTGGCGTTTCTAGAGGAAGGAGAAGAGCGGGTGACGTTGCAGCAACCGAACAGAACGCGTATCGAACAAAATATCTCTGATCGCGCCCCAGCTGACCCTTCGTAGTACCACATGATAATGAATTTAAGCTATTAGTTCCGATGATGGCTGCTTTTCTTAGCTTTGCTGATGATTTTGCCGGCACAAAGTATTGTCTACGGACATGAGGTCCAGACCATGCTAGGCACAATGCACCCATCTTTCACCTGTTTGTCCCGAATTGTAGAGAGGCAAGGGAATGCACCGGAAAAACAGCGAGCTAGACAAGAGGTCGACAATCCTTGAGAGTGCGTGTCCCAGTCTTAAGTTCTGTTTGAGTGCCTGGTTGTGAAAATAAGAGGACTGTTCGGCTAGTTGGTTTTGCTTTCCGACTATGGCAACTTAGTGCAACGTGGTGGGCAGACACAAACAATGAAGCGTCCGCTTCCGACTATGATTTTATGAATGCCCCTCTCTGACACGCACAGTTTTTATGTCAGCAGTTCCGTTCAGTGACAAGGTGCATGTACACCAAATACTGCGGATGTATCGCAGCTTAGTCATCTGTTAATGAACAGTTGATGACAGCGTTCATCCTTGTCAGTTTCTTGTTTGCGCCTGTTAAGCGTTGCACTATGTTACTGTAGTTAGATTGCAGCAACATACAGGAGGCTGTGATTTCTCCCACGTGCTTTCCTTGTCTACTGCCCTTTGAGATGCTGGTTAGCGTTTCACCTGGAGCGGGAAGCGCACTGGATGAGCGCGGCTGCCTTGACACGCAGATGCCTCTGGAAGGCCTGCAGCATCTGCTCAGCTGCGGCGGTGGTGGGGGCATGTCCCAGCTGCTGCACAAACTGCGACACGTGCGACTCCGCTGACGGAGTGCGCGCGGCCTTCAGCCTGCGTGTGGACGCCAGAGGGCGATCAATGAAAATTCTGGGAAAGTGGGGGGTATACACGGACTGTCATCAACAGCACCGACAACAAGATCATCATCATCTTATTTCATGTACCTGCAGGAAAAAAGGCATATCTTGGCGATCTCCAATTATCCTGTCTTGCACCAGATGACTCCATCATACGCCTGCAAGTTTTCTAGCCTTACCATGCTAGTGTAGTTCTCTGCCATTTTCGACTGCACGGAATGTGATGCACAAGATGATAGCTGAGCTTACACAATTATGCAAGTATTTATTAATTTAAATAATTAGTTCTGGATAATTAGCTAGTTAATGCTAATGGGAAAGAAATGATCCAGTTTGCAGAAGACGAATACTAACAAAGCACCCTTGGTACCACGCTCATACCTCCTAGCTCCTTTATTCTTGAAAAGCTTGGCACGCATTAGCTGGGACACCCTGTATGTGCAAGGATACGGTATACAGGCGGCATGCATCCTCTGCTTGTGCGACCAATGGGAAAAAAGAGTGAGTACGCACTTGCGCGTCAGGGGACCCTGGTATCCCACGTGTAGAGGGCACTGCCAGACGCGTCCCTGTGCCATGTCCACCACTGTGGACGGATGTGGAGACCAGATGAGCTCGCGGGCCGAGAGGGGGCTCCCGATTGACCCCCGAACCAGTCCCTACAGGAAAAGGGGGTGGGGGTTTAACTTTTAGCCAGAGGAGTAACGGTGCAGCCACCATGTATTTTTTGTGTTAGAGACAGTTAGTGAATTCAGGGCTGGGCAAAGATACTTTCCAATTGTATCATGATATGATACAAGATAATACCATAATCATTGTATCCGATACGATACATTTCATTTGTATTTTAAGATAGTTCAACACATTTGTAAATATCTTATTACATACTTATATAATGCAGCTGCAAACAGGTATTCACAAAAATGTTTGCTTGGAAATTTCTTAGCTCCGACCAACCTTATTTGAATGAAATGTCTGTTGGTACCTCAAAATTTTCGTCTTTCTTCCTCAAAGTATAATATTTGCATTTAGAAACAGTTTATTGGAGTTGCTTTAGCTGCTTAACATGTAAGCTCTTTATATGCTGCGCTGTCAGTAGTTTTTGCTTGTGGCTTTCGTAATTGATAGAAGTCGCTGCTCTGTTTGCTGACCAGGGTCACCATCTAATTACAAGAATGTCAATGAGAAGCCTCTGCACAATGGGGCAAATACCGCTGTGGAGTTTTAGCTTGACCGCAAACGTTTTACTGAAGGCATTACCGTTTACGCAATACCGGATCGCCAGACAGCTGTACTGCAGCAACAATGCTGGTAGCGTCATTTTTTGCTGATGCATTGTGTATACAGAGAGCACGTTAAGCTGCAATGACCTTTCATAGTCTACATATTTGCTGGCATAAAGCATTCGCTAGCAACATATTCATCAATGTGCAATCACTTTATGATATTTCCTCTAAGAGAGAACTTGACATAGTAGTTCTGCGGAAACCCGCAAGGTGGAGAGAAGTAACGAATAAAGGGAAAATCGGACATCCACCCGTTCGTAGCAATTGCTACAAAGGAAACCCATACGGGTTCCTCGAAAGAAAAGCCTCATAGTTGAAGAAAAATTCGTCCTGGTCCGTCCCGGACCAGGACGAATTTTTCTTCAACTATGAGGCTTTTCATATACATATACATATACATATACTGATACATATATCAATACCATACATATATATCAATACAATACAATATATCAATATACAATACATATACTGATACACATCTTGTCAGATGTCTCATGATATAGATACAAGATACCCAAAGAGTATCTAAGATGTATGTATCTTTGATAGGGCTCAGCACTGTTAGTGATACAGATGTAACTTTTAGGTCAAGGTGAGTCAATCGATAACTTAACTTGATTTAATGTTTACATAATACATCCAGTATATCCATTTCACCCAATCGGTGTGGATGTTCTTGTTTGTTTATTTATTTATTTATTAACACTGCAATCTTAAAAAGATCATAGCAGGGTGAGTACAGAAGACAACAAATAATACAGGCATGAACAAACAACAAAAACACAAGATAACAATAAACACAATACAATTACAATACAAAAATGCTATTTATACATCTGTATAATGATTACACACATAGCTTAGAATGAAAGGGTTGGTGAAATTGGTGCAATTTCACTGGTGCGAAAAAGTTGGGACGTCTGCCACAAAGCGTAAAGATAGCTGTATCTGTGTCACTGCATTCACCCTCACCCAAGAAAGAGGTAAAACGCATGCACAGCTGAGAAGCCCACCTGCAGTTGAAGACCCGGCAGGTAACAGGGCTCAAGTGTGTCACCCCACAGGGAGCAGAACAGCTCCTCGTGGTCCAGGAGACCTCGCAGGGCGTTCAGGGCTGGCTCCACCTACGTTTTTATGTCAACTTTCAGTAAAAAATTTCTACTTACTGCCGCTTTATTTTAAATTATTTTTGCTGAAATTTTATAAGATCACCTGTTTTTCTTCCTGTGCTAATCATTCGATACCAAACTTCCCATCCCTGTATGACCCAGGTGCTCATAATGCTAAAGGTGCTGATACCAAACTAAGTCTTTGCAGCAGGGGTGGTGTTCAAAAGCGATTGCCTTCGGGGATACAATCACGTTTGCGAGATTTCACCAGATGCGTTGAAGTATCTGGCCAACAGCATGTCTGGAATTGAGCAAAGAGAGTGAGCTCTGTACAGTGCCGGAAATGCTGTTGGCCGTATACGCCAACGTGTCCTGCACCGAGTCATTTGATCTTTCAAATTCTTGCGAATGTGAGTGTATCCCTGAAAGTGATCGCTTGAAAATACTACCCCAGTTTGCTCCTCAATGAGAAGATGTGCATGCATTAGTGGCTTTCAATTTTCTTTTCGGTCCAAACACACAAGTAAATGTGTCGAGTTTTTGCAACTGAATGATGGGGATTGAAAAAAATGTCGTCTTGCCATGAAACCGGAACAAAAACAAAGCACCAGCTAGTAAGCAAAAGATATGTCGTGGTTGGAATGACTGGAAGAAAGCGTTAGTTTTTCTACTTTGATTAGGAGGAACCAGGCAGCAAACGAGACTCACCTGAGCAGCACTGTCGCCGATGACAATGGAACATCGCCGTGTCTGCAGGTGCGACTGGAGGGCCCGGCGAATCAGTTCTTCTGGCAGACGATCACTTCGGCTCAGAGCGTTCACTGACGCCTGCATGGTCAGTGTGCGACTTACTACAGGTGGCTGCGGCGTCTCTGCTTGCTGCGCATGATTCGTATTCCTTTGCACTTCCATTTATTGAGCAGTATCAATGTTACCATATCTCTGTGTTTATGTGAGACATGCCACCACCAGATTGTTGTCACGTCACGAATGCTGTTACTCATTCCAGAACGACAGGCCCGTTTTATCTGACTGCGCGCTATAGACACAGGAACCTTCAGATTTATTTCAGATTTGCGACACCTTTCGTTCAACCTAGAATGCTCAATGACCACACTGTATAGATAGGGCCTAAATGTGTGCCATGACACTCGATTCGACAACAGCTAACCACGTTGTCACTACAGCTACTCTGATGTTGTGCTGTTTTTTTAGCGAGCACAAGCGCCGTAGCACGAGTAGTTATAGTTTGATAACAAGTTGTTATAATTATTTTACATTGGAGATAGCATTTCGCATGTTGTTCTATAGTATGGGCTAGACGACTGTTAGAGATGGAACACCGGCTGCCAGATGTGTTTTCGAAGTGTTATAACTCTCAGAGAAAGGCACCAGTCTGAAGCCTCTCCACTTGCTGGCATTCCTGTGCACACAACAGTTGCGCAGCACCACACTCTTGTGCACCCTTTGGGGTGTGTATCTGCCACACAACGATAATCGTCATCTACCTTGCTTGCGCTTCCTTTCTTGAAAACGCCGCGCCTGCTACGTTCCCGTCGGGAATGCTATGTCGTGCTGATAACGTGCATGCCATTCGTTACTGAGAAGTACCGGGCTCGCAGCATTAAAGAAAGGAAATTCGGACAAGACAGACGACGATTATCGTTGTGTGGCAAGCTACGACCCAAAGGATGTAATTTTGCTTATGAGTGCACTCTTCCTTATGGCTAATTGGGGGGAAACACCATCGCTCAGTTCAGTGCAGGCAACAAGCAAACAAGCTGCGCCTCACCCTTCGATCGAGTGTCCTGGTGGACAGCAGGGACGAGGCCAGCTGGAAGTAGCGGTGCAGCAGCGAGGTTGCACTGCTCAGGTTCTTCATCAGGTCGCGCTGAAATGAAACAAGCACCGAATGCAACAAGCACCGAATGCAACAAGCACCGAATGCAACAAGCACCGAGTGTGATTGCAACAGGCATGTTGCACAAGATTGACTCATTGAATGATTGATTGATTTATGCGGCTAATTACCATGTTTGCACGATTCTACTGTGCCACCAATTGTAACGCGCAATTATATTACAGCCCAAATATAAAAATAAATAACTTGGCGCCGATTCTACCGTGCACATCAAGTACTGAAACTTGAGTCAACGCATACCATGTTGAAATGATGTTATGGAAGAAACAAAGGCACACAGACACGCACGTGGCTGAATCTTAGCAGCTAGTGGCTATTAGGATGCGATGATGCCTCCTTTTCGCTGTCTGCCGACCACAGACAGTCGAGCTCCATTTGATGCATTAGAAATGCCACACTTCTGGAGGGATGCGTAACCATTGTCTGAGGGAGGGCATTCTGCGCACCATGGATCGAGCTTGCGGCGTCTCCGAGCATCGCTTTCTTCAGATGAACGACCCATTCGACATCAGTGTCGCAACTGCCTTGAGTTTTTTTTTTTTTAATTTAGAATTGGTATAATTTTTGATTTTGAGTAGAATCACTTCCAACAGTAACAATTTGAATGCACCTTTTATTTAAATAAAAGTGCACATTAGAATCATGCAGATGCGGTAATGTCCCACTGCAACACTGGGGCTATGAGAGGCACAGGAGCAGAGGATTCCAGATTAATCTTGACCGCCTGGCTCTTAACGTGCACTGAAACCCAACTGCACAAGCATTTTTTGCCTTTCACCCCCATTGAAGCGCGGCCATGGCCGCTGGGAATTGAACCACCAACCTTTTGCTCGGCAGAACATCGTAGCCACTGAGCCACGACGAGTGTTATGTAAGAGTACTAGGCGGACTAATAAACAGTAAGCACTGATGTTATGAGCCTGGATGTGTTCCATTATTTGAAGTACATCTTTATTCTACACTCCGTGTGAGAAGTGGAGGTTCGATGGCACGAAAAGGAAATGCCATGAAGGATACATGCAGGAGATGTGTGAATATTTGAAGCTGAAAATACAAATGAAATACTTTTCTATAAAATTGAAGAATACAATTTGGCATTTTAATATTTCACCGTAACTGAATATATGAGCGTACAATGGTAATTGGAGTCTACCTATGGTTTACCGGCTGCTTCAAATAGGAATTAATTTGATTTCATGCTGCCATTTGCTAGCGTCCTGGTTAGCCATGATGGTAACACTACTGCCCTGACAATGCAAGAGTTCTGGGTTCAGTAAACCAACCAGTATGATTCTTCTTTGACTGCAATGTTTGATTTCCCATGGCACCGATGTGGCTTTTTTAGGAGACATAAATCCTTTCATAGCATTCTGCTAGAGTTGAATCTGTGGCAATGTTTTTTATGCACAAACTATGCCCATCGCAAGTATGCATTGAAAATCACACACAGAAAGAAAGCCTGATGCATCAGACATAGATTCAAGAGAGTTTGCTGATGGGCTAATTGGTACATGGTCTGCACTAAGGTTTGAATCCGAGCTAGTTGGTACGGCAACATTTCTGTAGGCAGAAGCCCCGTCAATAAATGGAACAAAGTAGTGGCAGACAGCGCGGAAAAAAAAGCAGACACGCTGTCCATGTGTCTGCCACTTGCTTGTCCCGTCTTTTGCATTACTTCCTTCAAATGTGGTACATGGAGTTTAAAATAAAAACAGCATGAACTCATCAGTCTGTGCTGTTTCTGTTCTAAACTTTATGTACACAAACAATTTTTTTTAACAGTGTGCAACAGCCGCAGGTGCGGTGTTGGCCGATGAGCCAGTATCCAGTCCATTCGGTCCCATGAATGTTACGCACCCCAGGCGCCTGGCAGACGAGCGCCACTCGTGCCAGGGTCAGGTCGGTGAGGGGCAACAGGAGCCAGAGGTCGGCCAGTGCCCGCATGGGGAACAGTGCGGCCAGGCACACGGGTGCCCCGGCTGAAAGGTCAAAGGTGACTGCGTGCAGGGCGGCCCGCTTGTCTGGAAGCAGCAGCAGGCACGACCGCGTGCCCCGCCGCTCCAGGCCCCCGTGCAGCAGCTGCAGGACGCTGGCTGCGTGCATGTCGTACTCCTCCTCGCGCCGGGACGCCTGTACGTGCGCAGCAAACTTTGTGGGCCCACTCGCAGAAAAGAGTTTAAAAATTTTTTTTTTTGCAGTGCAATTGGGACCGGGGACGTACTTTCCCTGTGGCCTTTCAATTCAATCCTGTGAGCGTTACCACAGCACGTACCAACAGCGTACATAAACATTTTTCAAAATGTTAAGCAGGCTTTACTGCGCAGCTTGATGATATCGAGTTGTAATGTTCGCATTAAAATGACAGTTAACAGTCTAACACATGCCAAGAAATTGATGATATATTTAGGTGGTCATTCCAGAGTACTTTGTAAATGCAACAAGTGTTACGTAAAAGGGCAACCACCAAGCATTACCGCTAGTATAAGCCGGCTCCACCGATGATGGATCCAGATTTCCAATAGATTACCCTATTATTCTCGTAACGCTTTCACTACATTTGAAGCCCTTGTAGTGTGCTCTCAAATGACCACCTGGATACGCCACTAATGTCTTCCAGATATATCTTGCACACACACAAGAAAAAAAGAATGCACAAGCAGCAAACATGTTCATCATATAAGCATTATGTTGACCATCATGCTTTAGACATGAAATATTGCAGGAAAGCTTCTCTGCCATTCATTAAAAGGGTCTATAGGTTTATTTTAAAGTGAATGGTAAAGAGCAGATGAGAAGGCTACCTACACATAAGATATCTGAACAAATAATAATGCCACATTTCTTTCTGTGAAATCACAAGCTTGATAAAGCATTGTATGCAGGTTGAGGCTTTTGATATAACACAGCATTTTTTCTTTCTCTTGTTTACTCTTCAATACTTGGCAACATCAACCACTAAAGGACAAAACTGCGTAGAAAAGACAGCCTCTCAGTGTAGGGCAGCTGCTGTAGGATCTGTCACATATATCACGAAGTTCATTTTCATCATTTTTCTTTGATGGAAGCAGTCACCCACAAACAACAACAGCAACCACGTAGACGACTACTCGTGATCAGCTGTAGGTTCAATTGTCATTGCATTGCCACAAGGTCAACTTCTACAGTTTTGCATGACTCCTAAAGCTTCCTTTTTAGTGGCTCTTCATATATTTTTGTGTCGTGCCCACCACAATATAAACACAACAGACATAAACATAATTGGGGGTGTTAAATAGTGGCCATATTGTTAAAAATTTATCAAGAATTATGCAAGAGTCCTCGGCTTTTAAGTAAGAGGCACAGAATGCAACAGCATCGAGCACCAGCTTGGATACATTGATGCACTGAGCACAACTTGAATGCATCCCTGAAAAATTCCACACAGCTTTCTAATACTGGTTTTACATTTTGCAGTAGTACTGCAGGCACGAGCCTTCTACCATAAGTGCACTAAGCGCGCCCTATAGCCTCTGGCTGAGGAATGACTTGCCACTGTATACCGTCAATGATCTTGTGTCATTAGTAACCCTGTCTCCTCTTCTAAGTGCTCTTACACTATGTGGTCATACGCTTCGCAGTCATACTGTGTCGTACAAAATTACGCCTTCAGTTTTGTCACCATGGGTGTTCTCTTGACAGTGCATGCCTTTCAGGCATTGTGAAAATGCCTCTGCAGTTGCATGTGGCCCTAAAGAACCGGCAATACTCTGTGCATTGGTTTTGGATTTACGGTACAGCACACATATTATATCCCCTTCGGGCGCAAACTAAATGTGTTGTTTGAAAATTGCCACTTCTTCAGTGAGCTTTGTCATATTTACAAACTGTGGACTCCATGCGAAGACTCTCTACCAGAATGTCAGATATGAGAAATTTAACCGTTTCATGTCTAGCACCGCTCTAAGAAACCTATCCAGCTGCATGAAAAATATGGATGACGTAAAACATTGTGAGAAACAATGAAAGACGCGAAACAGCTACATGACGACTTAATGATGTCGAGAGCGAACACCCAGCCATCTACCTTCCAACTCATTTTACTGAAACCTTTCACACATAGCATTCAAACTTTTAGGTCAGGTCCAATCAGAAGTGTTTCAATATGTATGCGGCACATCTTAGGTATATTTATTTTGGTCACTGTTTCTCGCTTTGATATGCTATCTTGGCGTACACAATTCTGTAAGCATTGCCTGAAGGGGATATAATTGAGAATCTTTCTGAAGCCTCAAAGGGGAAGAGAGAGAGAAAAAAGATGTGTTGTATAGTTGTGACATCACTTCTTTTTGCTCTTACCGTCGCATATATGTAAACATTTTGTGTGCTCGGTGTACTTCACGATCAGTTTTCTTTTCAAGGCTGTCCTTTTACACCAGTGAGCTTGTATGCTGCCTGCAGGCTCTTGTCAGAAAAGCTCATTCAGGCTTTGGCAGGCCTCACGAATGCACCTTGCCTCCCGTTCTGGTGAATAAGCCATGTTACTATTATTACCACTGCACCAGCGCATTGCTGAATCAACGCTGGGGTTGCGTAAAGTCTAGCACGTCCAGACCTGCTGCGGTGCCTCTCCCCGAGACAGGAAGCCTTCGGGGTTCTCGAGAAACTGGTGGCACTTGAGGAAGTGCGGGCCGCACTGGGCCGACTCGGGACCGCTGACGCCGCTGATGGCGCCAGGACACTGCATGCGCCATCGGAACACCAGCTGCGGTCCCATCACGTGGTCCCAGGACGAGAGGTACACACCCAGCACTCCGCACTCGGACGTCATGCGCCCGCACACCCCACTCGCCACCGAGGCCGCCGAAGCGCCATCTGGTGCAAGGGAACGTAAAGGTGCACGTGAGGAAGCGAAAATTTCGAGACCACGGCATCAGCAAAAAAATTTATTAGTCGTAATACCATCACAGGGAGGGCTTGAACTATTCATCTTCAATAAAATAGCACTTCGTTATAATAAGGTCTCACCTGACACCCAAGGAACCTTAATTACATCCAATATTCATCATAAACTTCATCATCATCATCATCATCATCATCATCATCATATTCATCATCATTTGTTAAATGCTAATATTAGTGAGGAACATTTTAGATTCGCTTTGTTATATCCGATAATTCGTTATATAACTGTTCTTTACATTGGGATTTGACTAAACTAACACAGCATGACTGAAAGAAGGACAAAGCACTTGTCCTGTTGTGTGTGTGGTTTTTTTTTTCTTTCTTTTTTGTGTTCTTGTGTCAGCTGCACTGTTTCAGCTTATATTAAATATTTACGATGACACATCCATGGAATGTTGAGTTGCATCGGCACGCTGCGTCAGCCAAACACCCAGATGTGGACTGTACCAGTTGATTTCAGACTACATGCCAGGGCCGCAAAAAACATTTGTGTGGTACCAGTGGTTTTCAGACTTTTACTTGCAACTGTGCAGTCAGAGATAAATGAAAGAGCAACAGAAGAAACAGGAAAGCTGATTCAGAGATTGCAATGATCATCCTGCCGACACTGCCCTGATGACTGTTCACACTCTCTTCAGAGCTTCACGTACATGGGATACAACTAAGGTTGCTAACTGTCCCGAATTAGGTGTGGAAGTCCCAAATTCTGAGTAAAAATCCCAAGTACTGACCTGACCCAGTCGGGACGGCTAAATGTCCCGACGTTTGCTTTTTTTCCGCAGAATAGCAACCAATAAACCACATTTCTTTTTTATAATGCCTGACAGCTTGATTGCACATTCTTCTCTTCTATCATCTATTGCATTGTCAAAAACGTAAAAGTGGTTTCATGTTTTGTTAAGGTTATAGTTCTGCTTTAGGGCCTAACTGTTCCCAGTACCTCTACCTGTATTGGCTGTGAGGCCAGGCTCCCAAGACCTTTGCTTCTGCAAGTGGCCTATCATCGAGTCTATTCAAGGCACACCGGAGAGTCTTCAGTACCTGAAGGTCACTTGAGTGACCAACTGCTGACATGCTACAGCTTAGTGCATGTGAAAGTGCAATGAAGATTCATGTCTTTTCTCTCTCTCTTTCGTTCACTCCTCCATCCCCCTCTGCACGTGTAGGGTAGCAAATTGGACTAAGTCTGGTTAACCTCCCTGCCTTTCCTTCCTCCCTTCTCTCTTCCTATCTCTATTGGCAGCCTTGTTAGCTAGGCAGCTACTGCACCTTTCTTGTTGTAAATCGTGACATGGTGGGACTAAAGAAATGTCTTGTTGCTGCACATATGGACTGGCGGCTCCTGGCACTAACAGGGTCAGTCGTTGCCAGGCTGAAACTTGTGAATGGACAGAAGTTTTTTCCTGTATTCTCCTTCTCAATAACAAAACACAATAATCCGCCTGGCAGAGGATTTGAGTCCAGTTTAGCTTCCCTATACAAATTACTGCAGCACATGTACTGTGTGATGATCACCTTTTACACTCGAACCTGGTTATGATGAGCGGGATTGTGTTTAAAAAATACTTTGGTATGTCAGGCACTTTCATATACTCAAATTCGCCTATAACGAAATTAAACTGTGATGCATTCCTTATGTATACATTTGCTATGTCCAGTTTAAAATTGAAGCAAGGAAGGAATCCATTTACTGAAGGCAAAACTATTTGTAGTAGGCGCAAGCTTTTGTATGTGCCTTGAAATGTTTCTCAGAGTCACTAACGATGGCATTCTCAATGAGCAAGACTCTGTAGACCTGCTCCAGTCTGCTTCCATTTATGGCTTCATTACATTGGTAGCAGATGGCTTGAGTTCGATATAGCCAATTTCCGGATTGTTACAAGGGAGTTCAATTACCCGAGTGTCAATCACTGAGTTGCATGTGTTTGATATAGAGAATAATTTGTTTTATCCAAGTTTCTTGTATTCGGGTTCAACTGTGAATGTATTATACTATATTTGATGTCAACCCCAGAATTCAATGCAACTTTCACCCACAAAACAGCACTAAATCTACCCCCTGTGCTTCTATGCTCCAATAAATAGCTCTTCAGAGATACCAATATTGAAACTTCTGCCATCACACCATGGAAATCAGCGAACATAATTGGCTGTTGCATCTATACAAATTTTCTTTGAGTTAGACAGTGGTGTATTCGCCCCTGCGTCCTTGGGTCTTCATCAACTACAGTAGCTGTTTGTAATGTTCTTTTACAGTACAGTCGAACCAACATCTAATGAACATGTAACAAAGTAAATCTTGAATGTTTCTTGCCGACACCAGCATGTAACAAATCTTTGCTCATAACAAATTTCGGATATAATGAAGGCATGTTCGTGCGAAATGCGACTCTGTTCTGGGCAAGTTCAACTGTAGAAGATGTCATGGGTTCTTTCAGCTCTGACATGTTCATGAGTGCTCTGCAGGTTGTGCCACCAGAACGAACTACTTTACATAACCCCCACAGTTGCTTCAGCTTTCTGTGCAAAGGTTGTCTTGATTTCTCTTCCACGTTCACAAGAGTTGTACCATCCTAACAGTAGAGAAAAGCATTTCTCTTTGTCACCATTACTGCATGGCTTGGTTCAATGTTAAACATCATGAGCAGCATTGGTGCAGTAAAAGCGACCTAATGGAACCCAAATGGGTGACTCCAATGTAAAGGCACCCACAAACTGGTTTAATGAATGCGGATGCTTGCAGCTGTATTGTAAACAATGTGGTGGTACTACAGAGAACCAAAAGGACTCGTAAGCTATGCTTGCGTGCTTTTACCCGTGATGACATATGGGGCAGAGACTTGGAGACTGACAAAGAAGCTAGAGAACAAGTTAAGGACCGCACAAAGAGCGATGGAATGAAGATTGCTAGGCATAGCGTTGACAGAAAGAGAGCGGTTTGGATCAGAGAGCAAACGGGTATAGACGATATTCTAATTGACATCAAGAGAAAAAAATGGAGCTGGGCAGGTCATGTAATACACCAGTTAGATAACCATTGGACCATTAGGGTTACAGAATGGGTACCAAGAGAAGGAAAACGCAATCGAGGATGACAAAAGACTAGGTGGAGCGATGAAATTAGAAAATTCGCAAGTGCTAGTTCGAATCTGTTGGCGCAGGACAGGGGTAATTGGAGATCGCAGGGAGAGTACTTCGTCCTGCAGTGGACATAAAACATGCTGATAATGATGATGATGATGAAGCTATGCTATATACTTAAGTTGTTGAAAGCCAATTTGCAAGAAAAATAAATTATGAAGAGCTACTGAAAGTATACCGCAGTATCACAATTAACAGTGGAGGCTGCTTCCCTGTCAGGATCTGTGCTATGCACAGGTTGTCACAGCAACAAGGTAATCATACAAAACATTCATAGCAGGTACAGGAGCTGTAAATGACATGCCTATAATCACACATATGTATTACAGCTGTATAGGCTGCTATGTTGAAGGGTCCCAAACAACACTGAAAATTTTGTTACCAATGTTATCGGCTAATGTCTTAACCTGTTAACTCCCATGCTCAAGCTGTACTTGTTGGCGGTTCGCACTGATGACAAAAAAGATGAGTTTTATTCATTCAGGTTGCAAATTATGCTGCTAAAAACAACAACAAAAAAAAAAGAACAGGCCAGATCGTCAGACTCTTTTTGACGTGTGCATTTGCGTTTGGATGCTCACGCATCTCAGTTTGTGGTCTACATTTTTTTTTATGATCATGTGTCGAGATGATAATACAGTAAGATTCCATTTATGTTGAACTCAAAGGGGAATAAGAAAAAGGTGTTCTGCTTATGCAAAAGGGAGGAAAATTTTAAAAATGTTTCTTTGTTTGAATGACGCTGAGTGCTGTTAATATTGCTGGGATGCAAAGTAACATGTAACTGCACTCGGCTTCAATTTTTCCAGTTTATTTCGAACAAAAAGTGGGAGGCTGCTAAGGATGACATGCAGCCACCATGTAACACTGCCTGCATTCAACTTAATCATTTTCTATCTGGTTTCGTTGCAGTACCGCACACAATGGACAATAAAGTCTGGAGTGGAGTGGAAGCATGGAGGAAGGAAACAGATTAGGGGGGAGCACCACATAAGACATTGAAGCCTAGTCGTAACATAAAGGAAAGGTTCATGTGCAATGGGCCTTCGCTACAATAACCGAGCGATAATTTCTAGCCGCTGAGAGCATGGGAGGGAGTAGAGCAGACAGTGGGTAGCGAGGGCGCTGCTAAGATATATCGTAAACGAAACAATATCTTGAAGGGTCTGGCAACCATGGAGGGTCTATTCTCAAGAGTAAACACACAGAAGCCCCAAAGAGAGGGAAGGACTGCATCAGAGGAGGGCAACTTGCCGAGACTAGCTAGTTTTTTGTTGTGCTCCCTTAAAGTTTTCTTTTTCTTTCCTCCATGAGTGAAAGGGCCTGCACTTGGAAACATATTCCAATGTGACATGGTGCTGGGCCTCAATTTTGTAGTGATGCTTTTTAAGATGCTAATGCCTTTTCACACTATCTGCTCAAAAAGCAAAAAGCGGCATAAGGGCAAATTAGGCATCAGAATCGGCATCCCTACAAAATTGCGGCCCTGAACTAACTTGTGATCTTCATGATGAAACGCATAATGTCACCATGAAGACGCAACGGAGTGGTGTTGGCATTAATGCTTTGATTTTTACGTCTTGCTTCGAGATGTTTTATCTGCTCTCAAGATGCTCCTTTATAATTATTTTAACAGATCGGGAATGTGCACCATATAACTTGCAAATTAGTGGTTACGAGTATACTTAGCAGGGCCAGTATAATGCAAGGATCCCTTACACTCTATTCTATTCCTTTCTTGCTGCCCACAGTTCACATACCATGGGCCAATCTCAGTTATGATGCAGGTAGAACACCATTTGGACCACTGCCAAAGCGCAAGAAAGGCATGGCATTGAAATGAAATCATTACATCATCCCGGCCCAGACTGCCATGCGGGGCTAGTGAGGCAGAGGTACCCATTAGAAGGTATGCTGTGTAAAGCCATTTGCTGAAAATTGACTGTAGTGGTTACTAATATTCGAAAATGAAACATGCCGTATAGTGTAGTGCGCTGCATTCTCTTGACAAAAGTTAAAGAATGCAGCCCTTGAAACAGAATGCAGCTGAACAAAACACGGACAGGTCAATGTCCCGTTAGTACAATGTTCAGCAAGGTTCTGACTTGTGTTGTAGAAGTTGCGGAGTGCTTTTTTGGTTGCAGAGTGTACGTCGAACAAACCTTCTCACACCTGAGGCGCTTGTGATGAGTCAGTCACGCCGTATTATACCTTTCTCGCACCTTACGGCGCTCTACCTTCAATATAACATCACTCATTCCCCCGGCGGGGGCAGAAGAGTCCGTAGTAGAGACCGGGCCTGCTCTCCTGGAGAGATATGTTAATTCGCTCGTGCCAGGCTTTTGGTATGCTGCTCTCTGTGACCTTTTGAAAACATTTTTATTGATCCGCTCTGAGTTAAATAAACGTTCTTCTGCACAAAAATGTGCAAAAATCGGTAGGCATGATCCACAGAGTCAGCGCAACGGAAACAAAGCAGGTACGTACGACATACCTTCAGACGCATCGTTATTATAATCAGAGGTGTTTTCCTGAGGCCTCCGTTTGCCAGTTACATGTGCCCTCCTGGAGCAGTATTTGTCAATATATCGTCGCAACGAGAAAAGAACCCAGCAACGAAAAAAGTGCTCCGCGACTTCTACAACACCAACCAGAACCTTGTCCATGCAATGTTCTTAAACCTGATGTTTTCGGTCTCAGTTTAGTGAGCAATATATAAAAACCGCAATATCGTGAAAAGGTAAGTTCGGCAGGCTTTCGTTCGAATGCTGTTTGTTCACAACGTGCAAATATATCAGTCAAACGTGCTGCTTGCTGGCAACTGAACACTGGTTGTTGCCGTGCTGCATATATAGCTCTAAACTATAAATGATGGCACGAAGGTCGTCACTGCTATCCGCGCTGCATTCATCGAGGTCATTTCAGGCACGAAATATATCTGGTTACGGTCTTCAGGAAACCTGTGCAAGGTGTGGTCAGCTCTATGAAACCCGTGATTAAACATATCACAAACAGTTTCGGATTACTTCAACTAAACGTTCTTTCTCAAACAATCGACACAGTCCAACCAAATATAACACAAGTTTATTTCTCGCATATTTAGTTTCCGCATTTAGATTTACCTCTTCCCATAGCCTTGAACTCCCACGCTTTATTTGGTGTGAACTATCCGACGTTATTTCCCGTTTAGTAGCCACTTAATTGTCGAACGACAACAGGCCACAATCGGCTGAGCAAAGCTGCTGGGCTACCGGGCTTGTAACTTATGATGCCTTTTATATGTAGTGCGCTCAAACATGTTCTCTCAACAGCCCCGTTACCTTTCGCTTCAGCACGCGCCATAGCAGCGGAGATCAGTGACGGTCGATTCCGTGCGCTTCTTCAAATGAACGGCGCCCCTCCATCGGCCAAACAAACGAGCAACAGCTGATCAAATGACAGTGCCCATGACAATGCGTACGAAACCCACGTCGACGCTTATCAAGCAAGTGCTTTGAACGCGTTATTCGAGCTTTGTTTTACGCCAAAGCTACTCCATAAAACACATGAACCAGTAAGTGATTGCCTAGAGCTTGCATTTTTGAACTTTTTCTCACATTGTGGGTCATCTTTGTTGTTTTGACGTGTTTCAAAGGTCTCTAACCCCATCATCATCATCACCGCCATATATAAACCGGTGCGTCTGTGGGCGAACGTGGTTGGCGTGGTTTCCGAAGCTAGCGCACACCCGTCCTCGTGACAGCTTGGCGTGCCAGTCGGCTGCAACATGAGCATCTTCGGGGCGATCGTAACGGGACGCCTGGTAGGTGAGCCGCCGAGGCGTCGTGGTGTTGCTAACGGCGCCGTTATTCCTAGTGCAGGTGCAGACGGATTTCCAGACCGTCGACCAGACCAAGTTTCTCATCAACATCCCCGATCCCGACAGCATCAACCACATAGTGGTCTTCCTCACGGGCACACAACCCTTCCCAGAGGGCTTTGGCGGCGCAGGTATGATGCCACAGACGAAACAAAAAACAACATACGAACCCGTCTTGCAGAGCGACACATGACGTGTGGGCGCGGCGCTTGTTATAGTTGTCAAGCAGGCCTTGGTGATCCTCGGACTGAGCGAAACGTCGCTTTTCTGCGGCCAAACCATCTAAATTAACGTGCGCGATGATATACGTAACCGTACCGCCTGGCTCATTGTCGATGAACTGGCGCTTATTTCGCTCAAACCGACGTGATTTGTGCTGCGGCAGTTATGTGAGCATGTTATGCAAGAGAGTGCATTCGCGATTGTCTGGAAACGGGCGTACTGCGGCTGGCATATCATTTTAGACGACTGCTGTATTAGAGTCAGGCTCAGGTTCCATGCACGCGGATCTTTGCAAGTCTGGCTAACGTGGGCTAACCATAAGCCGATCGGCGAGATCGTCGTGAGAATCTTGTTCGCCAAGCAGTTCCCTCATGGATCAGCGTCGAGTACGTGTTGAAAGCGTCAGCCCATTTTCCTTCCGGCAGATTCAGTGACAACGGTCATCGTTTGTTTCTTGAAGCACCTTTTCTTATGACAGGCAGTATCTCGGTAGATGGAGGCATCATAACCAATTATTCCAACTCTGCTGCCTGACCACTGGTTCCATATTGATCAAAAACGCGTGTTAAGATGATTCGTGCAGTCATCACATACTGAAGGTGCTTATATTGAAAATTAAGACAGGGTTATTCATCACTAAGTGGGCTGTGTTGCCAATTGAAACCGGCGATTTATTAAACTACTTTTCTGAGCCAGCTTAGTTTCGTCTGTGAATGTTCATGATTGATTGTAAGCAATGCAGCTTGCAGCTAACTCCTGGGGTAGCAGCCGAGTTGGCTCCAAATGTGTGGGCATAGTAAATTGCCAATCTCAGTTGAAAGTGCTTTCCAGTTCGTGTTACTCATATCTTTGTACGGGTAATAAGTACAAACAATGAAATAGAGGTGCTGACATGTCCACCATTCCGTTGTGACAGCAGCTTTTATGAGACAAGCACTACTGTCAGCGACATGTAATTCATTGTAGAGGAGGGGGGCGGGGTCACAACAGCACATATGGGGTGCGATCTTGTACGCGTTCCATTGGAGGCGGTCCGTTCTTTACGTCACGAAATATGCAGTCCATTCCGTTGCGTTCGTCCAATAGCAGACGACACGGAATGATTGACAGCAGCAAGACGCCACGGCTCGGGTCACATTGATGTCATGGCGTTCGTCACGGTTCAAATTGACCAATCGCGTGCAGCTCGGTGGAACGGACCGCCTCTGTTCTATTTTGGAACGCGTACAAGATCGCACCCATGGTGAGCATGCGCAGCTGTTCTGCCTTCGAGCCATGACAGCACTTCCTATTTTTCACTAAAGTATAAACCCTGTGCAAGCAATCTGGTGCACGACAGTGTCAAGCGACGTAATGGAGATGGCTGTCGCATTCACTCGTCGCCTACAAGTCGTACCCCATGCGAGCAACGACTTTGAGCGACATCTCCCCGGTGCTGCCGGTATGAGGGCAGCAAATACGCGCCGAAACTGGCGTTGTGTGTGCTTTATTAAATTAAGTTGATGTGTTTTATTGTAAGGAGCAGCACGAAATATTTCTCAAGGTCTCATATTTCTCTTGTCCTTGCACTTATCAAAATTTAGTCGTTTGCTCGTTCCGTGCGACATTCGGTAGTACTTGACTGGTGTACATCCAGTTCTAGCTTCGTGCTGTTGGCTAGTCGCTCATAGCACTTACGGGCAACGAGTGACAAATTCTAGGTTTCCAGAACCAAGCGATCGAGCAACAAGAACGAGCGACATGTTCACGCGGCGACCCATTTCATCACTCAATGCCATCACTCGTTGCCGTCGCGCACAAAATCACTCTCATGGCGTTTGGGCTTAACACTCTAGTCCACGGAAGTTCTATGTGCCAATACCTTTGCAGTTGAAGGAATTTTATAGAGTGCATTCGCTGCACATGTGACTACAGTGGTGCTGACATGCAGCAAATATAGACATTTATTTTTATTTATATATTAATTTACTTATGAACTCAGATGGCCACGAGGCATAGGAGAGAGCATCGAGTTTTGTAACATGAAAAAAGAGAAGCGTTTTGGCAGATCTTCAACAGCAGTCTTGAATGATGCAGTATTTGAGATTGAGGTGAAAGAGGTAGACAGACGATTCCTGTTATACTCTGGTCTTCGGGACGAAGGATTCATGGTACTGGTTAGTGGTGCAGCGTGGCACACCAACTGTAAGGTGGTGGTCTACATGCAACGATGCCATTATGAAAAATGAGATTGCTTAAGCATACTTTTGAACTACTCAACTTTGTGAAAGATGCATAGAGCCTGAAGACAGCCCAGAGGCATAAATGTTTTTTTTCTGTAATTCAGCTTGTATATATTGACTGGTGTGTGAACATGAAAAACCAACTTTTTGTTTAAATACCATGGTTCGATAAGAAAGGCAGCATCTGTATGTACACTCGCAAGTTAAAGTTTGAAGACCAGTGGTGGCAGCAAAAAAAAAAGAAACATTGCATTTTTGGCATTACAGTTAAAATTAAGTGGTGCAGCCTACGTGTGCATGCTCTACCAGCACAATGTGTTGCAACAATGCACGTGACGGAGCTGTGCCAGTAGAAATTTGCACTTTAAGCTGATGCCGTGTTCACCAAACTTTTGCTTGCAGGTGTACATGGGAAAAGTAACAACCCACTTGTGTATCTTGTTGGGAAAAACATTTTTCTTTGCCTAAACATGCAGAGATCAAAGTTGAACCTCGATATAACAAATTATTGGATATAACAAAGTTAATCTAAGACATTTCACTGTTATCAGCAAGCAACAAATATGTGCTTATAACGAATATTGGATATAAAGAAACAATTTTTGCGTCTGATACAACTTTGTTGACATTTCGATGCTGCATCCTGGATTTTGTGTTTGATGCATAAGAAACACACTTCACTTATGTTTTTTATCGTCTGCGAAAACACAGTGGACCTATATCAGATTAGTGTCAATTTCCTTTAAAGCTGACAGGAACGAGATGATTAAACCATTTCCGCACTGTTCCACATGCGTCTGAATGTATATTTGGGGGAAGTATTTGATGTAGTAGAGTCAGAGTTCATTTCGAAAAGCATTAAAGGCAATGTGCTTGTAGTGTACAAGGACTTGCACGAAAATATAAGTCAGGAGACGACGTTTTCCTTTCTCACTTCTGAAGCACTAACTCGGCACAAATATTTAGAAAGAATGAAATAATGTTGCCTGAATTTTGCTTTAACTTGCGGTCTCCCTGTAAAACACGGAAATGCTTGTGCATTTAGATTGATGTGCATGTTGAAGAGAACCCCAGGTGGTTCAAATTAGCTCAGAGCCTTCCACATAGCTTCCACGTGCAACGGTTTCACATTTGCGAAAACACGGCTATAGAAAAGCCAAAAGGTAACTTGGCGTGATACATTCAGTGGTGTATAGCTTGTCTTATTTTAACCCTTTCAGGGTCAATGACTTAACTATGTGGCGCCGTGAACGAGTCCAAAATGGTCGATGCCGTATATTTACGGTGCCGTCTGTACATTTAAAAAGCAAGCCAATTTCCTAATTTTTTTCTTTCCTGGCATGTGGTGCCCCTATGTGAGAATACAGAAAATTTTTTTATCAGACCTCCCTCTCTTGATTTTCGTTGCATGATTTGCTTTAGAGCTAGTATGTTTGCGCCGGTGTGTCTTGGCACACGCGCGGGTGGGCGGCGGTTAGTTTGAGTTTTGTTCCGCAGGCGGTTTCTGCTTCTTGCGCTCACAAAACTGATGGCTATCTCATTACTAATCGCTCAAAGGGTGACCACCTGTTACTCGCTGGTTTATTGCTCGCAGGGGTGCGCATACGAAGGATGCCGCCGTGCATGCGTTTCCTTTCTTTTTTCGGGGGGGGGGGGGGGGGGGGGAGACTCTCGAAAACTAATCACGTCTGTTTGGCAATAAGATGAAGATTAGCATAAGTTTGTCACGCATTTTGCTTTTTTGACGGGCACACGACCACAGTTTTCTTGACTCACCTATGCAGTTCGATTATGCTATGGATGTAAATATTAGTGTAAGAGCACGAATGTTTGAGACTTGCAAAATATTCTCGTGCACATATTTTATAAGCCTTGAACTATGCATATAACAATGCATCGAATTTTTAATTCTTATAAGTTTATTTTCTTATATTACTGTTGTTATTAATGAATAAACAGTACATATATACCAATGCAAAATATTTTTTCCTCACTTTACGGTCACCCTAGAAAAATTACGGTAAATTTTTTTTCGGAACAGGTCCCTCTGAAGAATTTAAATCGGCAATACAAAAAATCGACCCTGGGCAGTCGCATACGGCAAAAGAAATTGACCCTGAAAGGGTCAATGTATGCACCATATTAAATAAGAAGTTTAGTATCTGCTCCCCAGCCTACACCAATGCGAATAACACTTTGGAACTACACTCAGGAGTGCTCTTGCACACACGCTTTGCCTCCGCAGCTTTCTCTTCGTTGTCAGGAATAGTCCGTGAGGATAATGTTGCCCAATTCCGTGCAACATTGCGGGCCACCTCCGCATGCGTTGTTCTTGGGCTGTTCTGCAGTGCATGCACGTTTTGTTTTAAAGCGATCCTTCCCCTCCACTTTGCACAGATGGCTGTCTGGCTGAGTAAACCGGGCCGGTCTCAGAGAACAGCCAAAGCACAGCCAATCCTGGAGACGGTGCACTCAAAGGTGGTCACACTGTAGGCCGATCCCGACACCTATGCACAGTATGTGCGCCATTGCTAGAATTCGAATTTGGCTTGTAATGCACCCGGAGGTTGTGCAATGTCACAGCACCCACACGCCTTGCAGTGTGAACCAATAAAGCTAACCAATGAGTGCCTCGCGCAGTGCACGTTTCTGCAGGCCTTTTGGAAAGCTATTGCTTGACTGGCAATAATTTTCCAATTGTTTCCGTCCAATTTTGTTTTCTTTATTTATTCTCTTCTTTCACTATTCTTTGTCTACGTATCCTTTCCCCCCTTCAGAGAAGGCAGGCATTGTGGCCCTCCTGGTGGCAGCTTCCGGCAAGTTCTTTCCTCTCTCTTTGTTTGCGAACCCAACACTATTACCCATGTTCAACGGGAACACTTCAACGATGTCCTACCACACAGTGATGTAAACAGCACAGAAACTAGACAAACCATCAAGGGAACGGACGACGCAGCGTCCGTGTAGCCCCTTCCCTTAATCCTTTGGCCAACACTGAATGATGATGGGCGGCAAGTGTTGTTTTTTGGACTAAAGCGTGAGCAGAGGACAAGGAGAAAGTCTGGCACACGACTCACAGTGGTATGGCACAGGTAATGTAAAGCAACTGCAACATACACCTATGTTTCATATTGGATGATAACTGTCTGTACAAGCTCCAAACAAAGCCACAAGTTGCTTGGGAGTGATGCTCGCTTGCAGTGTTCCGCCTGGTGTCAGCCCCTTATTGCTGAAAAAATTTCAGCAAAATATTTTTTTTTGTCATTGAATGTGCTCATTATCAGTGTAGTTTGCACACTCTGATGAAAAACAAACATTTCCTTCTGGTATTTATATGTCTCGTCTACAAAGCGTTAATTTCTTGTCCCGTTTTTGCACTGTCTGCCGTATTGTATCGTCATACCAACAAGCCCAGCTAACAACCATTGTGCCCTGCCGTGAGCAGCGAATTGAGAAAACCGCTTCATGCTTCTGGTGGTAACGCCTTGCGAACGATTTATCAATCACCAGCTTTTAAACGCCTGCTTGACGGTCTTTCGTTCCGCAGTGTACTTCTGCTACCCCAGCCCTGAAGCGGTAGGCAACTGGCAGCTACTTGGTTTCATCTCCAATGCCAAGCCCAGTGCAATCTTCCGGATCTCCAAGCACAGAAAAGGTGATTTACGCTGTCCCACATTGGCTGCGGCAGCACCTCAGTGCTGCTTCTGTACAGCTGGGAGTTCATTTAATTGTAGACACTGAAGCTTTCTAATCCGTACTGGCATTTTCTCGTCTCTTAAAAGTGCATGCATTACGCAGACATTGCTTTGTACAGTTTTGGTGTTGGATGCTGCGCACATGAACTGTTTCGTTTTTAATTCAGGTTTTCACTGTAGGCGAGTTTGTTGCAAGTGTAATTCGCAACATTCAGTGCAGTTGTGGTAAAACATGGTGCACTGCTTCTGTGTTGACTCTGCAAACCTGCTGAGCACCTAAGGTGCTCTGTCTTGCCATCGCGACACCTGTTCAAATGGGTTGAGGGTGTTGACATTATCCTCAACATTCTCCAGTTATTAGAAAAATGGGGCACACAGCTTTTATGCACACGGTTCGTTCAGCAATGAAGGAACTGAGTGTTGCCCATCTTGACTTATTCAGTTTTGAAAAGTTGAGGGGACACATGGGTCCTGGCCAAAAGAATCTTTTAAAATCTTTATTCTTTGAGGTATAGTGCCGAAGAATTGTACATATGTAAAGTTATGTACTTATTTCGAATATGAGGTGCATATTTGTTTCTTTTTTTGGTTGCAATTTTATGCAGGCTTCTTTTCTCTAATATTCTGCAAAGAGTTGCTAAATATGAGTTCCTCAGATTTCGCTTAACAGTGTATCAATGGCTTCTGTGTGATTCAAGGAATGCCACGAGACCAGCGTTATGTCAGAAGGGTTGAAAAATGAGCTTGTTGGTGCAGTTTGAAACTCATTTGGAGGAGTGTCAAATGACGAGACGAAACAACACTGCACCCTCGTGTTGTCTTTCCTTCTCTCGTCGTTTAGCACTCCTCCAAATAAGCTTCAAACTTATGGCTCTGCCTACCCTAAAACAAGAGCTGCGAGACTTCGAAGTTGAGGAGCAGAAAAAATTGAATTTTCTCTTTAAAATTTTGCAACTCCTGTTCTAGGACACGCAGAGCGAGAACATCAGCCACACGCACACCGAGAGCTGGGAAGTTACGCTTTCCAGTTGCTTTAGCTGAAACAGTGTGAAGATTGAAAGGCAGAACACCATCGCGAATCATCTGCAACAACGTAAACGAAGCATCGACGTACCGTGATCTCCCTATAACGGCACAGTAATCGCCGACTTAATGCGACTTTGCTGTGGTGCACTGTGCTGCATTCATGTCGTCTCTGACCGCGTATGTATCGACGGCAATGACAAGATGGCAACGCTCGAGCAACTGTTGGTCCGAATTGGTCCATATTGTCTGAATAGCCAAAGTGGACACGGTGCCGCATGAACAAATGCACAAAAAGTGAGTGCCACTGTCATGGAGTCAGAGATGGCGCCAGCACGCATGCCAGTGCTATCTCGGAGGCCATGGCTGCCTGTAGACTATGCTGCTGAAGCGTGCTGGAGGTACACTTCGACAGTGTGGTTGAAAATGAGTGACTTTCTTCGCAGCTTCTGAAATCAGCGCGTGGCAGTCATAGTTTCATCACGGTTGGACTGGAGCGGTGTTGTGCGGCCAGTTCTGTTATGCTTCCGTGCTTCAGAACTTCGTGTCTGCCCTCCTTTTATCGTGACTGGGTCTGAAATGTTTGCGACAACAGTATGGCACTTTTGAAAATGTTCGTTATATGTGGATGCAGCTTCAACGGGCAGGGCCAGAAAATTGTAAATGCAGTGAAATGTGGAGGAAATAAATGATTATACCTGGGATTGTAATAAGTGAATCTGACTGTATTTGACTTGAAAGGTAATTGGCAGACCAGTGAAATAATTTGTACGCAGTAGACTTCAGTCGGTTCGACTTCAGTTAGCTACATGTTTTGGTTAATTCGATCCCAACCGAAAGTATCGGCCAGCACCCATGAATTTTTTGGGCCCGTACTATCATTATTTCGATCCTGAAATTACCCTTCGCCGGATAATTCAAACTTGTCCAGTCGGCATTCATGTGCCTGAACCCAAAGGTGACCCTTCTAGTGGCAGCATGTCTCAGTGGAGCTTAGGGGACAGCGAATGTGTTAAACTTGCATCGTTTCTCTTGAAAACGCCTATTTTGGCCTGCCCTAGGAAGATATTTAAGCAATAACAGTAGCTCACAATGTCCAATTACAGTATTTACCCAATTGTAACGCACGCTTTTCTTTTAGAAAAAAATTGGGCAGGAAATTGGCTGCACGGTGCAGTATTATGTGAAACCACAACTGTTTTTATGGCGTTTGTATGCTTTACGGCATAACTCATCTGCATTGCGGCAAAGCCAATTTTAGTAAACTGGCTGCCATTGTACTATCTGTGCCAAATCTTTTTGTTTTAATATGAAGTTCCCGTTGTATATATACCTTATTTAGGACCTTTAATGTAATTTATACGTTAGTTTTCTACTTTGGACATACAGAAACCGGGTGTGTGCCTTATTAGGGAGCGTGTTAGCATCAAGCAAATACTGCCGTAGGCCGTGACAATATGTACCTAACTTACGTATGATATTAATTGCAGACCTGGACAAATATTCGCAAAACTTGTAATAAATGTCGTCTGCGGCTGGCTATTGCAATCATCCCGTTGTTGGCTAATGAGGAAACATTCCTACGTGAAAGTAGTGTTAGTGTAACCAAATGCACCACATTAGGCCACAGCGCCAAAGTCTTCCAAGAGTTAGGTTTTAATAGCAGCCTTCTTGGCATGTTTAGCACATTTGGTAACCTGGTGAGTGTATTATGAGGTCACCACGTCATAACCACGGCGTGTTTTGCCTCACCTCCGGAGTGTGCACACAAAGTTCTGGGAGCTGCTTCATCTTGCTAGTTTTTCTGCGACACTAACTTTGCAGCATTTCCTTGGCAAATGTACATTTAGTGAGGCCTTGTCACAACAGCGAAGATGAGCGGCACAAATTGCATCCAGGAAACCGTGGCAGATGCGTAGAACTCAACAAAACTACACAGAGAGAGGCTGCACAGAATCAAGCGTAGTTCCTCCCTCATGTTGTGCGTGCCGTTTTCTGCCACGCACGAGCGCCAACTTGCCCAAACGTGCTTGTGTTCGCAGAGTGTTCGGAGATGCACGCATTCTCGGCGCACGGCTTCAGCAGCGTGGCCCAGCTGGGCATCTCGGTCGAGCCACTGGCCCAGATCCAGTTCCAGGCGTCTCCCTTGGGAGACGCGTCGGCCGTCGACTCGCACACAGAGTTTTGCACCAAGATGGCAGAGAGCCTCTTCAACCACCTGGCCTCGTACGGGGGCTCCGTCATTGTGCCCACTCATCCGGGCGAGAGCTTCTTCCCCGTGCGGGCGCTTGAGCAGTGGTACTCCAACTTCCGGCGCCGACTCGAGCAGAACCCTAATTTCTGGAAGGGCACATAATAAAGCGAGCATGTTTTGTATTTCTTTTGTTACGAAAACAGTGCATTCTCTGATCATTCAATCGTGTCCTATTTGGATGTTGTGGCATTCAAACTATAATAAGGTAAACTCTCATCACGAGACAATGCAGCCAAATTCCCAACAACATGACTTCGATAGTGGTGTGCAGAGAATGTTTAATGTGTTGAATGTAACCTATTTCTTCTTAAAAATGTTTAGGTGTGAACGCCTGACATGGTAGTCTTTGGCAATCACTTTTGTGGATACAATCACTTTTGCAAGATTTTGCTTCACTCGGCATCAGTTGGGTTGAAGCATGATGCTTCAAGCGTGGTGGTTCAAGCTTGGCATGGCGCCAGAAGCACAGTTGGCTGTATATGCCAATGCATCCAATGAGCGCACATGCAGAACCTAGTGAAAGTGATCACACGAGAATACCGGCCCCCTGGAGTGGCGCCCACCTGTTTCTAGTGCTGCACCAACTATGCCAACGACGCATTTAATGGGGATACCTGGAAGTTGACCTCAATTCCTTGTTTACAATCTCTAAAGGTTAACGCTTGACGACCAAGAAATGCCTGAATGCTGACTCCTGCCTTTTCACATCAGCATTGCCAAATGTTGTGGCTAAAATGCCTGGGAGTCCTTCGGTGCTGCTTGCAGCTGTTCTTAATCTGTGGAGCTTCACAATGCATGGGATCTAATTATAGTTAAATCAGCTCTCTCTCTGCACAGGCATAGATGCAAGCAGTCAGATTAGCAAACGCTGATTTATGTTCCTCCTTTTACTCTCTCCGATACACCAAGATCGTTCCCGAAGCAACATCAACTTGGCATCCTTGATTCTTCGAGCGACAACTTTCTGTGCCTGCTGCAGAAGTTAACCCCAACATTCTACGGTTACCACACCAACAGCAAAGTAATGCCACAAAGATGCCAAAGCAGTGCTGCTGTTAGTTTCAATGTTCTCGAAAAAAAAACATGGTAGATGACTACAAATTATATCCTGACATTATATATATGCAACATGCAGTGCATGTACACAGCGGCTTGTCTGTGTTTTCGTGTGTCCTATTTGTGTTTCCCCCATATTGTTTGCACTTCACTGGTACAACAAGACTGCTTTGTTGGTCGAGAACCGGACAGGGAATGATCGTACTGCTATTTGTGCCTGCAAAGCCTAGCTGGCTGCTTTCCTGTACTACACTGCGCCAACAACACCCTCCCCCCCCCCCAACCCCCCATTTTTAAATATACTAGCCTGTATAGAGAAAGCAGACGCACTCATCCGTACAGTCCTGCCTACATCTCCATGATGGTCTGGTTGAGGAGCGAATAGACCATGTCGTTCAGCATGGACACACGCTCTTCAAGCCGGCGCACTCGCTGCCGCGACAACTTGAGCTTCTTGCGGATGGATTCTCCTTCCTCGGGGACACGCACCCTGCGCACCGAGGCCTCCCGTGCCACTGCGGTGGCAGCCGGCGCGGCCTTGGGCGTGCCGTAGCTGTGGTCCAAAGACGACGACTCGCTGCCCTCGCTGCTCTTGGCTGGCCCAGTAGAATTGTCCGAAACAGTCTCTATCACGTCCTGGAACACACGCCCGTTAACCCTTTAGTGATGACACACATAAGTATTAGAAAAAAAAATTATTTTCCATATAAGTGTGCAAAACATATACAGAATAAGCATAATCAAGGAAAAGAAAAAAATATATATACAGCGGAACATTTTTAAACAATAAGGCGAGGCAACACCTCCGTGTCCCCACATCAGAGACTTGAGGCCCCGTTGGCGAAAGCTCTGCAGGACTATAAATAAAGTTGTTACCAACCAAATAGGAAGGAAAGCCAAGGCCAGAAACTGGAAGTGTGCTTCCCCCCAAGCCATGTAAGATTTCGTTTAGAATTTGTACAGACAGCTCTTGTCATAGGTGAACAATAGATGTGATTTTTATTTTTGTTACGTCACGTGTGTGACCCTACTGCATTAGGAGATCTTGCGCCGGTCCGTCTTGTCTGACCGTGCTTTCAAAATAAAGAGAGACACATGCCAAACTTCTTTCTCGTCCTGTGTTCCTGCTCTAAACCAAGAAACGACACTTGCTGCCTGGCATTCAGTATTGGCCAAACGCATTTAGCCAGAAACTTTGTACTCAGTGCAAAAATTTAGGAAGAAAAACTTTTTGTGTGTGTGTGGTATGCTGCCTATAGGCAACACTTGTCAATAAAGGGTTAAATGCAATTAAGTCCTACCAGCATTGAAGTGGTCGGCAAAATCTTTCAGTTTATGAGCTGTGGCATAGACACAATCAGCTGATATTTGCACCACTGTGCATTGAAGGTATGCTAGATGCAATAATTAGCAAGTTTTATGTTTTGCACACCCGAAGTTAGGGGACACAAACTGCTGGGCGGACAAAATATTTCAAAAGGAGTAGAGAAGAATGCCAGCAAAGCGTGGGGCATTGGGTACACCAAGACATTTGTGTGCCCTCTTTCTAAAACCCCCCTGGTAACTCGAGATAAAATGAGATTACTGCCACAAGTGTCCAAAGTGCCACTTTCACTCGGGACAGAGCCTTCAAAAGTGAGAAAGTAGTGTAAACACACAAAACTGGTGCCGCCACTATGAATATATAGTACCAGGTGCCATGATGTAACATGCACCATTGCACATAAGAAGGCAAAAAAATAAATTGCTGTTTTGGCAATCTGAAATCGCACTGTGGGTAATTTCAGGTGCCAAGTGGAGGGCTCTGGAATAATTTTGACCTATTGTAGTCAACCGCTCACGATAAAACTGTTCACGTTGCATTTCAACATTCCATTTTACATTTTATTCAGCGTAAATCGCTGTTTATATAGAACTCGAATGCAAATAGCTGTTGGTACTTCTTCATACTGCTCTGTTCGAGCTATTTGCAGCACAGTGGAGCCCCCTCTGTGCAGTCCAGTGACTTGCAGCAGGCAAGAAATCACCTACATCGATCTCTCTTTCTTGAGACACCAATAAGTGTTGTTATTCCTCGTATACGAGCTATTTGAATTCTTGAATCTAACAGTCTGGGTCGATACTGAGCCTGCCCTTAGCATCTCTTCAAAGCAACGGCCTATCAAATAAACATCTCAGTGAGATGCTTTAATAAGAGAGTAGAATCATGCTACAGGCGATTGGAAGACCAATGCACGGTGCTGCTGCTACCTGCTGCCTATCGTCTGGGTAGGCGAAGATGGTGGGCACGGCATCAGGTCGCAGCCTGGTGGAGCTGCCCGAGCGTATGAAGCAGCGCTCCAGGAAGTGGTCTGAGCAGAGCACCGAGTCTTCGGTCGGTTCCCAAGGTGCCGGCAGGTTCACGTTGTGTACCCATGCCTTCAAGAGCATTGGCGAGTCCACTGGGAACCTACACGCAGGCACAAATGTGTTACTATTAGGTGTCTGCAGCAAACAGACATCTTTGCTGTAATTGGTGCCAATCCTGTCCCCCCTCGAAGCCCTTCTCTTTCGGCACATTTACAGAAAGTGAAGCACAGCCCTCGCCCCGCTGTGCTGCACAAATGAAAGTCATGAAGTAACAACGGGGTGAAAGAAATTAAGCGACAATGTCCGTTACGTGCGGTCGGGACCTTGTCTGAAGTCTAGTATGTCCAAGGCCACCAAAGTGCTAATGCACATCTTAAAGCAAAGTGGGCTATATGACCTCTATGTGAGTGAACACTGATCTGCAGGCGTGTGCACGCTGGCTCTCTTTCTTTCGCCCTTCTCACCTGCAGCGCGACTAACTGGGCACGATGACCTACATGCTTTTCATTCTTTGCCTTCTCCGCCACAGGTCAGCATTACTCACTCATGACTACGCTGACCCATGCTCGCGCCCACCCATTTCACAGACATCAGATAGAGCACGAGGGCCGATCAGTTTGAGTGGATGTATGAGCAGGTGTTAGTAAGCGACTATGAACGTGAGTGAACACGGGCGAGTATGTGTGGCCGTGAGCAGGAACACGAGTGAGTCTGAGTAGACATAGATGCATGTGTATACACTTTTTATTCCAAAGATGAGTAAAATAGTTATTAGTTTGTGGATCATCTTTTTTTTTTTTTTTAGAACTATGCAGCACAACCTCGCACCCGCTACACCTGTCCTTTTGTGTTGCACTTATGGAGAGAGAAAAAGGACGTCAGCCAGATGCAGGATGTCACAATAACTTGGGAACATGGCTTTGCATGCTTTCGGTGAATTCTGAAGCACAAATCTGAAGACCTGCCAATGAAATGAGCTAAGTATGTCTGTTATGTGAAAAACCCATTCCTCTAATGAGAACCTTTGGTGTTGTACCAAAGCATGAAGGGGCAGGAGGCCCCACTGCTGTCTTACTGGTCTTGCATGCCTGACATCACATAAAACAATCCGAAGCTATGATTCCAGTGCATAAAACGGATGAGCAGGATTTTGTGCTAGGTAGAAAAGACAAACTATGTTGATATGCCTTATTTTTTCAAACCATTGGAACATTTTCTACAAGTCGCTGCATGAGCATAATGGTGGCACGGCCTATTTTCAAATTGTCATACACACAAGAACAGCCAGTTTGTTCTACAATGCACAAGACAAGGCATGCACCTAGAAAGTGCTTGCATGCACGGTTGGTACATCGTCCTTGTTAAAATAATGATGAGTGCCAACCTTAGCTGCTGAAAAGTGGAATGCAGAGAATTAAGTGAACTACAGAACTGAGAAGAACTGTGCTGACCTCTACAACCCATTTCATACCAATGATGCTGTCCACATGTGCAACATGCCTCAGTGATAGAAGTATTAAAATGCAGTCTGGGCGCAACCAATAGCGTCCATGTACAGGTGTCACACAGTGCTGAAGAAACTGGCTTTGAGGTGTTCCGTGCCCAAGAAACACACACATGCACGCACACTCTTGTATGCTGATGCGCCACACTTTGCAAAGCGCAATGTTTGGGGAGTGCTCCAATGAACATGAAATGGAGAAAGAAAGGAGTCGGTGACCGTCCTCTTGCAAAGTGCCGGAAAGAACAGAAATAAACACACGAGTTCTAGGATTTGGCTTTTACATTCCAGCGCTACCAACGGTGACACACCGAAGAGTCGCAATGTCTTGCGTTTACTGAAAGCAAGTCACTGTACTGTCGCAAACCGAAAATGCAATGTAAATATTTGCGTGGCCAAACACGCCGCGTCCTACGAAGCTGACAGCAGCATGCACATGCTTCCAAGGCGTTGCTATATTTGGTTTGCCACCTCTAGTTTGCAGCACTTACAACGACTAGAGTGTCAATAATTGGCACTGCCATGCGCACGCCGCAGATCGGTCATATGGGCGTGATGTCGCGAGGTAAACCCGCCGTAGTTATTCAGCTGTCAGACTACCGGCAGAAAACAGACTTCTCGCCTTAAATGCCGGCCGGAAGGACGACGTTACTTCGAAATGCGCGCGACTATCGGCAGGTCACCCGACACCCTTTGCAGTCGACAGCATGCCGTCACAGATCTCCTTACTTGTGGAAAGTTGTGCCAGGACAGTCGTCGCTGTTGTCGCAGTTCCATGCTTCGCAGATTGGCATCCTAACACCGTTGGCGGGTCCTCGGGTGGCCTCTTCCATCCACCAGACTGGGACTCGCGGACTAGCTCACCGCAGGGTGCCTAGTGCGACGAGCGGCTCTTTGAAGCGATACTTGCATATGCATCCACTTACAGCCACGTCTGATGCGGAACAGCGGTCTGATCTTCGGGTGACGATGAACCTAATGCACGTTCAACACAGAGATCGGGTTAAGTTATGCCGCCAAACCGCCAACACGTTCACAGCAATGGACGTAGCCACAGCTGTCCCTCCTCAGAGGCAAAAAATGCGTATTTGTCCAAGCGTCAACGCAATGGCGCCAATGATGGCGCCTCGGTAGCTACCCATCATCATCGTCGTCGTATTATGCCAAGCGCCTCCGTTCTTTGAAAGAGCCAGCTCGAGTTCGATTTCCGGCCAGCCGGATCCAAAACATCGCGGTCTGCTACTTCGCTACACAACACATGGCTACACGCTGCTTTCGCCGATGAGCAAGATGAGCAGCTCATCCTTTCAGGCCGTGAAGACCACTTTCCGCAAGGCGTTCGATGTGACACCGAAAAACATAGCGAAATGGTTTCCGACGCACATGTACACAGGTGGGTACGCGGTCCGCTGACCTGAAGGTTATCCGGCCGCGCTGAGTAAATCGTGCAAGCGCGCCGTGATGTCAAGTTTCATGACCCTGGAAGTTAAATATGGGCTCTCTGAAGACAACCGCCCTGGTTCTCCAATGAAAAATCACGCATGAGCGCAGTTAGAAGGACGTACTATATAAAGGAAGGCGGAATGGGGAACCAGCGATGTTTCAATGCTAAATCCCATGCTTTAGCGATGTTTCAATGCTAAATCCCATGCTTTGTACGGAATGAACACTTCTAAAAAAAAAAAAAAATATCGCTCGCAGTTTTAGACCGTCCCGGTACGTTTTCTGAAGAGTTGGCATTCACGCTTGTTATACAGAAGAGCAGAAGCCTAGCGATATACGATGCCATGGACAGTTCCTCTCTCTGGTCGATCTCGATCGATCATTAACTTTCTCGGTTTCAGAATCCGCATTACAACAAGAAGCAAAATGTCTTGCTTTGTTAACAGCAGCTGCTTACAAAAAACTCGCGTGTACTCTCTTCTTTCTTTGGCCATCTGCAGAAAAATGGGCGCCTTGGAGAATGTTTCGCCGTGTGACTATCCACTGCCCGCTAAAAAGGAAAAAGAAAAAAAAAAGATATAAATTTTTTGTTTAAGTTCGCATTATTGCACTTTTTCTGCATTGTGTTGACAAGTAGTCCAAAGGTTTACCGGATTTGCGTGTCGATTGCTTCGGGAAACAGTTTTAGCTTTTGCAATTTCAAACAATTTATTGCGCAGGGCTGCATGTGTCTATCTGTGCGACAGGTTGTGCAAAAGATCTCTTCCCTTGTGACACTTTTCAGAAGAAACAGGGCAGCTTTGAAACTGTAGCTACTTTTTGGAAATGAAAGCATATGTGTTTTACAAATTGCATGTTAGCTGTTTCACGCACACACACACACACACACAAGAGGGAGACACATATTGTGCGCAAGCTTCACATATGCCACATATGCATGATTACATGTAATAATGTATACTGTCCAATGTCTCCAATATGTGCAGGCATGAAAGACATGCAGCGCAAGCTCAAGTCGGTGGATTGTATCCTGGAACTTCATGATGCTCGGGTACGAGTGAGCTCAGCATTGCTTGGCAATGTCTACATGCAGCTTGTAAAAAAAGAAATAATGGTGGAGTGCAACTCAAGGGACCCTCAAGTGTCATCAAACACTGTGCTAACCAGCCTCATGAAGCTTTGTCACCTTATGTGTGCTTGTGTTGTCAGCATGTTCTGAAATCCATGTTTCATTTCCTATTATTCCTTATTCAGCCAAACCTACTTATAACAAACATCACGGTCAGGCAGGGTGCATTCACTATATCCGAGCATTCATAATAAGCGGATAATCAAGCATAAGCAAAAAAAATTGCAAAAACATTTATTGTTTTCCAAAGCAATCGGTAAGCTTGCTTTGCTTCTTCGATGCTGACCCACTAATCGTGGCTTCCAGATTGCTTCAAGCAGACAAACACTCATCACCGAGAGCTTTGCTGCAGATGAAATGTTTTAGCATCGTGGTCTGCTAAACCTTGGTTGACGTGTTTGCAGATGGTAGTACCGATTCTGCGGTCTCCTCAATTTATCCATCCAAGTCATCGCTGACAAAGCTTTGCACCTCGCGGGCAATGCCTTCACTCGTGCATGACTCTGCGACATCGACTCCGTCATCCGTATCAATGAAGCCATTCTGACCGATGTCAGCAGCACTTGACTGCGCTTCACTGGTGTGCTGCCATAAATCCACAGGCCAGATATGATTGCTTCCGAGCTCTACAGTTCCTTACTCTCGGGCGAAAACAGTTTTTGATGCAATGTGCCTCCATCCAAGCTACCTTTATCATTTCTACAGCCGTACTACCGCATTTGCTCTAAAGGATCTTGGAGTCATGACATTTCTGTTCTGAGATGCGCTACAATAGCTCGCATGAAGTTTATGACCGTCATGCCATCTTCGTTAAGTAATAACCGAGCATTCACTATAACCGGGATTGTTAAAAGTGTGCCAGACTGTAATACACCAAAAGATTGACGATAACCTGTTCAGCAATGGCTTGGGAGGTGTTTGATTGGCTACAGTGGCCCTACATGCTGATAATGGTGGTTACTGTAATTCATCTCGCAAGTTGGTAGATGGCGGGTGCACGTTGCAAGCACTTCTCAGATTCCTCCACTATGGTGTCGTTGTCACACCGTTGTGACATTGTACCATTGCTATCACGTTGTTGGCATCCTTGGGCCAACATCTTGTCCTCAACTTCACTCTCACCATATGGCGAAGAAAAACAAAGCTTGACCCTTCACTGCCACTAAAGGTCACTCATGTTTCTTGCGACAATTTGTAGCTGGGAGCCAAACACACTAACCATTGAGCTATCACGTAACATTTGGCCTTGGCAATTTGCATGAGTTTTTGAGTGCCATGCAGGCTCTGTGAGTGGCGGAAACTGTGCACATTGTGATCAACAGCAGTCAAGCAAGGAATGTCGCTGGAGACTGCTTTTTGACAAGGGAACTTGTGTTTGTCTAGGCAGTTGCTTACAAGACGAAGGCAAGCCTCCTTGTCAAAACATTGGCTCCAGAGACACAGTTCTTGTTTGACCACCGTTAATTCCTGCAAACTTTCATCTTGCTGTGAACTTCTGTCTGATTTGGCATGTATGCACATATTTCAAAGGCTACAACAGGTGATATTGAAGTAGATGAAGATGACATTGCAATTAAGTTGTTCGCGAGCACAGTAAATTGCGCCAAAATAGAGAATCGGGCGAGTCAGGCGTGAAGAGTAAGGGGATCCGAGGGGCTAGACTTATTTTGTAGCCACAACCATACAAAGTGACAGAGAATGAACGAAGCCAGAAAGAGCTCAGGGGAAGTTAATTGTAATCTTTTATTGAGAGTTGGAAATAATAAGTTAAAGGGAAATTCAAAGTGGGTAAAAAGATATCTTGCTACAGGTTTGAGCTGGACCCACATCTGCTGCATTATTCCTGCAGTGCTTTACCATTTCACCTACTGCAGCAGCCATCTTCCCACCCACTTTCTTGGGTGTTTCTGTATGTGTATAAGATCAGCCCTGGGATTGTTAGCCAATACTACTCATGGCCATGGTAGCAGGCTTGGAACATCCTTTATACTGTGGGTGTCGCATAGTTGGAATGTTTCTTGATATAGTGATTAAAAAAAAAAAGGGCACAGGCCATTGTCTCGTCTGTGCCTATTTCTAGCGCTGCTACATCACAATTACTTTTTTTCCAGTGATAGATATTATGGACTCGCTCCCTTTGCTGTTTGATGGTCACTGATATTGCCAGTGACTGTAGCAGGAATACCAAAGGGCTTTCTGATAAAAGAAAAAAAAATTGCAGGGTCCCACGATATAGTGGGCCTACAGATTGTCAGCTGAAGGTTTTACTTCTTAGTCACTCAACTGATGCTACAGCAGAGGAGAATATTGTGCTTGGATAGCACAGTCATGCTGCCAACTGCTGTGATTGACTGATAGGTTATGATTGGTCGATGCCATGCTCTGCAGCTTATCTATAAACAAGCTCCGAGGTGGGAGAACTTAAATGAAGCCAGTAGTAAGAAGTGAAAGACATAAACTGCAGAAGAGTACGCATTTGGGCTGGTTGGTTCATGATTGGTTGTTAGTCAGCGCTGGTGTCTGAGTCCCTCTTCTCGTCCTGTTGTTTAGCGCTGTTTTACTGCTCGTGAAAGACATGATAGGAAGGAAGAAAAAAAAATGCCTTGTCTCTCCACTTCTTCACTATTAGGGATTGCCACATTCACAAACAAAGATGACTTGGACTAGAGTTGTAAGTGAACAAAGTTTTCTGCTAGAAATAAGATTGCTAGCATGCATCTCTGAATGTTTGCTGAAACCATGAAAGGGAAAATCGTCATCCACCCGGATGTAGCATGAAGCTACAAAGTATGGGTTTCTGAGAAAGAAAGCGTCGTAGTTGAAGAAAAAGCTTGTCCTGATTCGGTATTTGAATGAACCCGAGACCAGCACCAATTCGGGGCGGTCACTCAACCATCTGTTCTAACGAAGAGGACAACAGATTGCAGAGCGAGAGCGAATTAACCGAAAATTCGAAAAACAGGGCCACTGGATATGGCAAATCGGTTCTGCATGGTCCTGCAATGTGGAGGGAGGTTAACAAAAGGAAAAAATTGTCCTCCGTCTAACCGTAGCACAAAGCTACAAAGGAAGATCCCACATGGGTTTCTCAGGAGAAAAAAAAACCTTTCGTGAACCTTCCTACACTTTGCGGGCTTCTGCGGAACTGATTTGCCTTTTGCTCAGATCAATACTGCACGATACAGTGCAAGGCTTACTGCGCCTAATGTTGCCCCTGCTGTTGCGCCCTTGCTTTGTCATTGTCATCGTCATCATGTTATGGGCCAAACTGCAGCATCTTCCTTTACCTGTGCAAACTACAGGTTCCGCTAAGCGGCCGGAACCCACACTTTCTGTCCATGCTGGCGGCCATCAAGCCTCACGTGCTGCTCCTCAACAAGGCCGACCTCGCTGATCCCGCTTCCAAGGCCACCGCCACCCAGCAGCTGCGTGACCTGGGCACGCGAAACGTCCTCCACATCCGTAGCACGGAGCCGTCTCGCAATGTGGACAAGGTTGGTGAATCTCGGCGACCGACGTTGCATGAGCCTCCTTGCTCTCAGTCGTTTAAAGGGATGTTAGCCCCGTAATGCCCTACATATTGCACACCATATCGACTCGTGCGAGTGATGCACTTTTTTTTCATGATTTTGACGAAGTGCAGCCCTTACGCGGGACCAAACCTATTGGTCGAAATGATGCAGGCGCACTTGGCGACTTGTGCACACCCCGGATGTACCATTGCACCAGAGGCCGACGCGCAGCTCTCTCACCATGTAGTAGCAGCGCGCAGAAGTAAGCAGTTTGCATGCGGCATCACAGCACGGAATGTGATTGCTTCCCCATTGGAATTTTTTTTTTTTCAAAATTCTTGGCTGCCAAATTGGGAGTGCGGTCCTTGCATGAGTCTATACGGTATATGCTACACTCAATTTGATGCTTCAAAGTTCTGCAGGTAAATAGCAAAGCAGAGAGGTCATATATGACGTCTCTGTTCTTAAAAATAGTATTGAATTACTTCTTTAAGTTGTGTGTACTATATTGTTTGTGATCTCTTCTAGCATCCTTTCTAAATTTTTTTCTTCTTCATTGTGCACCAAGTTAGAAGGCTTGACTGCTGTTTTTGTGCACAGTAATAGTAAGCAACTGAGTTCTGATTTAGGCACAGGAAACCTAAGACATGGCACTTTTGATATGCCAGAGCGAGTTTTCAGTTGTGGATAGTTCGACAAGCCATATGCTATATAATTAATTACTGTGCAAATTTAATTAAGCTTTCGCTGAAATAACATTTAACTGTGTTATTTTGTACAAATGTACTTTTAATTGCCAGAACAATAGGTGAACAAATTGTTAAATTTTTCTTGATGTGGAACTGTGTTCCTGCTTGCCATGACATCATGGATTTTGACGATGTCTGCTCGAGCCTAATTAAATTTTTTAATAGTTAAAGATGGACTACTACATTGTATTCTAACTGAGCCAGTGAATGAACTGAGCAAGTTTGATTTACTGAGCTGCAAACCCATTATGTCACACTGACATATCGACTTTAGGGTTTTGGTGTAAAATTAAGAAAAGTTCAATTTTGATCGGAATTTTCTTTTCTAGTAAATGACCTATAACAATGAAATTAACAAAAATAATGCCAGTGTCACATAATCACGTTTTGCCATGATTGGGCCCAATCCAGATTTAATTTCTTGACCACAATCGACAATGATCCCTTGTACAAAGTCCAACATTATGCATCCAGTTTCGGTCAGCACAAGCACACCACTTGTCGTTAGTGAGTCCAAAGCACTTATCAGACTTGTATAAAATTGTAATATAAAATCTTTTTTTCAAAAAAATATTGTTTCGTTTGCCATTGTGGTTACGGATATTATGCTCGTGATCTGCAACTCTCAGAAATACTTGGTCATCAGCCTATGATCGCGATCGAGAGGCCTGATTGCGATGCACAGATCATGATTGGATTCAGACCGAGCAAAAGTGCAATCGAAAGTTCATTTGGCAGCATTTTCCCAATTTTCACACGCCCCCGCTTTCTGTGTGTCCAAAGTAGAGAACGAATGTAGAAATGACTTTAAAGCTCCTAAATAAACTAGAAATCTAATGTATAACCAACGTCTTAGAAAGAAAAATTGGCAAGGGTACGACATGTGTTGCACTATGGCAGGTTTGTAAAGTTAACTTCGCCGCAGTACAATTGCGTAATGCAGTAAAGTATACAAACTTGGCAAACGCAGTGTGTTTCATACCTGATTAAACTGTACCGGCAATTTGCAGTCCAATTTTCCTGCTAAAATAGCGCGCATTAGTATAGAGTAAATAACACAATCAGAAGAATAAAATTTTGGGCTAGTTGGTGTTGCATTGCAGGTTGTCCGCTAATTTTTCTCGTCACCGTAATCAGACATTGTGAGCTACCACGACCACTTGGGAATCTTGCTATGCCAGGCCACAAATAGGTGTTTTGGGTGGGAAGATGACGTGTGTTCAACATGTTTGCTATGTCCTAAGCGCCGCCAATGCTGCCGCTATTGGAGTCGCCATTGCAGTCGCCATTGGTGTGGGGTGCGTGCGTGATGACCAGCCGAGTTCGAATTATATCTGGTGAAGGCTAATTTCTGGGTTGAAATAATGAAAGTTTGGTCCCACGGAAATGCATGGACACCGGCCGGGACCTTCAGTTGGAACTGAATTAACTGGAGTTGAATTAATGGAAGTATACTCTAGTGGAGGGAGGGACTTTCACTTAGGCTGATAAGTTTGTTTTCCTGGTATGGTTGATGAACAGTGATGATGGAGGTGGTGGTAGGGTTGCGTGGAGTAGGGGGTACTATGTCAGTGCTGAAGAAAGAAGGCTGCTGTCGCTGCAAGCTGCCTTTTTCTTTACCTCTTTGTCGTGGTGCAGTGGTTGTAAATGTATGCAGTGGGCCCCCTTTTTGGTTGGAGATGTTATTGAATTCGTAAGAGTAACGTAGGCATAGGAAAAATTTCATGCACGAGACAGAGCGGGACAGGAACACAGCGCAAAACTGACCGTGAATGAGCTTTCTCACGTTTCTATGCTTATCAAGATATCAAAAGGAAGAGTGGCAGTATCAAGTAATAAGAACAATTAAAGAAACCTTGCTTTTGCTTGTCTAGACAGTGCTAACGATTACTTCCATGCCTAAAATATGGCATAACTAGCAGGTGGTTAAAATTAAATGAACACTCTCTTCAGTACTAAGCTGAGCAGGAATGAAATAATTAAGGTTTTGGGCCTGCTACGCGTCTCTGTTCAATTTGAAAAGTAAAGTGAGAGAGTCAGATTACATTTACGCATCAGGTAATGCAAAATGTAAGTGCTATTAGCTTGTAGAATATTAACTTTGAACAACTCTGGAACTATTCTTGCATGTCATTGCAAATACTACCTTCATGCTGTTGCAAATATGTACATTAACAGAAGTACTCCATAGCGTATACTCTTGTCCATCTTATGTGAAACTCGTTAAGTAATTTGTGAAAACTTTGGCTTATTATTCTGTTCTTTTTTGTTGTTGTTGTTATTTTCTAGTTTTCATACCATGCTTCTTTTGCATGCCATATATTTGGTGATTTGTGCTAAGGACTCGAGTACATCTTGTGCATGAGGTCTCATCAATGTTTTTATAGTGTATGTTTAGGGTACTGCATTTATGATTATGAGCAGGCTTTAGCTCAGGGCATCATTTGACTTCCCTTTTCATTTGCATGTGAAACACAGAATTACTGTGACTAGACAACCGCCAAACTGATTTAAACGACATCTGCTACATTAATGAAAGCAAGTTAAATTCTGCCAACATTTGGAAGCACACTTCTTATTTAGTGCTTGCATTCTTTTTAAACAAACACTGAAAATCTATAAACTTAAGGCCAATTGAAACACTGGGTTTATAAAAAACAGATGTCGCAACTTTGTAAAACCACTTGTAAACTACCGACTTCATGTTAAGTTGTAGCATATGATAGCCACACAGATTAAAATTTCTCGTTAAATGTTCACATGTGTGTGTCACTCACGAAAACAGACTCAGTCAATGTTCACATGAGTATCTCACTAATGAGAACATTCTGACTCAATAAATTTTGACTTCTTGCAAAGACAGCCTGACTGAATGAATCAAAATATCACTTGCAGATCGTGCCCTTGGTCGCAGACCTGATTCACCAGTCGGAGCGCTACAACCGACAAGAGGTGAGGACAGTAGCAGGCCGCATTCCACTTTGCCTCGGAAAACTGCCTTCAGATACGGCTTGATAAAGGTTGCTGCCTTCAAAACACGAGTGTAACACAAAGTTGATTACATAAAATGCTGATGCAGTTGTGAAGAAAGCATATGTTCATGCTGGTGTTGTCAGCCAGACAAAGCAGCTGTATAATGTAATGGTAAACCTGCAGTAAACATATGTACTGTAAACTGCAGGCATACAAGGATTTTAAGTTTACGAGCCAGCACAGATTCACAAATTCAGCAGGCTACAGTAATGCATCACTGAAAACTTTGTGACTCTTAAAGTTTGTACGTTTGGGGTTCCCCACTTTATTACACATCATAATGAGAGGCATTTGTACCAAATGCGTTACAGGAAGAGATGTTGGATAGGCAAAGGAGGGTTTGCTGTCGGCAAACCCTCCTTTTTGATAAAGTCAGTTCATCCCATGTGCACTCAGTATCACAACCGTGCTGTACAAATCACTCCTTTGCCAATGTAGTGTATAAATACAGTAGAAAATCTTTGATACAATGCCGTTTTGTTCAATATTCTGGCACCCAACATTCACCATTGAGAAGACAAAAAACTACCCAACACAGTTACACTTCTTGTTTACCGGTTGATACCATTCTCGGGAAACACAATCTTTCAGCACTAACATTCAGTGCATTGCCAAGCTGCGATCGTATGATACCTCTTCTGCCTGCTAGATCCCATCTAAACAAGAAAAGGCTTGAGGTGCACATGATCGAAGACAGTCGCCACCCGCCGCAGCAGCTTCCCCGCAGTATCTGCACACCTGTGTCACGTGAGAATGCCGGCACGCGCTCAGTTTCCTATTCCAATTCCAGCAAGTTTCCTCCCAGGTCGTCACACGCCGCATTCACAGCTATCGCCGCCAACCTTACTGCGATAAGCGTCTTCGCCTATCTGGTTTACAGCACACATGGCATATTGCCATTGGAACTGCACTGCAGGCTTTTAATGGGTGGTAATCCAAATGTGCCACTGTTCCCTGCTGGCAGACAGTGTGAAATGAGCGTTGTGTTTCGCTCTGGTGACACGGTATTCCACTATGGCCTGCCAGCTCGATTTCATTTCAGTTTCCCATCGCCGTCTTAAAACACTGTGCAATGAAAGAATGACAATGCATGTCACAGGCCGCTGGGGCCTAATCAGCTCGATGCCAGTTGGTGTCCCGTGCCGCAACGATTCGTGCCAAGCGAGCACGTCAAAACTTCACGCCAAAGTGCTCCACCCGAGGAGGCTGCGGGCGCAGGCCGAATCTGAGCAGCGCAAACATAAGCCTGCCGAAGCCACAAAAACAATACAGGAGCACGCGTCTCTGGTCACTCGGACCCCGCCAGTTTGGCGTGCGTCTCGTGTCGCAACGATTCGTGCAACACTTTGCATTGCATAGATGCCAACTACAGCCGAGTCTGCCAAATTTTTTAGTGATTTCGGATTGCGCGTTATCCCGGTTAGTGCGTCTTTCTCTCGCATTTTTTTTTCCCAGGCGTATGAACGAAGTTCTACCGTTGACTAGTGTTGTGCTTTATGAGAGCAGCACACACAACTGAGTTGAAGAACATCTAAGTGATGCAGCATTTGATTGATCATTCTTGCATGTAACTCGATAAGCCCAACACACAATTATAATTGCAGCTTTCATTTACTTGTCATCGTGGTACCACAAGTTCTTTTCTTGCCCCCAGAGTCTTCCATCTCTTTTACCAAAGTGCATGATTGTTCCCTAAGTGATTTATGGTTGGTGTCTAATGATACTTACTATAATTAAAATGTAGATAATAATTCAGAGTTACAGTTAAGTTAAATGAGTTTGAAAATATTGGCTGGTTTGTTACGGTATCAGTGCACTAGAAGCTGCTCAGTTCAGGCAAGCTCTTTTGGTTAACTTGAACTTTTCGGCTCATACGGTGACACTAACTTTCTGGAGTTGTCCGAGCACCTCGAATTGCCATGCTCCTCTGTAGCTGTGTTCTACATTCAGGTGGATGACAGTTTTCCCTTTCGTGATTTTATATCTGTGTGGACGCGATGGAGAGCATTCATCTGTTCATTTGTGTTGCAGCATACTTTATGGAATCTCATGTAATTCAAACAGCACTATGTAGACCCCATAAATTAACGGGTGTTGGCTATAGTGTACAACCACAATGCAGATACCAGCTACTGATGCTTGTATCGCAGCTGCTCTGCCCTCGGTTATCAACTGGCTTAAACGGTTCGATGCTGCTCGGAGAATGTGCTTTCACATCATATTGCAGATTAGCTTGTCACCTTGTTAGCTGACGCAGGCCCACACTCACTGCATGCAGGTGTACGACTACAACATTATGGTGATTGGCATCCCCAACGTGGGAAAGTCGTCTCTCATCAATGCCCTCCGGAAAATGCACCTGGGCAGGACTGGTGAGTCGTGTTTGCTGGCAGCTTCTATGGGGGGTGAGGAAGGTTTGGAGATATGAGATATGAGAAGTAAGGAAGGTTTTCTAAATTTGTCATAGCGTTTGCACTTACTGGCTGCTAATTGGTGGTGTTGGTCAGTGATGGTGCCTGAGAAAGCAGAGCAAAGCAGACAGTGTCAAGGACACAGTAGTTGGCAAGGCACTGCTGATTGTCCTGTTCCCATTCAGCCTTAACTTGCCTGACAACACTACTTATTGTTGAATGTGTAGGGATACGAGTGTGCCAACGTCTCTACACCTTGGCACTCTGGGCACAGCAGTTGCAGCATGCTTGCTCGACAACTGCAGTTAGGCGCTTGCTTACAGAAACAATTGACAACAAACACGTGTACCCGGAAAGCATTTGTTCAATTTGCAACTAGTACTTCACGCAGGCCACCTAGCCTTAGTCAACATCACTCAAGGATACCACAAAGAGAATATGATGGATAAACAGAGGTTTCTGATATACCCGCTGGGGCATGGGCGGCCACTGCATCTTCTGAAGTAGAAATGTGGCTGGCTAACCGTGCACAGGAAATCAGAAGCGGCACTGGAGGCCTCCATGCTCGTCGCTTGCTGGAGATGAAAGAGAGTTGGGAAATATCAGCGGGATCTCACATGACTTGCACAGTGAATCAATGCGACTTTCGACCGGGAAACATTTGGCCAGGCGACAATTTGATAGGGAAGAATCAGCGCAAGTCCCGTTCTAACAGGTTCCCCTGTTGGTAACCCTATTGAAACATACGCTCGGGCTTCCTTTGTCTGCCCAGTGTCAATCCTTTAAAGTCTCCGTCTCCCTGTGAACCTCTGTTGCGTTTACATTACATACTGTGACGACGCTCACAGCCTTCCCATATTCATGAGTGTTCAGCTTTCCCAATATAGAGAAACCTGACTACTCACAATTACGATAGCTTCAATGAGGGAGCACCAACACTTTACCACAAGTTCCACTATGGTTTTTTTTTTACTTCTGAAAGTCAATAGTGGTGTACGTGCATTCTCCCACAACATCTTATGGAACATCAATTTCATGAACAATCTGAATTCCCACAAAGCCTGGGCACATAACCTCAGTTTGAAAGTTTCATTCTGTAGTAGTTTTTCGACCTACACAGCGACCTATTAAAACAGGAGTGCTTTGCCTTAACAGAGCAGAAATTCATATTTGTTGTGGAATGCCTGTCCCCTACACCTTTGCAGCCGACTGCATCTTCTTAATGCACTACCGTCAGCTTTGAAGAATCAGCCCTGTGAGGCTACATTGATGAGGAATAAGCATAATAAGTTGGAATAATAAGGAATAAGTCGCAACATGGGCATGTGGTTTCCCAATTAGCTGTGCACCATTTTAATCATCATCATCATCATCATCCTGATTGGCAGCAGCAAGTGATCAGCGACCATCGACCCATTTCATAATTGTAAAGCTAGCTCTCCTGCAAGGCACTTGGCCCAACTAATAGCGGTTTAGTCATTTTTGTAAACAGCATGTACAAGCGCAGTTTGCTTACATTATGATACAGGAAATGTAGACGTAGCTTTATGAAAGAATGTACAAGAGACAAAGACTAGCATGTGCAGCTAGCACCTTGTCTTCGTTTGAACGATGACCGGTGCCGTGATTAGTTGGCAAGTGTGCAGTGCAGGAAAGTGCACTTGCCAATTAGGAAAATGCTCTGTTGTCAATTGCTGACCAATTAATAAACATTCGCTGTGTCAGTGGAAACAGCAGCGGTGGTGGCTCACTCACTCACACTCTTTCTTGCAGGCAAGGCCACACGTGTCGGTGCCACGGCCGGTGTCACGATGAGTGTATTGCAACGCATCAAGGTGGGCATGCCTTTACTCTGCTGTACAGAGGGTGTTTTGTGACACAATGTGCAACTCAGTGCCTCGCTGTAGGAACAGGCATCTCCAGAGCTGCATTGTTTCTGCTACTTGTTTTGTTATGGCGGCCCAGCAACAATGAAACATAGCGATGGTGCCGAGGTGAAGTTCGTGTACCCGCAGATGTTTTGCTTGTCCCATCCGCCTCCGGTGGCTTGTTATGTTAACGTTCACTGAAGTTTGCATTGCTGAATGTAGCTGCCATGTGCTGCTCTCAAAAAGCGGCCATGAAATGACCAAAAAGTAACTACACTCATTTTCTGTTCTTGTGTCCTTCCTAGCTTGCCATGCCCCGCATGATTCTGACAATAACCCATTTGCTATACCAGAAGTGTAATCTACAAATCTAGCTTAACATTTCTGCTCGACGTATCTTTAACACATATTGTTACACTGGCAGAAGGTGTTTCCTTCTTGAAAGATGGGGCGGGGTCGGCGAAAAGCGACTCATCCTTCTCCTCCTTGTAACCAGTAAATGCCACTTCCTCTTCTTCAAGCAAACAAGCCGTGACAATATGCTTGATGCTAGGGCATCAAGAACATCGGCTCTCATTTTGTTCTGTCAAGTGATAAACAATACACTTCCTGTCTGGAAGTACTGCACGGCTGGGAATATGGGTGTGCTGTTGATTTGAAATTGGTGGCCGCCTGCAATAGTTGGACTATGGAGTCTGGCTCTGCTTTTGACACGGTAGCTTGATGCTGTGAATCGCCCGATTCCTACAAATATTGATTTATACTTTTGTCATGAAGCAGCTGTGTCTCATGACAAATGCTAAAGAGCTTAAAGTGTGTTTACAGAGTGTTTGTGTGTGTGTAACAAATGCCTCGAGTAGGGTTGCAACTTGTATCATAAGGTAGGGTCCTTGGCATGAAGTGCATTCACCATGAATGTGATTTTTTGAAAATTGGGACCCATTTGGCGCGTCATGTGAGAACCTAGCATTGCGTGTGTATTGGCTGGGACAGTAACTTGTAGTGCTCTTTTTTAAGTGATGCATATGTGATTTTGTTAAACATTTTTGTAATTTGAAATGAACTGCAGAAACATAGTGAATTGGGTTGGTTGGCATATTCTGAAAGATGAAGGAAACAGTAGAGAGAAAGAGAGCAGAGATGACAATTGAAAAACATAGTGGTGACTGAAAACCAGTTCTCATTGCTTGCGGATGCCAATATATAGAGGGCGCTACCAATATGCATGAAAAAAGAAAAGTCTTTCTCGGATGTGTGCCCGATCTGAGAAACTAATACTTAAGATAATGAAGCTGTATAAGTTAATTCTCATACCCTTTGAAAGTACTAGAAGATCTATTTGCTGTCTGTTCTTAGTGATGATTCATCACCTTTGCCCTGTTCATACGGCCCGGCCCGCTTCTGGGTTTTGATGTAGACGACATTGCCAGCTACTCTTTACCACTGCAGCCATGCAAATGCCTAGCTGACCTTCAATGTGGAGGGTGAAACGCGACGCGAGAAAAAAAAAATTCTGTATCAATGGCTAGAAAAACCACTCGGTGGAGGTGTTGGCTATTTTTGTGAGGTATACACAAGGTGACTATTATTATATAATCATTGATAACTAAGTTTCAAAGGGAAAATTTGGGACTCTGATGCAGGTTGCGTCGATGAATGATACCGAGCACGCCGCCGCACAAAAAATGGTTGTGAAATGCCCCTTCACAGCTTTGCTGTAAAACAAACTAGGACATATGATATCACCAGTATGGGTGCAGTGTCATGTGCTGCATAAATAGATGACTTCATTGTAATGTAGTGATAGTGATTCTCGTCTTCCTTTTGTTCGGTTCTTGTCTTTTTCCTGTGTTCTTGTACCGTTTCCTTCATGTTTCAAGTTGAAATTTATCTCTATGCAGCCACCAGTCAGAAGCCAGCCACTATGGTCAATTGCATAATTTACTTAGTATTTCCTTGCTTTTCAACTGTAAAAGGTGATCGATTACAGTGTGTACTTGATGCAGTGATCCATAAGGTGAGGAGATCATGAGCTAGTCTTCTCTATTACTTAGCAGAAGTAAATTATTTCAGGGCAATCTTTCAAAGAGTTTGCTAGGGTCAATTGTACAGATAAATTGTTAAGATAATGCAATAGGTAATCATAGGGCCCTGTTGCCCTCAATGCCTTGCGCAGCTAGCTTGAAGGGAGCAGGTTGAAAAGACAAGAACCAAAATAGATGGTACAGTCTCTCTCAAGGCAAGAGCTTTCAATGAGGCCTATTAGAAAATTGGCGAAATCTTAGCATTTTTTAAAAATATGTTTTCACAGAAATGGTTAATAGAGAAAAACCAATTCATACATGAAAGCTTTATGTAGTAGTTTTATGTAGTAGCATTCTCCATATGTTTAGTACGGCCTCTCGCCTGCTCACATGACTGTATTTGTTGACAAACAAATTATACCAAACAACATGCATGCAGATCAGCGAGGACCCATTGATGTACTTGCTGGACACACCTGGCATCCTGAGTCCTGCCACAAACGACCCCCACACTGCGCTGCAATTGGCACTGTGCGGTAAGTAGCGTCTCATTATCGTTCGAGTAGGATGCAAAGTGAGACGGAAAGGTGATGCAATATCGGCCCATTGGCTGACTGGCCGTGCCCAAATTAGCCTCCCGCTGCGCTGGGCATGCATCAATGCTATAGCTGCAGTACCTTATTCGGTTGTGTCTGCCTCTCTTTGGCAGCACCTGGTTTTAATGCAGAGAGAGAAAAGGGGTTCTTGTGGAGAAGGAGGAAAGGCTAGCACTATCTTCTGCGACCCATGCGGGAGCATGGCTCAGCACCAGCAGGGTGGAGGAGATGGCAGTAAAGGAGAGAGAGGGTAGGAGGGAGAAAGGTAGAGGGTCGTCCTAGCACCATCAGAGCAGCCCGGCCGGGAGGGCCCAGTGGGTTCGACCGGAGGAGTAGGCTGGTGATAGACTGTATAGGAGGTGGCCCAGCAGAAGCGCATTCTATGGGAGGGGTAGTAGTGCTTTGCCAAAATGGGTATGCCGGTAAGAACCCTCTGCCACCTCGCAGTTGTGGAGAGGAGGGCAAACACATGCTTTGTGAGGAAGCTTTGTCACCCGAGTGGAGGAGGTGTTGGTCTGCTGATGATCGGTTGGAGGGAGGAGGAAGGTGAACAGGGCATCAAAGCAGCACTGATTGGTTCAAACGCCGTGCTGACGCTGTGTGGAATGATGTGTCAAGCCCCAAGAAAGTTCAGTCCGACGCTGACGCTGCAGCAGTGTTGGAAGCGATGCGACGTAATAGCGTGAATGGCTTGTCTCGAGAAGGATCTTGATAGTCTTGGCAGATATATCTGGTCTAATCCAGGCAGACATATCTTCATTCACTGGCTTAAACTCTGAATTTGCAATTAAAATGTTAATTAAGAAATGTAATAAATGGGTGATAATGACAGGGAATCTGAGTGTAACCTTTATTAGCCCAGTTTGCATTGTGTCTGCCTTTTGGCACATTACTAACATCATTTGCTATGGAAATTCATTAAATCATGATGCACACTTGCGTCCTATTTTGTGTTTTGCATTTATTGCTCTTTGCTCACAAATTATTCATATTCACTGCACCACATTAAAGACAACGTGCCATTGGCTACCACTGGCATCTAGAAACAAACAAACAAACAAATATATTTGCCTATTGGTTTGTTAATGAAAGAGTTATAACCTGAACCTGCAAATTATTTTCTTGGATGTGTCAAGCTAACTCAACCAGACCAAAGTTTGTTGATGACAAAAATCTAAATCTGTGGCATGGTGGCATTAATTGCATTAGAGAGACACCGGAAAGTTAAATATATAGAGCTGTATAGGTAAGCCACGCTTCCGCATTGCCAAAAAAACAAAAAAGATGGCCACTCTTATCGTGAGCAAAACGTCGCCAACTGGTCTTTCTGCAAACTTAGAATCTTTATAAACAAGACGCTATCGCAAAAGGCTAAAAACATTTTATGTGATATACCATGACAAGCTTGGAATCAACAAAAGCATGTACTTGAGACCTCTTATGCAGTATCCCACTTGTTCTTTCCACTAAAAGAAAGTTAGCGAAACTTTGCATAGAATTAACACTTATATGAATTCTTTTTTTCCTGTGTACCATCCGTGATTGGAATCGTTTACCCAGAGAAGTGATCAAGTGCTCTCCTGTTTCCGCTTTCACTGCCGCACGTCAAAACACGAAATGATAGTGTCTTATCGCCAATAATCTAGCAGCGTGCCATGAAAGCATTGCCCTTGTCGCTTGCTTTTCTCTAGTTTACGCTTTTTCAGTTATGTTTGCTCGATACTGTGCGTTGCGTTGATGTGTCTAACGCGTTTAATAAAGCACATCTTTTTCTTAATTTTTCCCCACGTTGCCAAATGTTGAGCAACACTTCACCTAAAGCGTCCACACTTTGCCCACACATGTTGATACTATATGGAATATTTGCCATATGAAATTATAATATTGTATTCAGTGCCATACTTGGCAAACTAATTGCATTTCTCCAGTTCCGTTTGTTTGTATGTGTGCTCTTTTGTTGTTGAAGTGCATTTGTACCGAAAGTGTAACCCACTCCTGCTTGAGGACTGGAATTCAGACTAGCAGTATTTAATAAATAAATGTGAAAAAATATATATATAGAAGGCTTAATGAGCCAGAAAAGATGCAAAAATGGAAGACGAGTGGAGACAGCACCTTGGGGTTCGAGCAATAGCTTGCTTTGTCACCACTGATTTTGACAGTGTGTGCTCTGGCGTAGTTAAATTTTTACTGGCAAAGATGGACTACATTGGTTTTTAGAGCCAATGACTAAACTTGACAAGTTTCAAAGAAAATTTTCTGCACCACAGTGGCTCAAATATGAGAAAATATGTTGCCTTTCATGACTTCACATTGCCATACTGTTACTGGGGCTCTGGCAAAAACTTAGAAAGTAAATAAATAAATAAATAAATAGGAAGCTTTCACTTCATTTTTTTCTTCTAGTAGTCAACTTCTTAGCAAGAAATTAATGAAAATAGAGTTTCGAATGAATACTTCATCAATTCAATCAGATGTGTTTCTCTTGAGTGTCTCTTTAAAAGCCAACTGCAATGAAATCTCAGGCCGCGTGAAAAGCCTGATTTCAGATAGTGTCAAGATAGAGTAGCCTCCATGCAAAAATTTATGTTTGAAATACCAGTGGATGGGATGATGAAAAGCTGGTGAGAGCAGAGTTTCTTTTATACCGAAACTAGAAAAAAAATTACGCCACCATTATCGCTTGGCAGACGTTATGCGTCGCTCAAAACGCAAGTCTTCTTGGCATGATCTCAGAGATTAAGCACCGTCAGCGGTGCTTAATCGCCCGCGGTGCACCAAGATATCTCGGAGCCGACGTGCTGGCTCATGTGTCATATCCGTTACCACCAGGTGCGTGCATTGTCTATTCCTGTGCATTTTAAAGGTTGCTAATATATGAAAATGTGACAATTACCAGCCCCACAATGTTGCCTAGGATTGCTTCTGTAGCATATACTACTCATTTATTAGCAGTATAGACAAAGTGGAATTTCCTCGCAGTTTGGACTTTAAAGAAGCTCAAGAGGAGGTTACTGTACTGTGCAGGCATAAATGCATCTGAAAAAAAATATATATAGACGAACATAATTATGAAGCTTCCTGAATTTGCTGCACTAGTTTCCTGTAACACGATCTTCTTTGATAGCATCTTCTTAGATGTCTGTTTGTCCCTTATAGAAAATTACACAGCATTAAAGTGTTAGTATAGTCTCAGTTTGTAACGTTTTGGACACCTTTCAAACATGAAAACGGCTGAAATAGAGGAAGATATTGTCAAATCTGCAATTTCACACTGAGGTCACTGACATTGCAATCTGAGTGTGAAACTTGAAATTAAACCGAATTGAATTAACTTGCAGTGTTTAAGTATTCTGAAAGTGTCCAGTAAGCTACGAGGCACACTGTAGTGGAGGGCTCCGGATTAATTTCGGCTGCATGGGTTTGTTTAACGTGCACCCAAAGCATGGCACACAAGTTTTTTTGTATTCTGTTCCAATCAGAATCCACTGTGCCACTACGGCAAGTCAAAGAAAAGTTTCATCTTCATTTCCTTCACTAATTATCAAGCCCTTTTGTGCTTAAGAGATGAACAGGAAGTCAAACCTTGATATAACGAACATGGATATAATGAATTATCAGACACCTTTAAGCAAATGTCAGATGTTTCTCGGTTATACCAGCATGTGACGAATACGTGCTTATAACATACATCAGATATAAAGAAAGTGTTTCCATCTTGGACGCAGCTTCCTCATAATGAGGTTCTAGTGTATGTATTCTATCAGCCTAACTATGGTTTGTGTTTCTCTTTTGCATTTATTTAAGAAATACAACATGATATGTGACATTACTCAAGAGGAAGCAGTGATGTGAGTGTGTGAAGGTTGTAGCTGATGGCTCCTGACATCTGAAGCAGTGTAGACCTTTGTGCATGTGAATGCAGGCTGCATGCTGGACCACATGGTTGGCTACGTCCTAATGGCTGACTACCTGCTCTTCTGCCTCAACCAGCAGCACAATTACAGGTGGGCCGTGGGGTCATAGACTTGTTGCCAAGTACTTTCTTTACTGGGACTGTGCACAGACTGTTTAAGCCTTTTGTTGGACTTCATGGATTGTGAGATATGGGTAACAGTGCTTGCAGACAGATCGCCGTGTTGAAAAGATTCATTTCTAAAGCTCAAAACTATATGCATTGTGGCGACAGTGCAACGACTGTCATTTTGCCTATCTTGCAGCTCACTTAGAATGTCTAAACATGCAGTCAACTGCAAAAGGTTGTAGACCATGGGATCTAAGAAAAAGCTGAATATCTTCGTTGCCTTGAAACGCAGCCTGGTGCTTGGATTTCCAACCAGTACCAGCGTATGCGAACAACATAGTGATGTATGGTTTTCACTCACTCACTCACTCACTGGCTACTGTCACAGACTGCTAGGAAATTCAATGTTTTCTCAGAGCTTGTATTCCATAAACTTTTGCAGTTGAGTGTATATAGCTTGACTGTTTAAAGGCCCACCAGAGCAGAACCCAGGTGTCACCGTGAACTGCAGAAGCTGTTTCACTGACTGGCTTTGAGCTATGAATACGGTTACCATTACAGCAACGCGATCGTAGTGACAAGTAAGATCAATTACAGTAGAACCTCATTGATAAGTTTTTCAAGGGACCGCTGGAAAAAAATGTAACAGCTGGAAAAATGTAATAGTGAGGAAGACCCCAAATCCCCATAGTAAAATAACAAGTACACAAGTTTAGCTGGCTTCCAGTGCAGTTATTAGACGTCTCAGTGCTCGTACTGCGAGCAGAAACGGCACATGCGTTCATGTCTAATTAAGAAACATGTACTATGTTCCGTGACAATGGCGCCTTTTAAACCTTGATATGCTTCACCGCTGTATATAACTGTATTGCGGCGAAGCTGACTTTAAGAGAGCCGCGCAAATCACAATTATCTCGAGACATGCTTATCAGGACTGATGATCGCATACTTCCGTCACTTTGGGCGGGGGTCGCAGCCGGGATCACAGGCCTAATCACGAGTGTACATTTATTGGCTGACAGCAACGTGCAATAGTGAATTTGTCTCCGCACCGCCAAATTTATGTGACCGTCGCATTCAAATGCAACGCAAGATGTGGGAACATTACAGAATGTCGACATATCAGATGGAAACACAGTTGCATGGGAGTCAGTGGTATTTCAATTGGGACCGCGAAAATGCGACATAGCAGCCAGCAAAATGCAACAGTATGGAACAGGTATTCTGATAGAGATGAATGTGAAGAAGTGGAGCTGAGTGGGTAATGTGATCCCGTGGGGGCAAGTAACCAATGGGTTGTTTACCAGAATGCAGTCTCAAGGGAAGGGAAGTGCAACTGGGGGCAGCAGAGGATTAAATGGAGCGATGAAGTAAGATTAGAATGTTTGTGGGCATAGGATGGGAGGTCAGCCAACATATATGTGGAACCTCAGCACTCCCACATGTGCACTGGTGGATACAAATGGTTGCTAAAGTCTGTATCGTCCTGCAGTGGACCTTGAGCAGGCTATGAGGATTCAGACTAAATTAAGCACACGCTCTTGCCTGTGGTGTTTATCATTTACGTTATCTGGCTCGGTCTGTCTCGCATTGCTGCAGTTACGTCGACTACTTGGGACTGGATGGGCCATGCGATGACATCAGACTAGTCCTTCTCAAGACAGCGATCAACATGCGTGTCGTCAACAAGGTTCGCACTTATGAAGGTATGTGATGACAAATGAAATGTTACCTTGTGATGCAATGAACTCCTGTTAACTCGAATTTTTTTTTTAATTGCTTGAAGTAGCCTGTAAAGTTGTTGCTTTTTGTTTGTTGCCCTTGAAGCACAACTAAACCAGCACTCCATGAAGAGTGCCGACGTGGTTACATGCAGCCTCAGAAGTGGACGAAGCCAATTGCTGAATATGCGCTTGCTAAATTGTGACACAACATGAGACACGCGAGGACAGATGGCTTCACTGGCGGGAAAAGCGTCGGCCACTAAATGCTTACACAAAATAGCTTCACTTCTTCACAATAGGCTGACTTGCTTGTGTTATCAATAGGGGTCTGTGAAGAGTGATATTTGGGACTGAATCGAATACGAATCGAATAGCGCCAGAAGCAAATCGAATCAAATATCAAATAGTTTTCAAATAGTTATCGAATAATGAACAGCTGTTATCACAATTAATATTATGACGGGGAAAAGAGAAGGCCAAAAGAAGCGCCGACGAATGATGTCGTAATAGGAAACAATGTTCGTATCCTAGTCATTACATAGTATGTTATGAAGCATTGTTTATTAAAAGCACAAATGAAGCATTAGGAGCCAACAAGTAGGTTATTTGAATGCGCGGGACTCTTCAGAGAGTGCAAATGGCCACCACATAGCCTGCAGAGTGTGGGTACTTAGGTGATATATAGCCTGCTCCACTACACAAGTTCTCATGTTTTATGTCTATATTATGCCCGCGGGGATGAAAATTTACCGAACTTTTGCTGCAATATTATGTTTAATTCGGCACATTTGACGTTCTGAAATTATGCGAAAAGTATTAGAAAAATATTTGCATTTACAAATAGTGACTATTCTATTTGAATACTGAATCGAATAGGACACTATTAGATTCATCATTCGAAAGTTTCAAATAGTATTTCTAAGCCCGTAGTTATCAAGCTTTAGTAACCTCTGCATGCACGAGGGGGTGCCGGTGGTTAAAAGATGCAGCATGCTTTTGAATTCAAACTAAACAAGCTTTCTTTTGTAGCACTACACGGCTTCTTTGCCTAGTCCTTGCAGTACATTCGAATTGAGCAAGAAGTCAAATTAACCGAGGTCGAATTAGCAGGAGTCGACTTTATTTTTATGGGTCTGCATCATGTCATGCTGAGAACTTGTAGCAGAAATAATTCGCAGCTTAGAGACATTACCATACATGTGAAGCTCCCGCTTGTCTCATGGGCATTAAAATTCTGGAACAATGTCCAAGTCACAGTGTGCGTGCATGCAAGTGTGTGCGTTTCTGTGTGTGAGAGTACATGTACACATGTGTATATGTGAGCACATTACTTTGAGATAAATGCATTAAAGGGCAACTCCGGTGATTTTTCGATGTCCACTGGCCTTAATAAAATTTTGAATGTATGTTCTCTTTTGCACTCTGGTTATCTATGCCAAACGACATCACTGCAAATCACTTAGTTCCCTTGAAAAAGAGTTTTAAAGATTGGTTGCGCCTTCCCAACTCATGCCCATGACTGTATAACTTTTTTACTGGCCACCCTGTGTTTGTGATGTTGGATCCTACACCGCCAACTTGCCCAGAAATGACGAAGCTGGCTCCTTTTTCTATGAGATGACGGCTGACGATCATAGTTTTGACAGCTGTGATTCGTGTCGTCTTGCTGCAGCACAATGTGCTGATCTCGGGGCACGTCAGCTGCCTTGTTTTGATTTTGGTGCCTTGTTTATTGGTTATTTAAAATTGATAAATTTTCTAAGTAAACTGAACCACCGTACTGCTGATGGGACTGACAATGCCATTTGAAAATGACAATATCCTAACATGGTTAAAAAAAATGCCGGAGTTGCCCTTTGTCTCATTGATGCAACAAGTTTCATTTGATATCTCTCTCATGAAAGTACTTTGCCGCAGGAGACAAACTTTCACTTTTCCCTCAATTGATGAGTGTTCAATGTGTGAGGGACTCACTAGTGAAAAGAACAGCCACTGACTACCAGAAAAGTACTAGCGAATTTGTGTCCCGAATCAAGTGTCAGGTGAAGTTTATTCACGGTGGCTCTCTCGTGCATCGAAAGCAGCAGTCATGTATAGTCTCATGCAAAAAACAGCACCAAGTGAGGATCAAATCAAATCAAATCAAAATATTTATTCCAACATTACAAGGCAAATGCAATGTTGAGGATAACAGGTAAAAAGCCTTCTTGAGGCTTGACCGGCCCTGCATCCTATACACTTGGCAGAGCAGTGGTCACAAAGCACAAAAATCATCAAAAGAAGCTGGTAAACAAGGCAATGAAATGTTTCCAAATCAGTTTTAAGAGATAAGCAATATCGAAGATTTATTGAAAAATTATTGAGGGAAGAATATGTTACATCTTATATAGTAAAACCTAAGTATAAAAGCGTAGAAAAGCCTTAATTTCTGGAGGGTTCATTTTTCCAATATCAATGTCTATTTCCTTAAAGGAATTTAATAACCTCGGTAAATTATTTTCAAACATCTGTTTGCTATAATTTGTCCTATGTCTTACAACATTCCATATTTCAGTGCGGCGAGCGGTGTAGGCAGGCACATTGTGATGCAGCTTGGCGATTTTCACAAGCTTAACATTATGTTTCTTTATACTGAAGTAATACTCCCGTAGGAGTCTATACGTGTACAAGTCATGAATTTTTCTTATGTGGTACCTATCGAAGAGTGGTGCGGTATGTTGAGTGTAAGATACATTGGCAATAATACCTAGCGCCCTCTTCTGCATGACAAGTATATTGTTAAGATTTGTTTACAGTAGACAAATACAGCAGACAAATACTGTAGAATTGTGTTAATTTGACTCCGGTTAATTAGATTTTTCAGTTATATTGATCCCAACCAAAGGTCTCGGCCAGTGCCCATCCATTTCTCTGGGCCCAAACCTTCGTTAGCTCAATCCTGAAATTGGCCTTCACCATTGAACTTGAATTTGAACTTGACCAGTCCTTAGTTTTCCTACGTTGAACTGATAGAAAATGGGTGCGCATTTAATTCGGGGGTTCATTAGACTCAGGCAAATAGTGCCTAATGAATCGTTGGTGTGTTCTGGCATTTTTTTCTTCGTCTTGCTTAGTTCGACCCGCCGGATAATTCAGTCAATTTTGTCAGACCCGTGTGGGTCGAATCAACGGAGGTCGACTGTACTGCCAGCACACATGCTGTCTGTCACTTGTCTCCATCAACGCTGTGTCTTCAAGTGACAGACAGCAGTAGAACGAAATAGGTCGCTGGGATTACTGAATCAGTAGCCACACTTAAATAAATTCGACGATATTCCATCTCGTTGCGACCTTGGGTGTGACCTTGGTACTTTTAGTGACCGAGTTTTCATTCTTTTTTATTGTGAATTCTACTTGGCATATTGGAGGGGTTACCTGAACCTTTGAACAGATGCTCGTGTCATGCTCAGACAGTGATAATGATAATAGGGCAGTGGTAGCTGGGGCAGTACCTGGCTCTGCAGGTTGAGTGGATGAACTGACTAAGCCAAGTCGCTTCTCATTTCAGGCTGGAGCCTGCGTCCCAACCTGGAGACCGCGGCGGTTAACTTCATCCAGGGCTTTCGGCGGGGCCTTCTGGGCAGGATCACATTCCTGCCGGATTTAGGAAATAGCAGCTCGCATGCGGCAAAGCAGCCGTTTGCAGTGTAGCAGCTTAGCTAGGTGTGAACTCGAGGCCACCGTGCATCACAAGTTCTTTCTCGTGTGCATCACAGGACCCACAGCCCCGTCAAGCCGGTACAGGGGACACAAGAACTGCACTCCAGATTGCAGAGACGATGCTTATCTGCACTGTTTGCCGTTACTGGTAGCACGAGAAAATATCTGCTCGCTGTGCTTTTGACGAAGATAGCACTCTGCAAGTCAGGAGCACGTCACTGTGCATGCGACGGCTCATGCTTAGCAGGAGGCCGTTCGAAGTGTGCAACTGTTTGTCAACTTCGCTGCTGCAACCTTGGAAGAATGCTTGTGCTCAACCCAAACGTGACTGGGGCTGTGTGTCATCTCCCTAGTGACGTGCTTTCTGGCGGCTGTCAGGCAAGCAAGCAGCTCTGGGAAGCGAGACCGGGTGCTGAAGTTTTTCACGAAGATGATCACCATGGACGTTTCAAATATAGATGGTACCAGATACTGCGGTGTCCCTGGTTCGTTTTTGTATGTGTCTTTAAATGGGGTGGTGTACACATTTTGATGGCGTTCACAGTGCACATATGCTGAAGGAAAATGGACAGGCAGAGTGAAAGGAGTGCTAGCTTCTGACTAGTTTTATTTTCACGAAGGACTAAATGTATACATTGGCGGAATGAAAACAACACTTGCTTCATGTATAGAGTATTCAGTCCTCCATAAAAATAAATCGAGTTGGGAGTTGGCACTCTTTTAACTCTGCCTGTCCGTTTTTCCTTAGTATGTGTGTGCTGCGAACACCATCACCATTGTCACCAACTCAGCCAAGGTTCAACCCTTGCGGGTGTTCAAACGAGAGAGAAATGCACTTTCTCACAGCAAGGGGAGCGCACCACGGGAACAACGACATCACGCCTTCGCCAGGTGGCACAGCCCTGTGAATCTCCCTGCAAAGATCGGGAAGCGTTAATTTTTGACCTTCAAGCGCCCTTCGACAGCCGACGAGGGAGAAGTGTTTGGGCTTTGTGCACACATCTGCTCAGAAGCGGCGCGCGACTTCGCTGCTCACAGCTGAGAGAGGCGGCTGGACATTGTGGATAATTCTAACCCACGCTCCTCCCACATCGCTTGGAGATTTCCCCATTGCGTGAATGCCCCTTAAAAGGGCCCTGCAACACAACACCGCTTCTTGAAAACAGATCATTCTGAGGCGCTACGCCTCTCCATAAATGCATGCCCACAAAAATTTTCGAAAAGGACCCAATATTAATGAATACGTAAAGAGCACCGTTTGCTACCCCCATTCCTCATCAACAGGATGCTTCTTCTCAGCTGGGATGACATTGACAGTACTGCCTCCATTGCTCCTTTCTTACTTTCAAATCTTTTCCCCCACATTGCGGTTTGCGTGTTTCTGGCCGTTTATGGGAGGAGAGACAACTTGAGTCACTGGTTGTGTGCTTTAATAGACAACTTGCCGCTGGCTGCTGTCTGGCCTGGCAGAAAACTTTGGCACTGTGCATGTAATGTTGGTGTGTGTCCATTTAAATGCTATCTATAAGTTAATTCGATGCCGCACAATTCTTATTGTAATCCAACGCAACATGCACTGCACAGTTCCCATCTGTATTGTCATGAAATGTAAATGCTTATGCATACACCATTCACGAGCAATGCCCAAATGCAAGCAGCAGTTTCTGCAAACTCGCAACGTTAGGCATTGATGAAATGTTGCGAGGACAGAGGCGACGCTTGATGTTTGTTGAGGAACAATGATGATGAGAAGTGTAGGCAAAGAGAAGTGCAAAACAAATGCTAATGCAATTGAAGACTTCTATACCCTTTATGTCGCAGTGGAGGCTGAATATAAGCAAATATTAGGAAATAAAGGAAGCCGTTGAAAATTGTGTTATTTGACTAGGGTTTGAAGCCCAGGTGAAATTCCTTTTCGAGGACAAGGTCTTCTTTGCCGACTTCACGCTGATTTGGCACATCTGGGATCTGGCTATCTTGTAACCACTTCCAGAGAAACAAAAACGCTACAGAAGACAATGTTGACGTAATTGTGCATGAAATAGGATACAAATAAGATGTGAAATGAGTGAACAGACATGAAAAAGGTACAAAATAGATATAATCAACATTTAACCATGGAATCGTTAGAGCCACAGGTACGCCGACCTTATATTTTTTGTGTTGACGCTTGGTTGACTTTCTTTTCGAAAAATATTCATTTTTGCCTAATTAAATGTGCGATTTATTAGAAGAAATTGTGTAGCAAAATTATATTCCTGCACTGTCTCTTCGAAACAATACAGCAAAACTCGTAGCCCACCAAGTGTCAGTGAAACTGAAAGTTGCGCATGAAACTGTACTAGTTTCATGAGCAATATAAAAATGCTTGAATTGTGTAGCATATTTTTGTTTAATATTTGTTTGTATATTAGTTTACATTAACATTTAGTTAAGTAATCAGGCCTCAAAAGCATTTCGCAGCTTGTTACCATCTGGGATAAACATAAGCTCTCGCATGAGGGACACACTGTTTGAAACATGTTTACACTCTGCAGGCTTTTTGCACATCTTTGAAGAATTGAGATTGCCTTTCTTCATTGTATTTATAAGCTGTAATTTTCTCATTTATGCTGGTAGCTACAGCATTGTGAAGTGTGGAGTGCAAAGGCAAAGGAAATGAAAGTTTTAATGACAGCCTGAAGGGTGCAAACACAAGCAAATGCAATGTAATTATTAAGGTGTACCAATTCATTCAGCGACGAATTCTGCCAAATGAAAGTTTGCTGGGAATCGACTCGCGAAGGTCAGCGCGCAGGACCCGGTGATGGGAGTGCTTTAGAAAGTGCACTGAAACTTGGCAATTAGTGTGGAGGGTGGCTGCTGTATTCGAGTCAAGCTATACGCTGGAAGAAAACAATGACATGTCTTGGTGTCATGTCTAACATCGTTTTGCCCTGCGAAAGAGCAATCAAGGACACCTACGTGAACTTGGCGTCATATGCCGTGCAGTCTAGTGTGCGCACTTTGAGATCCTAGAGTGGACATAACACTTACAGGTTGTTTGTAATAGATGCACCCACTGGCTCCACTTTGTTGCTCAAAATTCCATGCTATATATGCCAGAGCATTTGATGGCACCTAGTTTTTAAAAATGATGTGGCCAAAATTAAAAAGTAAGCCGTTCAATATCACGCGCCATTCCATTAAGAGGTCCGTGTATTTAAGGGGTACCTGCGAGGCAACATTATGCATACAGGTTGTATATCGTCATGCACTGCTTGATTACGCAGCACCACAAAGTGCACTCGTTCAAACTCTTTACTCTGTTAGTCAACATGCAATGGTTATAAAGGCTCGTGCTAATATACACACCTAAACACATACCAAGAGCTACTGAGTGACCAACGGACACGATACCACGGTAAGCTAAGCAAAGAAGCCTTCACTTCAAAAGCTTCATGTGAAAAACTGATTATACCTCTGGTCTAGCCATGTTCAAGACAAGCTGAAACCATCCATTTCCTGGTATTCCATTGTTAGCAGAAGGCCATAAATGGTGCCACCAGATTTTCTTCACATCGACATAGCAATAAACTCCACGGATGACACAGTAGCGAGTTGTCATGGGATAGCTGTTTAGCCGGACGTACCACTGTCGTTCATGCTTCTGGACGTGTCTGACGTAGCACCAAACTTTAACGGAGAAACACTAATTAAGTTTAGTGCTTACTCGTAAAATATTTGTATGAACTCTCACTTTTACAAATTTTGCAGTAATAGGTCGAATGCTAGAAGACAAAATGAAGGCCTAGGCTTTATTTTTTTCACTGTGCACTAAAACCCAGCGCCAATACGTCAGCGTGATGTCGTGGACTTTCACTTCCCTTGCCTCTTCCCCAGTGCAGAGTTGCAGAGTAGCAGACTAGAGCGCACTAGCTCAGGTCGACCTCTCTGTCTTTCCCGTCAATAAATCCAATTCATTCATTGGGGCACTGTGGCTCGGCCCAGACTGTTGAAGCTCGACAAATTCAGCCTTTGCTTTCCGCAGAATACAATGCAGTTATTCTTTGCAGATGCAAAGTTAACTAGGCCTGAGCAGACTCCGTTAAAATCCGCATCGTCACGGCAAACTGGTGCGGGCACATTAAGGCGGAGTTGCCAACCGTCTCTCGTTCTGAATCTTTTCTGGCTTGCAAGGCCTCATCTCGTGGCAAGAGTGACTTTTACTGGTACCGTGGAAGGGCAATTCACTACGACTCAAATCATTAATTTTTTTTAGTGTCCCTTTAAAAATGACTGGTTTGGCCAGCTTAACATTACATAGGGACGTGAGGAAGAAAACGAGAACACTGCTAACAACAGTTTTATTAAAGTGCTGCAGGAAATTGTATGGCGATGCAACAAGTGGTAAATGATAGGCAAAGAATTTAAATATGCTGCAAATTTTGAAAACCATATATTTTGTTTTCTCGCATCGCTATACACGCTCCTGTATCCCTTCAAAGCTCAGTCGTGGATCACCGGTGTCTCTTTTCTATCGCCCCTGTGAAACATTATGCCGGGCTAACCTGTCTATACACACCAAAAAATCGTGTTTCAGTGTTGCGTTTAGGTGGTGGGGGTCATGAATCGTGTGAAAATGAAGGTTTTGTAAAACGAAACACAAGAGTTCAACCTGCAGTATTCTGCAACCAGTTGTGTTCAACAACAAACACCCCTCAAGCAGCCACATGACAAAAAGAAGTGATAATAAATATGAGCTTTTTATTATTTAGGGCTACCAGAAAGAAACATACTTCAGATAACCTTTTGGTCTGCCTTCACTTAGAGTTCGATGCTAGGTGGTGAGTGATGCCGAGGCATGTCCAGTGCCGTAACGTGCAGACAAGTCTTCTAGGGCGCCAAGGGTTGACAGTGCTGCTGGCTGAACAGATTTGGAACATGGGCCGGAATAATGCACGGATTCCTTTTGCTCAATTCCACTTGTTTGCGTTCTACTGCTCACAATCAGCTGATCCTGGTGATAGCATAGGCAGCATGCTGCTCGGATCACTGATGAAGCGTAAAAAGAAATAACATAAACCCTTTTCACAATTGTAAAGCTGGATATCCTGTGAAGCAGTCTGCCCAACTAGCTGCAGCGTGGTCCCTCTTGCGAATAGCGCGTGCAAGCAGTCTGCTTGTATGAAGACATGTTAAATCTAGACATGGCTCTTCTGATGAAACCATGCGCAGCTAGTACTTTTGGTTTTATTCGAATGCTGGCGAGTGCTGCAATTAGTTGGCAAGTCTGCAGCGCAGAGAAATGCGCATGCCAATTAGCAAAAGGGTCTATAGGAACAGAATCGCCAACATTATCCCGGCCATGCCCGCTATTGAAAAGGCGTTGGGGGCACGCACAGGCCGTCGGAAGCTCAGGAACAAAGTTTTATTTGCCCGCTGTTGAAAACTGATATGTACAACCCAACAATATACAAAAACAAAAGGCAGCCCATTTGCTAAAAACCTGGTAGTGGAGTAAGGTGTGACACAAAAAACTTGGTGACACTAGGAGGAGGGGGACACCCCTCCCCCATCCTCCGCGACTAATGCGGGTGAGGGAAGAAGAAAGCGGTCTGCTTGCTTGCTGTCGGCACACCTCTGCCCGGGTCGCCCCCCCCCCCCTTTCTCTGCAATATCCCTCAGTACACACACGACAAAGAGAGCTCTGCCGCCCCGCACGGCGCACCCAAAAGGCACAAACGGAACCGGATCCCCCCTGCCCTGCCTGCACGAGGAGGCCCGTGTCCAGAGAGGAGGTAGAGGAGGGTCCAGAGAGGGAAAGGGGGAGAAGGTTTGCGTCGGAGCCGGCACCCCTTACTTGGGCTCCGGCCTGCACCGTTCTCGGAAACTTGACACCCCCTTCCACCCAGGCCATAAGAGCACTTCATCCCGTTGTTTCCTCCGCAGGAAACGCTGCTCGCTACGGCGTTTTCTCCAACGCTGTTTCCCGTTTCCGTGTCCCGGTGTTCACGTGTCGTGTTCCAACCTCGCGAGGAGTGAAGAATTGTGGTGAATGCATATATGTGTGAGACTCCCTCAAAAACAAGCACGCAATCTAACAGAAAGAGAAAAAAAGAGTGCGCTTTTTTTTTTGTCCTTGCTTTCCCTTCCCTACCCCCCCGAGAGTCTGTTGCAGAGCCCGCACGTGCCCCAAACATTTCTAAAAGCAAAGTGGCCCCTAGCAGGCAACCCCCCGTCCTCCACCGCTGAAGGAGAGAGAGAGATACATACACACAAGTGTCCACCGTCGCAGCATCACTGTCTCAACAGCACTTGCACACATATATATTACAGCTAAAAGGAAGAAACAATAGAAAAACAACAGAAGGGACAAGGCAGCTTCTCGGGAGAAAGTATCGGTGCAGGCATCTGCGAACCCCTCCAACAGCAAAGAGGGAGTGGGGAGACCCCGCCTGCTCTTCCGACGACTGTATTTTACAGTGGCAGTACACAAAACAAGGAGCAAAAAAAATAATAATAAAAATCAAAGCGGCACTGGGAAAACAAAGAGGCCGTCGTCGTGGCTGGATCGCAGGTGGCGAGGATGACGGGAGGGGGGGCAGAGTGAACCCTGGGCAGCCTGCCCCCCTCCGGCAGAGCCAGCCTGGTTGTCGCGCGGGCGTCCCCCTGCCTGGCCCCGCACCGGTGGTGATGGCGGTGGTGGCGGCGATGGCGACGCTGGCAGCAGCAACGCGGCGGGATTTATTGTTTTTTTTTTGCAAGCTGTCCGCGAGGGGCTGGCCTCAGGACTTGTGGTTTGAGGTGAGCCACGTGAGACCCTCGAAGAGCCCGTCACCCGTTGTGGCACACGCCGGCTGGACGTACCAGTTGCGGTCGCGGATCCTCGTCAGCCCGAGCTTCTCCTGGATCTCGTGGGGCTTCATGGCTGTGCATGAAATTGTGTTTGTTGAGTCACATGTTCAAAGGAACAGCGTGCCACCCTAAAGAGCAGCTGTTCTACAGCTGACCGCCTCCACGTGGCCCCTCATCACAAGCCCGAACGATGCACAGTGCTCGGCGAATTAAACGCGATACTCGACCTGCATGGCAGCCGGCGCTTTCTACGCCACCAATGAGTGCTCGGTGATTGCTGCGGGCCAAATGCAGTTGCAATGCGTCACAAAGGTTGTTACTTTCGCCATACACCACAATGCATCAGCTCGTTGTCCCCAGCAACCACTGGTGACGCAAGTAGATCCTGTTGCCGTGCGAGACGAATATTGCCTTTCAATTGCGGTGCACTGTACAGTCTCCGCCCTACTTTTAACCCGAATGTGACTTAAGCGCCATTTTGCTTCTCCTGTGGATGACACTGGAGAGCTCAGGATGGGGTGCCCTGAATGTTCCGGCTTAATGTATCTTCGTAGCAAAGCACTTGATGCCTGCTCCTGAGAGCCTGTGTTAATTAAGCTGCTACAGAGGCATCTTCATTGTTTGGGTGAAGTCTGATGGCAACTGTACATGTTCCCACTCATATAGACAGAGAATAACAAGCAAAACAAAGTGCAAGCACATAGGGAGAAACTGAGCCCAGTAGACATTTGTCTATTTAGCGCAGTTCGATTAGATAGCTTCATCTTGGTGCTTACTGCCTGCGCCATGGTGTGGTATGCACATGCTAGATTAGCAGCAGCGCTAGCGAGCATATGCACAATGCTTATGCCAACAACATAAGGCAGAATGCTACACTGGCTCTGGCAGAGCCAAATGAGCAGAGTGTGACGGTGCGCTCAATAGGCGTTTGTCATCTTTGCAGCCAGACGCACTGCTCATCACTTGAATTTTCGGAAACCTTCTAACCCTCTGCACATGCCGTGAATGCACCTCGAGTGTCCATGTAAAGCCACTGCAGTAAGTAAGAGAGAGAGAGAGAGAGAGGGGGGGGGGACTAAAAGGACTTCAGCACACGACAGTGCTAAAAAATTTATTAAATTATGGAGTTTTACGTGTCAAAACCACTTTCTGATTATGAGGCACACCGTAGTGGAGGACTCTGGAAATTTCGACCACCTGGGGTTCTTTAACGTGCACCTATATCTAAGTACACGGGTGTTTTCACATTTCGCCCCCATCGAAATGCGGCCGCCGTACGATCCAAGCTTCAGCAGGTGAAAACTCAACGTTTAATTTGCTGAATTAAAGATGGGAGCCATGAACTCACCCGTGTGCACGAAATGTGTGTCAGTGTCAAGTTTGTTTATGGAACATTAACGCTTGTACGAATAATTCAGTTTATGGCATGCTCTCCGTGTCAAATAAATGTCAATCTGCACAAAACTTTACTGCTTTTATGTTCCTGGCTTTTAGATGACAGTCGTCCATATGATTGACTCACGTGGAGCAAATGCTGACAAACCAAGGCTAGTTCATCCTGTACACTAACGTCACAACCACCTCTTCCAGAACATTCAACTTCGGTTATTAAAAAATGCCGCCTTCGAATAGCCACACTCGAAAGTTGTTTTGCAGCGCATTACAATTTAACTGCGAGCTTATATAGGTTACAGTACACGTAAAACTAGTTTTCGCGCGGAGGTTTTGGCATCAGATCATGGCAAGTTCGGTGGGTGGGTTAGGTATCGTAGCCACTAATATTTGACACAGTTCGCTGCAGCGTCAAGGAGCCTGATCAGTTGCTGACTACGGTTGCGCAGGACTCATCGTGCCGTGCTCCTACACCGGCACCGATGACTGCGTGCACTACATAGCTCTCGGAGCACGCTTAATCTCGCGAAACGTATGCTTTGTTCATCGCAAACAAGTTTCCGTCTCAAGCTGGAATAACATACGCATCTAGTTTAACGTAAGAAGCGAATTCGAACGTTTTATTGACGCTTTTCACATCTGTAACAACTCTCGCACTGCTTCTGTGGTTCAAAACCAAGGCTCTTGTGTCTGTGGCGCCATCTGCCCAAGGCGACGCGATACATGCACAACTTTTTTCCACCTGGTCGGCCTTCGTTTAGCCACCTAGCCTATTCTTACACCGTGATGCTGACAGACTTGCGACAGCAAGGCACAGATATTACATGCCTTGATGAAGCCTCTGTGTTCACTGCGGCACAGTATTGCAACGCCACCCACCATGCACTCCCCACAAATGACGCCCATTGCTCCCGAGATTTCAGTGCACACCTTTCGTCCGTTTTCTACAGCATTTTGTTTTTTGCATGATTAGAAATAAGAAATGTGTCGATCTCCAGGCAGCATAACACAAACGAAAGCAAACAGCAATTTATAACTTGCTTTTGCAAGTAAAATTTACGTTGTTAATCTTGGAGGCATGTATGAAACACGAGGCTTCATACAGCAAGCTTCTCAAACCAGCACAAACACTAATTATAATACCGGTGTCACACGAGTACTTTTGATCGTGATTAAACTCAATCCAGATCGAAATTATCAACTACGGTTGGGTCCCTCATGTAGCTTTGGCAAAGGAACCAATCATGACCGAGAAATTCGATCTGGATCGGGCTTGATCGTGATCAAAAGTGTGCCGTGCGACACCCCTATAAATTGGTTTCCCCCCCCAAAATTTTGTGTAGTCTGAGATCTCGGGGGCACGTCTGACACACAACCAGCTTCATACAGGAAGCTTCACAGATCAGTGCAAGCACAAAGTGTAACTTGCTTTCTGAAGTCAATTTTGCATAATCAGATGTCTTGGAGGCATGTCTTAGAAACAGGCTTCAGACAAGATGCTGCATAAATCAGCGGAAACACTATATATGACATCGCATTGCAAGTAAATTGTGTGGTCAGACGTCTTGAAAAGTCAAAGTTAGATGGCAATATTTCGACAAGGCGAATCGTTTTCATCAGGGCAACAGCTGCCTTCCTTGACGGTGTTTGTAAAAACGTTGGCTCAGGGAACCTTGATATAAGGAACACAGATATCGTAAATTAAATCTGAAATATTTATCGCTGATACCACCACGTAGTGAATATATGTCTACTGCAAATACAGAATATAACAAAGGTATTTTCATGTTGGACGCAACTTCATAGCAACAAGGTTTGGCTAATAAACGTTGTCGCACAAGAGATGTCAAACAAGGGACTTCATAGCCCCTTGAAGCACCAATTATTTCTGTCTATTGAAATTTAGTTTCATCACATCTCTTGCATTTTCAGAATCATATTAGGTAAAGCTGCAGGACAGATGATAAAACTCTAGGTTTCCATTTTTCTTCTTCAAATTTACATGTGTGGACTTTATGCAAGAACTTTCTACGTGAACGTCACATATGAAAACATGAAGTACTAGGGCAAATCAGAAAGTCTTTGCCCCTATTAGCTTTTAAAGCCAAATTACGTCTCTATATACGAAGTCAACATATCCATTCCTGGCGGTGGACCTTTCCTGGACCGGCCCAGCCTTATCTGCCGGTAGCTCCGCGGCACGGCGCTGCTGTCAGTTGTTGAAGATGGAAGTTGTGCTTCACACGTCCACGGCGTATGAGCAACAAAGCTCGACCGGTTTTCTATGGAGCAAGGGACAAACAACCATCGAAATCCACAGGGAAATGCAGCTCACATATAGGGAAAAGGTGTCTCGCTTTGAGAAGTGCGAGGTGGTGGTGTTGCGAGTTCACGAAGGGCCGTGAAGACTTGCATGACAATGAGCGTCAGGGGAGGCTGCGGGCATTGCTGACTGACAAGAATTCTCACATTTAGTGCTGCGATGGGACAAATGTCGGAACTGGTGTGGGGACTACTATGTGGAAAAACGGTCTAAGGTACGCAGAATACTACGTATATTTGCAATGACCTGTATGTACTTTATTTTGGGTAATAAAAAATAGGGGCAAATACGTTCTGATTCACCCTTGTATTTCATGTCCAGCATACTTAGAAAGCACATATATCCAGCTTTTTTTTAAAAATATGACTGATGCAAAAATATTGTTAAGAACTATGAAACAAGGGAGCCCAATAGATGGTGACATACTGGCAATGAGAGCAAACACCTAGGCTGCCACCTTCCAATTCGTTTTGCTAACACACCTTACACAAATTATTAAATTTTGTAGCACAGGTCCAATCGTAAGTGTGTAAAGATATGTGCAACATGTTCTAAATATTCTTATTGACCACTGTTATTGCTTTTATATATGCACAACTGTGTACACAGCACCTGAAGGGGATAAACCAAGGGATATACTGAGCATGAGCTCATTAAAAAAAAAAGAAGAAAAAAAAGAAAAGCCCTGCCAGAGAGAGAGAGAGAAAAAAAAAAGGAGCAGCAGCCTTCACAGCTCTAGTGCATTTCCCTACTTTTATCCTTTCTCCCGCAAATAAACTGTGACGACACAGGTGTGCGCCAGGAATCAACAAGCAATATCTTGCAACGTGGTAGGCCAGCAAACATAACTGCTGCGGATTATGCGAAGAACAATACTAACACAATCAAGTACAGATCTGTGCTCGAGACCTTGACATTTAAAATCAGAAAGCACAATTGGGGCCGAGCCCTGTCGGTGCCGCTCCCGTCGAGCTCGGCGTGACAACATTGTTGGCTATGCATGACAGGACGGCAGATGCAGGCTGCATGCATGTGTAAAGGCGCAGGCGTGTATTTGCGGCACACCACTTGTACTCGTGACGAAAAACATAGTAGTACGTCGCAGACTTGCAGTACAAAATCGCTAAAATAATGTGTGATCTGATGTAACCTTACATCAACAAGTTGCAGTCGTAGTATACTGATACACATATACATTATCTTTTTTCCAATGACAGTTCTTTCTTCGGTTAACCCCTGTTCCAAAGTTACAGCTCGCCCTAACACGCATCTACGCATATCGGAACTTTCTCGAATGTCGTCGCCGACTCTATGGGGAGAGACTCTTTTCTAATTAGGTTGCATGCGCGTCGCGAATATAGGCGTGTACATTCTGGAATGCACGCGAGTGCCAGTGATTACGCTGGAATGTACGACGAGTCATGCATAAGGAGCCGAAACACTTTCGACGACCGACGATCATGCTCATCGCTTTTTTCGCTCCGAGTGTTACTTGTTTCTCTGGGCATAAGCTCGCCCACCAAAGAGCTAACTTAAGTCGAACCTTTGATAATGCCTCATTCCTCACTATACGTAGTTACTCTGCAGAAATCGTCACAGATTAAAACAACAAAAACAACTGCACTGCAAAATGCGAGGCGACTTCTATGACCACACTATTGCGTAGGGTTTAATACTTAGCCCTGCTAAGTATGTAACAGAGTGCGGTACTATATACACATGTGTGGTTTTATCATCCAAGCAGGGCTACACATGTGCGAGTAACACTGCCCGTTCAGCAATGCTTTCCTGATCCCTGTCCAGCTTTACTGGCCCAGCGGCGTAAGGTTTTACCATCCTCGGGATCAATGTCTCATTAATTGCTCAGAGATAAGAGGACAGCTGCCGCATACCGTCGTACCTCGTTCGTGCGCGCACACAGTCATGCCAGTGACTCGCTTATCCACTTGCTACATGCTCTCCTTCAGCTTGGCTACACCTTTGTACACTCACTTTACCACACTTGAGGTGCCGCTATGAGGTCAGAATAATTTAGCACGAAAGTGGTCATCCTGAACTGTGGTGGGCGTGCGACTGTTCACTGCGAGTGGGTTCGCATAAGCAGTGGTGCATGGGTCACAACAGTAGCACCTCGCATTACATTCTTTAATCCTTTCCTTTCCAAATTATGTTGTGAAAAGGTCCATGAAAGTCCACAATGTCCACCAATTTTTGGTGCACGGAGTTTTCATTAAAAAGAAAAGTACGTGTACGGTTATCCTTTGTATTCAGTACAACTCACCGTCAGACACAGAGAGTTTACAAAGTACCTAAAAGTCTGTAATAACTTTCTATACACTTAAGACAGCAAGACAAACATACACTAAAAAAGTGATAAATAATGTGCACGATTGCCCAAAGCTGGCAGTTACTGGTATAGTGGGCTGATATGCATGACTTGTTGCCACAGAGTAAATCAAACAGAACTGTGCTTGAACTAGTCAGATTTGCCCTTGATGACATCACTACAAGGTGGCACACGAACGCCTCAGGCTTGGGGTAGGGTTAACATATAAGAATAAAATATTTGTAGGCAATGTCGTATGTAACCATAACAAAGAAATTGCAGCAGCCCTTCAAGTATGTTATGAAAAAGGTTTGGCTACAATGCTGTTACTTCTGTTTACATGAGCAACTGCAAGAACACTAGGAATCAACGTCCCCGGACACTGCAGTTATAGGAACACACCCACCGTCGGGCAGGTCCTGCTTGTTGGCAAAGACCAGGATGATGGCGTCGCGCATCTCGCGGTCGTTGATGATCTTGTGAAGCTCCTGCCGCGCCTCATCGATGCGGTCCCGGTCGGCGCAGTCCACCACAAAGATTAGTCCCTGCGTGCCCGTGTAGTAGTGCCGCCACAGGGGACGAATCTTGTCCTGGCCGCCAACATCCTGGGCAGAACACAACGCCTCAGGTCGAGTCTCAGCTCGGAAAAAGAATGTCACGACTCCTGTAGAGCATCAAGAAAGTCAACGTTCACTTGGATATTGCCAACAACAGGTAAGGTACGCCCACACTAGCAGAAAAATATGCGTGCTGCAAAGGTCACACTGACCCATGTTTTACTAGATATGGAAGTCATGTGACACCACCTGACATCCCGAGTTCCCTCGTTCCGTTTGCCGCTTCCCAAGAAACTGAGTGATTTCTCCCACTTTGCACATCTTGGCGTCTAAATGGCAGTAAAAGAAAGCAGCCATGTTGCGGGTGATGCGACACATTCTTGAATGCGAGCTCGTTTCGCGGCTGCCGCAATAAAATTAACCTTGAACCTATACCGAACCCGGTTGCCGCACATTCCTGCTGCTTTTTGCAGTCTTGCACTCACGGCATCCTCACTTGCCGTGCACGAGACTCCTCGTGCGTTTTTTCCGTTAGTGTGCATGTATGTATCTTTACGCGTGCTTCAGTGGCTGTAGCAATGTTGGCTGTCGTCTGTGGCATGAGATGTCACATGACCGTCAGAAGAGGAGTACCAGTAGATGAGGAGGCAAGTGCAGTGAGAATGCAATGCGCAGTTGGTAAACGAGTAGGCAAGGGTGCAATTGGACAAGAGAATGCAAACAAGTTAGAGAGCAGGCGTGGAAACAGAGTGGAAAGCGATAGTGTTAAATGCTTTTCAATGAATGGTGACATCGTTACCCACTATGCTTTGCACTAAAACTCCGGTGTGTTGTGACAGTCTATGCTGCACAACATAGCCAAGATGAGAAGAAAGGGAGTGCGCGATGAACAGCAATGACCAAGTTTTAACAAAAAGTGCACAGACGCATGCGTCTACGTAATGACAAAGACCAGGCGGCAGTGTCGAAGCAAGTTGGCCCACAGGATGCATATTGGTTTCCAGTAAGAAGAAATTGAGTTCAAGTGCAAACGTGCAGAAGCCGAGTAAAATCATTGGGCGAAGGATGCTTGGAACCATCCCCGAAAACATGCAAAACTTGCAAGCTGGAAACAAAAAGAGGCACTGTGACTGCCTGTACATCAATATGCAAGTAAGGCAGGGAATCGTCACAGTTCTTTGTTCTTACAACTTCAGAGAGAAAAATGTTTCAATAAATGTAAGAGACAAAGAACTTGTCAGCCATGCAGGCAATACAAGGCACAATGCCATTTTAGGCAAACAAAGTCCAGATACTGGACAATGATTAACTCTGCTGCAAATATGCTCAGCTGGGTTGCTGGAGTGGAGTGATGCAGTCCTGATTTCACGTCACGGGACTTTTTCTTCATTTTTGCAACAAGAGCTACACAAGCGCAGCATGGTACAGAGCGCTGAATATGATTTGCTCAGCAGGTTATGAGGACGTCCTGGTTAAACAAATCACTGCGATGAAGATGTAGTGTGGTTCATAGAATGCAAAGTAACGATAACTTTGAAAGCAATGTGATGGCTATGCAAAGAAACCCATTTGGAATCCTTAGAAAGGCAACTTCAGTAATTCAGAAAGTAAGTGCTTGCAGTACAAGGAAAAAAATTACCAATTTCAACGTGCTGGAAACCAGAACATTGGAACACCGAAAGAGATTTGCAGACCACCTCAGTCTATTAATAGTACTGGGTTCAATTACTGAACAAATATGACTATTTCTCTCAAGTATGAAGCTTTAGTTCTAGGAAAACTGCACAGGTTTTTTTTTTCACAGCATAACACTACGATCAGGTGAATGGCAACTGTTCTTTCTGTGGTGATGTTTCGTGTCATCACACTATGCCACACCGTACCATTTGCGCCGTGCTGCAGAAGACTGTTTGCTTACTGCTCATTATTTTATAGCGTTGGGACAAACAAGGTACAATTCACATTTTTCATATTTTTTTTTCTTCAAGGAAATGAAAGAACAATGGAAAACCAAGTGAATGACAACTGAAATTTTTTTCACTGAGCCGAAACAAAGATGCGTGGAAAAGCAGGCGCATTGCCATCAGTGAAGTGCACGCGGAGCAGGCAAACAATGCACCAGGCTACACGGGAAGGGAAGAGAATCACTCACCCAGACATTGAATTTGACATTCTTGTAGGTGACAGTCTCCACGTTGAAACCCACCGTGGGAATGGTGGTGACTGACTGTCCCAGCTTCAACTTGTACAGGATGGCTGGGGTGCGCACACAAGGTCAAGGAAGAAGTGCTCACACACAAACACACACTTCTGCACGGCCTGATGATCTCTCGCGTGAACTTCTCTCTGCCATTTCCAGTGCAACCATATTTTCTCTCCTCTGGTAGCTGGCATTCGTGTGAGAGCGCCGATTTTAATGGTTCATGTTTTTGCCTTGCATTTCAACGCGTGGTGGAGGCAATATGCACACAGCGATCAACAAAGAATGCCACCCCAAGTCAAGAAGCACACTAGGTAATGCAGTGCACCAATGATATTACATGCCATCATACACAAGCCAAATATACATTATACTCACTGGATTGTTATGCTTTCTCAAGAATACTCCATCTTCTTAATGAAACATCCAAAACGTGTGAGACATGGTTCTTATGTTATGCTATGCCAAACGTTCGCAAATCATTTGTGACAAGTTTTTTAATGTGTCATGTGCGGCAGCTACGGTATTAGCATCAATGCCGCACAACACATGTTGAAGCACACATTCTCCTGATTTCAAACGATACCTCCCGTCAGCTTTACCTTCAACTCTAAAATGAAACACATAACTCGTGTGACGAAATGCAGCCGTGCATTTACGCCTACAGAGGATGCGTTAATTGCTCACGCATGAACGAAGTATAAGTTGCGATATCAGAGTGGTTAAGGTCGAGCGACGCCATGCGTGCAATGAAGCCAAGTGCAGCTACGTCAAATCACAGCGAACAGGACGACACCCTTCAGAAGCGGAATGCCAGCGCTTACCACCGATCGGAAGCACAATTTCGGGCACGCAAGCAACGGCTCGTTTCTTGGTGTCGCGCACTTACACGCGGCGCATCGTCCGGACTTTCGACGCAGACCGGCTCAAAAGGAAGGCGAAGGACAATCGACACGGCTCACCGGATGCGAAACCATCATAATCCCCAGCACACGTAAAGGATACTGGTCTTCCCGGCGGCGTCGAGGCCCAACATGAGGATCCTCATTTCCTTGTTCCCGAAAATTTTGGACAGGAGCTTCCCCATGTCTGCCGCCGACCACGGGCCGTGCTACCTGAAAGCGACAGAAGGGAGGGGCTCTAAACACCTGCCTCCAGGCACTGCACGCTCCGATGCCGCCCAGGTGCCGCAGGGATCGGACCCCCCGGGCGACAGGCCGCGTCTCGGAGGAGACAGCGGCAGGCAGCCGTTGAATGGGCGTTGCGGGCAGCAGAGAAGCCGCTAGCGCGTCGACACGACGGCGCGCTCGGCCGCGGTCGGCTTCGCTGACGCGCGTCATGTTCGAGCTTGTCGGGCGCCCGGCGCCGCTCGGTAGATCGAGCGATAGGCGCCGGAGGCCAGGGGTGACGGGTCGAGGGAAAAAGAGCGGCCCCGCCGGCCGCGTGAGTAATCGGCGCGACGGCGGCATCTCACACACCGCCGCCGAGCTCGGGCTAGGCCTAAATGCCCGGCCTCTTTCCAAGCGCACGCCAAGCCGGCAGTGTGCGAGAAAAACGAACGGCGTTGGGCAAAACAATGCGTTTACTTACGCGGCGTCTTCCAATAAAAGGGGGGCGCGAACAAATACCCGCGTCAAACTAGTAGACGCATATCAACTCATTGGTAATTTGTACTTTAAGGAACTCCTGCCATATTCTCCGCGACCTCGATCGCCACCACGGGAAAAGGAACAAGTTCCGATTACTGTTTAACAACCTTCCGACTTTGATTTTTATTTTTTTGTTCCTGCGATCGTGGTTACACCAGCACTATGGGAGGAAAATATATTGCACAAAGTATTTTTATGTGTCATAAAGAAATTAACGCAACTGAATTTATCTGCGGAAATTAATAGCGGCTCGCGAGCGGCCGCTTCGACACGACGGCTTCGAATCCGATTCAACTTCTGAGCATCCGGATCCGGAAGCTCGGGTACGGGAACGCTGCGAGCAAATCGATAAAACATTTTTTTAGCATGTGTACAGCCGTGCTTCTGTGGATGATGCCGTGAGCATCCTTCGAGTGAATCTCTGCGCTGAGGGCGGCACGTACGTCCACCGCGGTCGGCTGGGAAGTGCGCGCGGCGTCGACATGGTATCCCTTCTATTGTGCGCTCGGGCCTCCGCTGGCCAAGCCTCGTTGAGACAGGGCTAGACCCCCCCCTTTCGGACCATTGATTCCGCGCGCCGCGGGCCAGCGCAGTCCGGCTGGTGGTGAGACAAGAGAAGTGCAGTCGGTGTCAGTTGCGTTCGCGAGTCGCCCAAAGCCGTGGCGTGCGGCCGCTCCAGCCGCCGCGACGTCGGCGGCCGCCGTGTTTCGGTCCGCCCTCGAGTCGCTCGGCCCGGACCTGCGCGATGAATGCGGCGACGTCGTTCCACTGCCCGCTGCCGCCGCAGGCGCAGCAGCGGCTGCCGCCAGCCGCTGTCGAGGTGGTCGTCGGACACGGCTACGACTGCGGCGCGGACGAGGACGATTCGGGCAGCGAGGACGACGTGATCGACGTGCTGTCGGCCGACCACTGCACGGGCGAGCACAGCTACACGATGCAGATGCCGGCCAGCATGCTGCTCGAGGAAGAGCGGAGAGCGTACGAGACGCCCGAACTGGAGGCTGCGCGCCGCCTGGTCGACTGGCTCGGCTCGCCGGCGTGCCGCAAGTACAGCGCGCCGTTCCTCGATCCCCTGGATATCGAGCAGCGGCCGGCTTACACGCGTGCCGTGCGCCAGCCCATGTGTCTGAGCCGGGTGCGCGCCGCCCTGGACGCGCGAGCGTACGCCGGCATCACCGAGGTAGTGCGCGACATACGGCTCATCCTGGAGAACTGCTACCGCTTCTACGGACCCCAGCACCACCTGACCAAGAAGGCGCTGAGGCTCGAGACGGTGCTCGAGCAGAAGCTGGCCCTGCTGCCCCGGTGAGTTAAGCTTCCCCGCAGCACACCGCGGGTTGCGAACCTCCATGCCAGTGCCATCGGGTTATCTCTCTCGAGGCACCAGTCAAGTGACGCATGGTTAACGGTCGCTGTACAGTCGTGCTGTAGCGCGAAGTGGAAAGTGTCGTTGCCGCTGGGCCTGGCTGGTACTGGCCTTACGCGATTATCTGTCACTGCTCTGCGGGATTTTTCTGAACACGTTCCTACAAAAGGTGCAGCGCAAGTCGTCGATTGCTTTCACTTGTCGCAGCAATTGTCCGCAGGCTTGCACCAGACAAGTGCCAGGCTTAAGTTTCTTGTGTACTAATTCACATCAAGCTCTTCAAAAATTCAGCACACCATCAGTAAAGCATGAAGTTAATCCTGTCATTGGAGTACGGCTTGCAGAGATCCTGCATCAGGAAGGACACAGTGCCATCCATTCAAGCAAAGAAAGAAAAACAATGTACTGATATTTGTCAACTTCTGACCTACGCTTTGCGGCCACTACTCACTGCTGACTTAATCAATATGAGACAAAACTGTATCTAAAAGCTCTGTTCAATTTTATGCACGCTGAACAAAAATTTTTTTCTTGCAGCCTTGTACAGTGATTAGCGATTCAAACACAATAATTGGATCACATTGCAGCCAGTGCTTTTTGTGCCACCGGTAAGCACTGGGTGATCGCTACTGGTCCAAAATGAAGTCGCAAGTCTCAAAGGCCCACTTTGATAGTATCTCAGCATTCCCAGCACCCACCACTGGCACAAGAAGCTACAGCAGCAGTGTGCTTTGAGTATCGCATTTGAATGTTTGAATGTAAGAGCACTATCTGTACAGTATTTCTACTTATCAAGGTCCACATAACAGTGTTAAGAACGAGTTTAGTATTACAATATAAGCATACTTATCGCCACGAAACTGCCACTTGCATCTTGAGAGTTCGTCTAACTGCTTTCTAGAAGCTCTTGGTACTGTGTGTGGCTGTCCTGATTGTGCAGTGGCTAGCAATTTCTGCAGCTAGACAAGGTGTCCCTGTATTGACCGCTGACTGGCGACGTCTTGGTGTGTTGGTGTATTGATATTAGTTATAGGACCCCTCAGCAGATTTGGGCATTGCGAAAAGACAAGCAATGCATGGAGATCGTGCAATGGCAATTGCGTATGCAAGGTATCATGTCGCCACACAGCTTGAAAATGGTAGAAATTGTAAACAGAAGCCCATGTACATGCTGGCAGACAAGCATTGAGCACTCTTTCTGAGTTGCTGTGGTTCCAGGACGTATTCCATCCTACAGAGTCTTCTTGCACACCGGGAAAGCCCATGGAAACTAGCTTAACTATTTGCTTATAAACCCTAAGCAAACACTTCTTCCTGAAACCGTCAGTCATGGTGAGCCACAGCAAGTTCAACTGTTGCATCCGCAAAGAGGGCTAGTCAGGCAAGTCACATTGAAGAAGCGCTCGGACACTGCGATTTCGGCACATTCTGAAGTTACTTGCCTGGAGACTGTATTGTTTGTGGAATTTCTCAAATGTAAACCCGGCTGCATGTGGACCTCGACCTCCTGCTAGAATCCACAGTAACATTGGCACTGGCTATGGAATCGGCTAAACATGATGCATCGGAACTATGTGCAACTTCAGGAGCATTTTCTGTGGTAATGAAGGCTATCCAGGCACCTCATACAAAACATTTATTGCCACCACTGTGGTGATGTGCACTGCGTGATTAAGTTTCCTCAGATTCATGGTGTTTGCAACTGTAGCCACAAAAAAAAAAGTCATTTGGCCAAAGCATGTAAGACAAAAACTACAAATTTCAGCCAGAGATGCGTTGTGCCCAAGTCGTAGTACATGCTGTAGATGAGCCAGGAAGCCAGATTGGAGATCCATGCTGTAGCACATAGACCTAAGATATGTAGACAGCTTCTATGACATCATACCAGCTCTCCAAGGCCAATGCTTTCATTGTTCAACTTGAAATTCCAGGATAATCGTTTCAGATGCAGCTTGACATAGCAGCAAGCATCTTCAGGGAGGAGACATTACACCACCTGTTTCTGAGACTGCGTTGCTCCTGCTCACCTTGAAACATTCAATGAAGGATTTACACCGTTGAAATCAAATCTGTCCTTGCAAAGGCTATTGTGTTAGCAAAGTACAACAATAATCATTACAACCTTCTCTTACTGGTTGCACATGGCAAAGCACTAGTACTTCTTGGATGTGACTGGATGGAGGTGTCGAATATTTCATTCAAGATGCCACTCTTCAGCATTGCTGAAGTCCGTTTCATAAGTGATGCCTAGCAGCTTGTAGAAAAGCATTGTGCATTGTTTTCTCTTGAGCCAGTAACCTTTGTAGATGTCACAGTTAAACTGTCTATTACAAGGATGGAGCAAAGCCTCATTTGCTCAAGGGCTAGATAAGTTCTGTTTGCTTTGATTGATAAAGTGTTGAAAGACCTACAAGAATTGCAGCTGGAGGACATCATACAACCTGTACAGTCGTCTTAATTGGCGGCATCTATTCTTCAAGTCCTCAGGAAAGATAGTCACATTTGTGGAGGTTATAAAGTGACTGTGAATGCAAGTACAATTGTGGTCAAGTACCCAATTCCAAAGTCTGAAGAGTTCTGGACAAGGATTTCAGATGGGATTAAGCTTACTAAGCTTGACCTCAAGGATACATATTATCAATTTATTCTCGACCCTGCATCCAGGAAGTATACAAGGGCAGGTTGAAATCCATTTCCAAGGCCTATGTCATGTTGCAGTCTATTTTGAAGACATCCTGGTAGCAGGCACTGATGACAGGGACTACTATGTGAACAGTATCTCCAAAGTATTCCAGCAAATGAAAAAGGCAGGCCTGAAGCTCAAATATATCAAATTCATGGTGTCCTCTGTTGATTACTTAGGCGACGTCATTGATGCCAACTGGCTGCACTCAACCATGTGCAAGTTTAAGGCAGTTCTCTGTGTGCCTGCACCAAGCAACATGGAGTTTCCTCAGTTTGGTCAATTGCTACAGGGAATTTTTGCCAAACGTCTCTTCAGTTTTCTATTCTCTGCACTACCCTCTGGCTAATAATGTCCCATGGAAAGGGAGTATGAATACTCAATAGAAGCAAAGTGAGTTGTAAGATCAGCTCCTGTATTGTTCCGATACGACCACGAGAAGGAACTCTTCCTCATGTGCGATGCCTCTCCAGCAGGGTCTAGGGGGCAATATCAGCTCATTGGGATGCTCAAAAGATAGAACATCCCATTGGGTTTGCATCAAGGAGGCTGCAACCTGCTGAAAAGAATTACTGCTATCTTGACAAGAAAACTAGCCTGAATCTTTCGCATTACAAGATTCCAACAGTACCTCTGGGGAAGACATTTTGTTGCTGCTACAGCCCACAAGCCACTACTCAGACTTATTGGGCAGGATAAGGCCATTCAAGAGTGCAATTTTTCTAGAGTTGTAGGTTGGGCTCTTATTATTATCTGCATATAATTGTACCATGATGTATAGTTCAGGAACGAATATCGGGAATGCTGATGGACAGGGTCGTGTGCCACTGATGTGATGACTTCACAGGCGAACGTGCAGCAGATGCATATATGTTGGAACATTGTTACTCCTGATTTTTGTCATCTGCAGCGGTAGCTGAGGCCTTGACGAAAGACCATGTCTTGTCCAGGGTTAGTGACATACTTTTGCAAGGAACTCAACCTCCCTGGAAGGCTGAACGGAAACCATTCGAAGCATGTGAGCTTGGTCTTAATCCATAAGACAAAGCTGATCTCTGGGGCACAAGGGTCATTATTCTGGCTGCACTTCAAGAGTAAGTGCTGAAATTTTTGCACGAAGGCCAACCAGGTATTGAGAAAGTGAAGTTATTGCCTGAAGTTGTGTCTGGAGGCCCAACATCAACCACAATATCTCTAGATAGGTCGTCTTTTGCACTGTATGCCAAGAACGTCTGTGTATGCCTCAGTCTGTGCAATCAACTTTGTCGTTTCCGGAGATGCCTTGGTCACGCCTGCACATTGATTTCGGTGAATCGTTCCAGTGCCACTATTTCTTATGGCATCTTTGGATGGTCGCTGTAATCCTCTGAATCTGGGCAGAATGATTTTGGAGGCACTTTGGATCCAAGTAGGAGATATGTTGTGCCATCTGATGAGTTTACTTTTTGGAGCAGCAAGAAGGAAGGAAGCAAAAGCTGAAGGAACCTTTGATAACATGGCCTCCACCTATGAAAATTGTCACTGTGAATGGAGCGAGAGTCTCCCTTTACCAGTGCGAGAAGAGAATGGGTGGGGTCACCTCACCGGAAACTGACCAGCTTTCTTGGCTGGTAAAGGATAGAAAGTTGGGCCAGTTGGTACAGTAACATATTCTTGGATTGAAGCGCAAAGTGACATATACACAGACTAGAAGCAGACAGGACGAGCGCTAACTCTCAACTAAATCTTTATTGAAAGTGGTAACACATATATATAAGTTATTGCAAAACTTATACGGCAATACTGAAAAAGCATCTCATAGCTCTGATCTGCAGTCAGGTGATTGGAAAGGACCATCTGAATGTAACCTCTTTTCGTCCATCCCAATAGACCTTTTGGGAGTGCTTTAGATCCCTTGAAAACAGCCATCCGAAGAAGCCACCGTCAGCTGTTCTAGGACAATTTTTGCAACTTGTGGAATACCAGAGATTCTGATATCAGATCATGACACCATTTTTGCAAATGCCAACAGTAAGAACTCCTTAAGAGGAATAACACTAGAAGCACCTTACCACCTTGTGTCCGACGGTGCTGCAGAGCATGCGATTCACTTAGTAAAGAATAAGATAAAAAGTGAGTTGCTGGTGAATTCCAAATGAATATTATTAGGCTGCTTTGTCACTAGAGGACAATGCCTCATAGTCTGACAAGCCTGTGCCCAGCAGAGCTACTAATGGGCAGGTCATCATGTATGCCTTTCAGAGTCCTGTACCCTGATATCAGGAAGAACATGATTGCAAGATGAGTTAAAGAGAAAATGAAACAAGACAAGGGAGCGTCCAGCCATAATTTGCCAAGGCCTGGTTCTCGTGTCTTCTCAAGAAATCTTAGGAGGGCCGAAGTTTTGTGATTGCCAGCTACAGTTATCAAGCCAATGAGTGCATCATGCGTGCAAGTACAAACACGATACTGATTGAATTGCCACAAGCATGATGACCATCTCAGACTTGATGCTTGGATACCTCCTATTATGCCAGAACCTCCAAGCAGAATGCCGAGCTCGTTGGTCAAACTGTTACCTAGCGTTGAAGGTGTGACACCTGACAACATGTCGTCGGCAACAGCAAATGCCCAAACACTGGTAAATGCATCACTGGTGGCCATAAAGTTGTCCCCACCATTTCTGGGACGACAAACCATGGCTGAAGATTTGCAAATCGAAACTAGAGTTACTTTATGGGGATCAGCTAGAACACGAAGTTGCTCACTACTCTCTGTAAAGACTAGCTGGGTTGGTGAGGTAGGTGCTAAAATGAGTGCCTGTGAAATCTAGCGCCACTGAAAGCTAGCAGTTCTCATTCTCTAAATAAAAGAAGTGCATGAGCCAGGTTGCTTGCAGTGGCTGCACAAGCTGCGGCTTTTTTTTTTTTATTTCTGGAACAATCATAAAGAGTAAGCCACGCACTGATGATCGGTTCTGCAAAGTATCGGACCGCTGCACAATGGAAAAAAGGATTGAATTTCAAGTGAGAACAGGTTCAAGAGGGGGGGATTTTGGGCCAGTTGGTCCCACATGTCTAAAGAGGAAAAGAACCACAACTTCAGACGGGACGTGAAGGCATCCTGTCCACTCCTTCGTCACGTCCCGTCTGAAGTCGCGGTTCTTTTCCTCTTCAAATCAAAACTTGTGTGCCTTTTTTCTCGAGGGACAGAGCCTCGTTTCCTTCCAGAGAATCAAGGTAACACGCGCACACTTCTTCGTCAGGCGCACTGTGAACAATGTAACCGTGCCGAACACGTGAAATGTAGAACACACGAAACTGCCCCTGGAAGTGTACCACGCAGCAAGAAAGGAAAAAAAGAAAAGGAGGCAGCACTTGTGATGTAAACATGAAGCAGTCTATCGGCTTCGGTGTGAGAGAAGGCAGGAAAGGAATGTTGCTTACAGATGCCAGTAAAGGCAGAGGGAGTTGGTGTCTATGTTGGCAGTGAAAATGACTCCTAGTAGCTTGGTGATGCGACATTTTAATTTGTCATATATCCTCGAATAATGAACCGGTGTGAAAATTGATACAGTAAGACACACAATGCCTAGATGACGCTTTACAACTTCCATTGTATACCGAACATTTCTAGTGGAGCCTTTAGAGAAAGGAATCGCAAACAGAGGTGCTGACTGCTGACTGAATTTTATTTGTCGAGGAACGTACGAGAACATAGGAGGCAAAGAGGGTGGGGGGTTAAGAAACACCTCTGTGTTTTGCTGCTTGCCGGTATTTATTTGAAGTTCAGAATGTTTGAATCTTTTCTCAATAATAAAAAAGAAATGTCGAGTCGAAATTTTCAAGTCATTACTCCTTTAATGCCTCGGCGCCTCTGTCCACATTCTAACTCTATCAACCAGCCAGCCAGAAACTCAATGGCAGCCGAAGGCCCATAAAAAGCCAACTGCAACAAAATTTTGGACCATGCTTGTTAGCACAATTGCTTTCCAGCTAAGAACTACTAAGTACTACTACTACTGGCAAATTTGCACAATTTCATATTTGTTGCAACTTCGCAACTATGACTCAAGCCTGTCCCTCAGCTTTATGGACCGTGGCTGACATGCTGCATGCAGACGTTGGCATTTGTGTCCCCCGAATGATCCGGCACCCTGAAAGTACAAATGGCTGGTAGTTCCAGAGCGCCAAGGTGTCTGCATAACTTTCTTGTTTTGTTTAGGGGCTCTGATACAACCTAGCTCAACCTTGCAGTAACTAATATTCTGCACAGTGGAGAGCGTGTGGAATTTTCCATAAGGCAGTTCCAGTGACACAAATACCAGCACTCTGCGCTTAGACATGGAAGCTTGGAGGAATACACACTCAATGCCTTTTCTACTTGTCATTTGCAGGGAGCTGCGTGAAAAGACTTCACTGGAGGCCACCACATTGGAAAATCGTGATGTTGGTGCTCAGAGAGGTGGGTTCTTTCCCTCTATGTACTTTAACTTCACAAGATTTTGAGAACAGTTGAATGTGTCAATTAATCTTAATCGCAAATGCAACAGCAGTTATACATAGCAGCATATGCAGAGGAGGTCTCACGGTTACAAACTGCAGGTGGGAGCTGCAACCATATAATAATACTATAAGATGAAGTAATACAGCAAGCAAATAATAAAGGCAAAGAAATACAGACACTTCGCAGTTAAAAAACCAGCATTTAAAATTACAGTTGCCAACGCGAAAAGAATCATGAAAGATAATTAATGAAATGCAGGGATTAAATATTGCATTAAAATTGTAACTAAATTTAATAAATGAATAGGCATTATTTCTCTCACTTTTGGTGTCAGCAAATTAAGTAATGAAATTTAAGAAGTAATGCTAATTTTTCTATAACTGATTGTACTTTAAGCAGTAGATAGTTATTACGAGACAGAAATCTGGTCCTACGTATTTGGATTAGACAACGCTAAAGCCAGATAAATGCTGAGTATAAGTTTACGATGGAAAACCTTAAGAATCAACACAGACAATGTCTATATACATTGTCTACAGCTTAACATACATATACAGCTTAAGGCTAGTGACATTCAATGCTTGTAGTGATCTTGCTTCTTGAAACATAGCATGCGACATTCCAGAGTTGACCTTGAATTTAACCTCCTGCTTTTCTTGAATTGGAAGGTATATTTGTTGTAAGAAAGCTCATTTAGTTTCTGTTTGTGTTGATGCTGTGCTATGCAAGGTGAAGGAGGAACATGTGCTGAAACATCTATTTTTTACTCAGTTGCACAGTACCTGATGTTGGAATTTCAGCCCAGCCTCTTTTGCTTGAAGTGCCAATGTTGAAAATTCTGAATGTGTCAGGGAATTTGCTAGGTTAACAGTCTTTTATGCAACTGAATAGGCCTTTCTGTCAGTATTTTCCAATTTGGCCACGTTGGCCTTGGCACAAGGATACCATAGCTTAGCGAAGGACTCATCTCACCAGTGTTGCAGGTGCCAGTCACAGGTACCTTTTAAGAAAGAATAGTTTTCGTAATGTGAAGGAAGTGATGTTAATCTGTGGTAGCCAGTTAACGTCAGGCATTATTCTTAAACCAAGCTGTTTTGGTGGTTGCACTTTAGTTAGGACACCAACATTAAGGGCCTAAGAAGTGTTTTATAGATATTGTTTTTAGTTCAGAAAACAAATTCTTGGACACAGACTGCAAATGCACGGTTGTGAATGGCATGCCTTGTGGTAAAGATACAAGCAGCACGAAAAAAATGCAGACAGAGGGGCAACAAAACAAGCAGGGCAAGTACTGCACTTTCAAATGAAGCATATTGAAGCAACATGTAATAAATATACAAAAAAAAGGGGGCGGGGCGGCAGTATTTAGTAGACTGTGTCCCTGCACAACCTACACAGAAACTGAGAGTTCAAAAATTAAATAAACAAGGAAAATCATCCAACCTGCCTTTATAAACTGGATTTCTTTGTGCCCGAGTGCAGCTATGCCTGGCTGATATAAATGCCATGGTGAGTGGCAACATGACATGCTTCCATGACTTCTCTGGTCTCCTTACGATAATGAAAGGAAAAGGGGGAGAGGGCAGCATTACAGAGTAGGGGGGTACATCCGCATTTTCTGCAGTGTGACAACAAACGGCCGTACGAGACTTTCAGCAAGTGTTTTCTGTTCTGCGAATATTTGTTTCGCAGTGCTTGCATCTTTGCCAACCACGAATGTGCAACAACTCCCCCAACTTGGGGTGCTTTTGAATGACATGCATAAGTCGAATGTTTATTTATGTGGGTTGGTTGTAGCAAACAGATTAGTGCTTGTGAATTCTTTGTACTGTGTATTTGATACTGTTGTACATAGATTACATCATTACTGAGAAATGGCTTTTCCAAATTGTTTAACATTCTCATTGATAGTGAATGGCAGGCATTAACCTTGTGCTATGACTCGGTGGTTATGGCATTCTGCTGGTCAGCACACACTTGCAGGTTTGATTGCCAGCTGCGTTGGCTGCATTTTGATGGGGGTTGAATGCAAAAATTTTCCTGTACCGGGCTTTGGGTGGACATTAGGACAACTCCAAGGGGTAAAAAATTAATCTAGAGATTTCCTCTACGGGGTCCTTCCTTGCATGTTGTGCAGCTTTGTGGTGTCAAACCACACAATTTAAGTTTATTGACAGGCATTGTGTATTTTCCACGATTGTAGCCGCTCTGCTAAAAAGCCAGCAAGAGTTCCTGCAGCAAAATCAAGGAATGGTAGGACGGTTGCTTAAGAGAAAGGTTGCTAATGTGTACAGCTCTTCGAGAGGTCAGCAATCTCATGGGAGCGTCAACCGGCACGACACTCAGTGCGGTGTTGTAGAACATGGTTCTGGAAGTAGCGACTGCACGTGCCTGCACGTGGAGTCTTGTCCGAGCATCGTGTGCTGGGCCATCTCGTGAAGCTCCACGCAGCCCCTACTGCTTCTCTGCTTCTAATGCGAGCATAAACGTGTGCATGTGCTTCTGCATGCAGAGTGGTTACAATGAGTGGTTGGCAAATGACAGACGTGCTGACAAGCACCAAGGGCTAGGCCAGGTTCACTGGAATAACCTAGCAGACGACACTAGGACGCTCTGCGTGAACGCGCCTACACTCGCTGCTATCGCAGGCACGCTTCGCGACACAGCGCCGATCATCGTGCCGGTCGACGATCCCACGAGGTTATTCAAATATTAGAGAGCTGGGCAAGAAAAGAAAAGAAAAAAAATTTGATTTCGTTGAAGTCATGTGCGTGCTTTTCCTCCTTTCCCTGACAAGCCGAACAATTGAAGGTGCAAACTTTTGGAGGAGGCTCGTCGATTCCAAGAGATATAGTGCAGGCTGGTTTTTCGTGGCTGACACAGTTGCACATTTATCGTCAGAATAAGCGTGACCTAATGGTTCCGTAAGTGGGCAAGGTTCTGCACAGAGTATAGTTACCCCTTGCCGTATCAACATTGATAAAGTAAAATTTTTGGCACGCCAAAAGAAATCTTTAATAATTGGGTCATTCATACTATAATTCACCTGTAAGTACAGTATCATTGAATGAACCCAAAAGCAAGGTCATATGCATAGCTAGCTATACCGAGGCAAAGATTTCTCTCTTTTTTGTTATTTGTGCTAATGAGTATTGTAATGAACTATTCATTAACTGGCTACAATGAGTTTCGGCGCACTGGCAGTGATTTGGCAGTTTGACAATTTGAAAGTGGTCGATGCGGATCAATTGCATAAAATTCTTGCTGTAGCTGCTGCCTGTGCAGCAGCTACAGCAAGTGTGCCTGGGACATTCAAGGAGCAGGTGGCAAACGTTATTGTCGCAGTTACAGGAGCAAGCTTGGGATCACGCACGTTCGGCTTAGTACTGTAAATGTTTTATCGCAGTACCAAGGCACAGTCAGTGCGTTAGTTTTAGCACTCCTTGAAAACTGTGGATCCAATGTGTGCTTAAGAATGGAGTTCACTTGAAAAAGGGGTCGATTGCTTGGTACTTTCTGTGACCTGAGTGGGCATACACAACATTTCAAGGATGCATTGTGCATCTGTTGATGATTATAAAATAAGGTGAAATCCCGCATTATTATGGGCCTTCTTTTGCCAATGAGTCCACTAATTCGTTGCCTACTCTGCCATTGCAATGCCATTTTATATTTTTTTTTTTCTGCAGACCAGCTTAGTCCCTCCAGTATGGCATACATTATACTGGTGTGGTTGGCCTTCATCTATAGTTTCTGGTTGTAAGCCAATAAAGAATCTGTACAGATCACCTGCTTTTTTTGGGGGTCTCGTGTATCTTGTTAAATTCTGTTATGTGGAGATTCACTTCCAGTTGTGCTGCTGTTAATGCCAAATGTTTCTAATTGGTGCAGAAAAGACATCCGCAGATTCGTTTTTTGAAAATCAGCACTGCGAAATTGAAAGTACTTATTGTACGCATAGATATGATGATAGGCTAACTAATATAGCTAAATAAGCAAAAAGTGAGCAGAAAGCAAAACTAAGCAAAAAGTTAATGTTTTCAGAAAATAAGCTTCGCAAGGAAAGGGTTAAGGAAGTGTGCACTCATTTTTCTGCCTTGTGTCTCAGTTCATCACGTCCTGTCATCAGTCTTGCCTCGCAGTGCAATGTTACACCACGCCTGGGCGACCAAGAATGGGTGTTGGTATTGGATGCGATTCCAGCTTGTGTTGTTTTGCAACCCACCATGATAGCTTAGTGGCGATGCTGTCTCATTGCTGAACTCAAGGTCGCGGGTTCAATGCCGTTCACATTTTGATGGGGGTGGAGTGCAAAAACGCTCCTGTGCTTAGGTTTAGGCGTGCATTAAGGAATCCCAGGTGGTCAATCCAGAGTCCCCCGCTATGGAATGCGGGGTAATCAGATCGTGGCTTTGGCACGGAAACCCCTAAAATTCATTTCTTAAATGTTGCGTTGCCTTGCAGCGGGCCGCCGTGCTCGGCTGACGAGTCAGCTGCCCACGGGTGGCGAGAGTTCGGCACTGCTGCAGCTGGTGAAGGCAGAGAAGGCAGCGCAGGCGCGCGAGGAGCGTCTGAAGCAGCGCGAGGAACGCCGCGTCGAGAAGGAGGTGGCTCAGCAAGCCATCGTCGACTGGGAGAGCACCACCTTCGGCTCGGGACTGGCCGAACTGTCCCACTGCTGGGAGGTGAGAAGATGCGCGGTCAATGGCGTGGCGCTTCCGATTGCGATAAATGCTGACGCAACAAACAATTGCATGCATCAAAGTAAATTTTAGGATTTCGTTGGCTATGCTTTCTTTCATTGCATGTTGGCCTGCTGTATGTTGGTTCTGTTGCATGGGCTTAAACGCATATTTGTTTATGCTGATTTTGTACTGAACAGCTGTCAATGTGTCATACTGTGCTCACCCTCCCTGCCCCTCCCCATTCCACACTTTCTCACTTTTGCTGTGCGCCGTGTGGTCACTGCGTTGTTGCATCATTCTTGCGCTGGCATTTCCATAACACTGTAGCCATCGTTGCATTAATGGCCCTTGCCATCGGATTGTCATGCCATAGCTATCTGTCATCACCTCATGGTAGCCTACAGCCTGCAGAAGCCTGCAGCATGACACTTGTTTGCTGTCTGTGATGTGGAGCTGCGAGATGCTTGTGAATATAACCCAAATCTTGGTGCGCTTTATTTCTTTTTAATGAATATTTGATAGAGTGCACAGAATTTTTAGCTACATGCTTCTTTGTTACATTGAGGCTTGATTTTTTAAGATTGGAAGGTGATGTCTGTTGCCACAAATAATCATTCTTTACATGACAACACGCGTGCAGGTGCCACAGCTGTGCCAATTCCTGCGGCTGTCCCAGGAGCCCCTGCAGCTGCCCGACGTGTCGATTGCCGAGGTTGAGCATTCGCTGTTGATGCCCCAGAAAAGTTCCTTACTGGCGCTGCTCATGACCTGCCTGCTGGTCGCACCACAGCAGAGGCCCAAGTCAGTGCTCCAATTTTGCGGCACCCAATGCATGCGGTTGCCATATATAGTTTGCATATATTATTAATAGAGTGCATTTGTGTGGTGAACAGCTGTGCTTGCCCTGCTAGATGCGCCGATCCTGTTTGCTATCTTTTTGTGCCTCGAAACTCGTGTGACCCGCTGAGGTGGCTTGGTGGTTGTGGCATTATGCTGCTGAGTGCGGAGGTTGTGGATTCGATTCCTGGCAGTATTCCGATCGGAGGTGGGATTCAAAAATGCTTGTGAATTGTGTGGATTTGGAGGTACATTAAAAAAAACTCCAGGTGGTCTAAGTCGATCTATAGTCGCAAGCTGTAGTCTCTTGCAGCTCCTCTGTTGCTTAAACTCCACAATTTGATTTGAACCTCATTGCACCATGCCTTCCTTACTGAAGGCAAAGGAGTGCCCTTTGTCACACTGTTCCCACTTAAAGAAAATTATGTTGCTTGCAGACTCTATAGGGGTACTGCTCAAATCTGTGTGTGGGGGCTTGACTCCTTTTTGGATCACATTGGGCCATTGGAGTGGCATTCGCTTGCTAGCACTTCTGCAGCAGTCCTAGCAGTCAGAAGCATGACTCCTAACCCATGGTTCGTGGTGAGTTGCGATTACGGCAGGTTTGGGCCAGTGGGGACAGGGACAAGTCTTTAACTGAAGGCATTTATAGTTCACCTCAGTTATACGCCAACAACTGGTAAAACGGGAGCCACGGTGGCACAGCGTTCCACACAACTTGGGGGAAAACTGCAAAATAGGAGAAGTACGCCACGAGAGACTGATAACAGTTCAGCTCACCTCGTGTGGCTGTGGGCTTTCAGCTCTGGTGCCATGAGTCGCTCACGAAGGTCAGGGCGCTGCAAAGGAGACGGCGGGCAGTGGTCTCACCGGCTCAGTTGAGACGCAGTCAGTCACGCTCTCTTCAGCCAAAAGAGGAAGTTGCATCAGGGAATTGACGCTCCTCCCCGAGCGGTGGAGGAGGTGTTTCCCCGGTTACAAGAAAGAGGAAACAGGGAACGGGATGCCTCACTGCAGCGTAACGGCGAGGCACAAAAGGCAGCGGTAGCGGTAAAAGTGCCCTCTCTACACAAACTTCCTGCCAGCGCATGTGTAATCATCACATCATAATGACGCATGGCTACTCTGGATATGCTGGTTTCGTACCCACAACTTGCAAGTGGCAAAATAATGCGCAGGTGTGCAATGTTATGAAAAGTCCACCTGTTTCGATGGAGGTTTGGGTGTTGTGCTGTAACCTTCCTGCTGCCTGAGTCAGTGTCTCGTACATTTTTGTGCGAACTGACCTGTTGTTTCTTTAAAGTTCTAACCAACAGGTTGTTCAGTGCTGAAGCTGAGATGTTGCTGCTGGTTTTTGCAGGACCCTGTTACAGCACCCCATGCCGTACCGAGTGTGGAACGAGCGGCTTAGGAGTCGGCTCCAGAACTGGTACCGCACTTATCTGGGAAGTCAGCGTAACTTTATCAAAGTGAGTGCCTTAGACTAGTGGGCTTTTGTTTTTGATAAAGCCCATACTGTGCTCATGCACGATAAATTAATACATTGAGGGGATGCTCGCTGGTAGGAGCAGTGAATGTTTTAAATTAGCATTGACGAAGAAAGGAAACATCCTGGCCAGTACGTACAGTGCCGAACAGTGTGGTAAGGCAACAAGGGTTAAAATCAGGGCTTGCAGCCGTCCGGAAAAGCTTTCTGCTTAATCCTGCATGATGGATTCTTTCCTACTTTCAGAATTTTGCTACGTACATTATGCACGTTAACTTAAGAGCAATACGAGTTCTCAGATTTATGTTGTCACGTAAGATGCACTCGCACTAGCAGGTCGTTCGTAGCCACATGTTGAAACATAGGCTTGTCTTATGAGTGTTTACACTTCAGAACAGATCTAGAATGTATGGTGATGCCTTTTTGAGTAGGAGACAGCATGACATCCACGTCATTCAGTTCACTGACTGGCGACCGTGTTCTTTTGCTATTACCGCTGCCAATTTGTACCTTGGTTTAGAGGGCATAAGTTTGCCCATTACTAAACAGTTTCCTTCCAAGCTTTGTTGTTTTCCTGCTGGCCAGCACATGTTGCTACAACTTTACATTATGCTGTGGTGCCCCCTGTAAACATTGTGCAGTCCTTAACCGTGCTCAAGTTATGACATCTGACATGAACCGAAATACTGAGGAAGCACTGGATGAATCATAAAGCACACCTAAAGAAAGTGATAAATGTAAACCGAAACAAAATCTCAATGTAGCTGACAGAAGAGGGGCTGATGATGAGTAGCAAAGGCGTGTGAGGACCTAGTAATATGTGATGATATTATGTGATCACACCAACCCAGCTGCATTTGGTAATGAATGATTGGCATTGCAGTCAAATAGGAGACTTCATCATGACAGAGGCAGCCACCTAGAAACCTGTTACGTGAATTTTGGAATGGTCAACATCAGCGGTACCGCTGGAGAGGTCTTGTAAATGTAGTGAATTCTTGCCGATTGTCAAGTGGGCATTTATTTATGAGGCAGGTTTTGAACAGCTCATGATTTGAATGATTAAGAGAATGCTGACAACATAAAAAGCACCAAAAGCCAAAGACAACCGGAGCTGCCAATTCACTCTTGTGCCAGGATTGACAAAGGTACTACAAGCTTGTGTGAGCTAATACGAGTTAGTTTTCTCTTATCAACTCGTATGCTCATTGGTGCAAGTTTGTGCCATGGTTGTATGGTCCCAGCTGATATGCAGAAATCCAATAAGAGCATGTGCTCTGGTGCATTAGGCATGCAAGGAAAACATGAGACTATGTACACCAGCGCATTCAACAGTGCCGTGCCTTCAAACAGTGCCTTCAAATTCAACAGTGCCTTCAAATTTGCGTTCAGAGATCAATTTACTGTTTCCACTGTTTGCTGTCGCCGTTGCAATTGGGTTTGTTGTTTTCCTGCTGGCCAGCACATGTTGCTACAACTTTACATTATGCTGTGGTGCCCCCTGTAAACATTGTGCAGTCGTTAACCGTGCTCAAGTTATTACATCTGACGTGAACCAATCGCTTCATGAGTGTAGGGCACCCAAATGCCAGCCAGTGGCGAAACACTCTTCCATAGGAGAAGTTTGGGAACGCTGGCCTTGGGCTGGTAGCATAATGTAAGGATTCTTTTCCTCGACTCTATATTCCTTTCTTATTGTACACCACCAAATGACAGGCCAATGCTTGCGATAATGTGCATGTAACCGTTTCCTTTTTTGTAATGAATAAACTTGATTTGAGTTGCCACTCGCACCACTGCCGAAGAGGAAAAAGGGAAATATTTGTGATATAATTGGTGCGTTATCCCAGTCCATATTTCTCCATTGTGTGGCAGAACCTTGCTTGAATCTGCCCTCAAGTCCCGTGTCTTAGTGTTCGAGTTACCACATGCTTTTTTTTTCCCATTGAATGCATGGCTATTATCATACCTTAGATTTTGGTTGAATTACCTGTTGGTATGAAGGGCGTGTGGGGACGTGCAGAAATGCACAAAACAGATAAACGGCAGTCTCATTGAGTTACACAGTGGGTGCTACTGAGGATGGTAGATAATCAAACGAGCTGATGAAATAAAAAATTTTCCAGGCATACGTTAGGTTTGGTACATGCAGTGTGAGAGTAATTGTAAATCTCTGGGAGAGAGAAACCTTTATCTCACCCTGGAGTAGTTTACTTATTTACTTGCCATACGGCAAGGACTGTACAGGAAGGGTTTTACGTAATGGTTAGGTGAAGTCAGAAGTGACATCAAAAAGTGACTTGGGTAGTGGGGGCTTTGAAGTGAACAGGGTTTAAATGAAAGATGTCGCCTGTGAGCAGATCGTTCCAGTCGTTGGCTGTGGTACAAAGCGGCATGGGGAGGGTTAACAGCTTTTATGTGGCCAGTGTGTTGAGAGGTGTGATGAGCTGTATTGATGGGAGAACAGCTATTGATATGATGGTCATCGTTGTGTTTCATCATCAGTTAAAACTATGCAAGTTTGCATTGTGCCACTACTCTTTCCTCATGACTAGCAACTGATCAGTGGCCACTGTGCTTGCAGGTTTTCGAGGCTCATGGTCTGGAGGAGCAGTTTTTCTCCGTCATGGGTGAGTTGAGGTTATTTATTTCCTTGTTCACTGAGAAGTTGCTTGATATCTGACTGTCCTCTGTGTAGTCATCTCACGCTGTCGAAATGGAACCGCGTGATTTTACCTGGCTGTCATTGTTTCTTCGTCCCAGGCGTGGGTTAATGAAAGGGCTGTGTCATTGTGTAGGCGAGACGGACCCCATGGAGAGCAAGGACTTCCACGAGCTGGGCCTGCTGCAGAGGGTGTGGCTGCTCAAGGCCCTCTGCGACCACAAGCTGGTGAGCTTCTACGTTTTACCTGCTCCCATTGCTGTATTGCGGGGCATGAAGTGGGGCAGAAAATCTGTTTACTTAGTGTGGTGATCATAGGTGGCGCAGCTTCTGCAGAACCAGCGAGGTGCGTGCGGTTGGCCTGCCTATATGAAGTAGCACAGAGCACAATGCTGACAGCTCAATTCGGCCAGCCTCCTCGGCTGGCCATTTTCTAATAAACATATTTCTTAACCCATAACGGTTGGAATGACAGAAATTAGCAAATCGGTAGCAGTTCATGGTATGCGAAGGCCAGCGTGCCAAACACGGATTTCAGCTTTCTGTATTTGTTCAGTGCCAGCCCAGTGAGCCTTCCAAGCAGAGTCGCTTGGTAGGCTCCACTGTGCAAGTAGTTGGTCACTGTTTATGGGTCATATTTAACATTACCTCAACTTTTTTTTCACTGTGTGTCATGTGGAAGCAAAGGGGTGGGCATGGAGCAGCAGTAGCGCCTGGCAAAAGTTGTCCATGCTCTAGCAACATCGGGTATTACGATATGACTGGGAACATGGAGCCACTGCAGCGCACCACTCACTCCCATGCATTGCAGAGTGAGTGATCGGCATTGTAAATACAGTCAACAACCTATTTTTCCAGTGGCCGATAATTCGGATGCCTTTGCAGCACTGTAACATACCCCGTGGAGCCAACATATAAGGGCATCAGAAATTTCGACCCCTGAAATCTTTCACCTTCAGATTTTCTTAACTTTTTGCCATGACTGCTGGTCCAAAATGACAACAATTGAAGGCATCCTAGCCGCTGTTTTATCTCGCACGCTGATCCGCTAGCCAGCCATAGCCAACTTGGCAACGCTAAGCCTAGTTGCTTCAATGTTCACTAGCAAGCTTTTTGATAGTCCGTGCTGTGTTTTTCATTCCCGGATGATAACAATGGTGCCGACTCCGTCTTTGTTCTCCTCTCCGATGGCTTCAAAGTGCTGAAAGTATGGCAAGAATCGGGCATGGCATAATGCCATTTCCCGAAAGTCAGCTTCGCCTCAACACGGCGGTGTTACGTGTGCAAGCATGCGCAGTGTAGTGCGGTGGAGCATACCGAGAGTGGAAAGGGGCGGGCCAGTGTCGCAGAACACAGTATGCATCCTTTAATTACACACGCGTGCACCCGCCATCTCATGTCACAGTACAAGCAGCGATACGCCTAATAAGTGCACTTGCAGGCCTTCGGAGCTGTTTCATATGTGCCCATGGCTATTTGAGCTTTTGTGGGAAGTAAAAGGCACGCATTCATTTTTTCGGACTGCCTGATTTTTCGGCCACTTGCGCGGCCCCTAAGGAGTCGAAAATCGAATATTGACTGTATACTAGAGGCTATGCATATACACTCAAATGAAAGGTCACACAGTGGTGTGAAAGAAGGAAGATGCAAAACTTATGAGTGCATGCTCAAGAGAAGGCAGTGCCAGCTCGTCAGTTGTAGACATGTGCGGGAACTCGCACTAGATAGTGGTTTAGGCATGACAAATCCTCATTATGCTAGATAATCGAGAGCTCGCTTATCTACGTGCTACCACTATTGTTGATGTGCCATGCTTCAACCATAAGGGGCACACTTCTTCATTTCAGTGTTCGAATGGAACTTTACTGCTCATAAATTTCTAAGCACACTTGCAACAGCAACAGTGAATCAATGTTTCTGTTGTCCTTCTCATTCTTTTTGTGTCCGTGTTTTGCACACCTGCCTTTCCATACCACGAATCTGTTTACTTGCTGCCAGCAAAATGCTTGGCGACAGCTTATCTCTTCTCACTGTTTTTTCATTTTGCCCACATATAACCCACTCCAGCATGCAACCTTCACCCCCGAAACAGTCCTTCTAAAATGCAAGAGAGAAATGGTAACCTACCTGAAAGTAGCAAAGCACTACAAAGGAAACCCCATGCGGGTTTAAGCTTCGTAGTTGAAGAAAAGTTCATTCTGGTCTGGGTATCGAATCCGGGACCAACGCCTTTCTGTAATGGTCGCTCTGCCATCAGAGCTAACCACAAGGCTAGCAGTTCACGGAGCAAGGCCGAATGAACCCTTTTGCCACCACTGATTCGTCGCTGGAACCTGTACCAATTTGGCCGATGACGTGTATGGAAGTCATGAAACCATGTTTCAGAAGTATCCTGGGAAATTTGGTAAACATTTCGTCATTTTGTACGGTACAGAAAAGGTTAATTGACACCTCAAAGTGCAGGGACACTAACTAATGCAAATGAGTTCTGCTGAAGCCTGCTGCAAAGTGGAGGAAGGATCATGACAACGAAAAATTGTCATCGCCCTGACTAGCACGACGCTCTCTTTTGTTACGCTTCAAACACCTTTGTCGGTCTAGCTTGCCCTAACCCTTACGAAAGGAACGAGAAAAATAATCCTCACGAATAACTGTGTGCAGCTATTGTCAGCTTTTGATAAAAGCAACCCGGAACAGCTGTGCCCCCAAAGTCATAGAAAAAGTCAAGATTTTATAGTTGCAATGTAGGAGTGTCATATCCTCTGCAGTAGTAAGTATAAGATCAGTTAGCTGTTCAGGAGCAGATGTCGCATGAAGCATGCACAATTGAAAGGAAGGCTACTGTCATTGTGTTTGATAGGATGCAAAGTTGCCCAGGTCACTAATGGCTTGAGATGATGATACAGCTCTGAATTTTGCTTTTGTACCCTTAGGAGTGTGCCAGTGGAGATGGAAGGCAAAAAGGCTTGTGTACTTGGATTTAGGTTCACATTAAGGAACCCAGGTGGTCAAAAGTGATTCGGAGCACTCCACTATGACACATCCCATAGCCCCAGTGTGGCTTTGGGACATTGAACTCAACGAAATAATGAATGAATGATTGAATCAGTCAGTCACTCAAGCAGTATAGCATTAATTACCTAGTTCCTTTGGCGCTACAGGATGTGAAGCTTTCTGGGCAAGGGCAACCTAATCTTTCCGAGCCAGGCAATCAAACATTTAGCGCAATGCACAGTTCAACAATACATAGTGCCAGAGACTCTACCACCAGCCATCTTTCTGGTAGTCGAACAGTGCATCGTTGGATTTGCATCCGACAATTCGGCATGAAATTGTGACACGAGCGTGTTCCATGCATCCCAGATGATGAGTGAACTGGTGTGGTGGTGCAGGGCCAGCATCGGCGCGTCCAAGAGTGGATGGCGGAGCAGGAAGCTGACAGCCTGCGCGAGGCGTGCCTGGGTGAGGACCGTGTCGGACGCCGCTACCTGCATTTCCCGTGCCTGGCGGAGCCCAGGTTGTATCGCATGCAGCTACTTCAGCCGCCTCCGACGCCGGAAAGGGAGCCCAGCCCTCCGCCGCCACCAACACCGAAAACCTCGCATAAGGTACATGGCTGGGCGTTCATTGTGTCTGGAACCTGTCTGCACTGCTCTTTGTTTCACTTATACACTTGCGAGCCCACATGTAATGACCCCATGTAGAGCAAACTTTTGGCTTGCAAAAACAGTTTCTCAACACCCAGAATGCAGGGTGTCTACCAACCGGGAAAACCGGGAATTATCAGGGATCTTTAATAGTCTGGAAATACTCAGGGAAAACTCAGGGAATTTGTGCTTCTGTCAGGGAAAATTAGTTGTAATATTATTGAAAGGGAACGAAGGCCGCGGTAATGTTGGCTCGAGCCCGCCACGGTTGCTTAGTGGCTATGGTGTTGGGCTGCTGAGCACGAGGTCGCGGGATCGAATCCCGGCCACGGTGGCCGCATTTCGATGGGGGTGAAATGCGAAAACACCCGTGTACTTAGATTTAAGTGCACATCAAAGAACCCCAGGTGGTCGAAATTTCCGGAGTCCTCCACTACGGTCTGCCTCATAATCAGAAAGTGGTTTTGGCATGTAAAACCACATAATTTACTTTTTTAAAGGCTGTCTCGAGTAACAGAGAGGAATCATAACGAATCGTCTTTGACGCCGTGTCGTCGGGTTGAGGAGTTGCCAGTGTACAGTCAACGACCGACTTTTCGGATGCCCGATAATTCGATCGGCTTCGCGGCACCACCACGTACCCCATAGAGCCTATGTATAAGAACTCCTGAAATTTCGGATGCAAGAACCTTTCACCGTCCGATTTTCCGAAATTTTTGCCGAGACCGCAGGTCCAAAACGGCATTAACCAAAGCCACCACCGCCTCCATTTTGATTACGTCGCCGCCTCGAACCGGCACTGTCGCATGTAGATCCGCTGACAGCCGTAGCCACCACCGAAGCAACGCTAGACCTAGCTGCTTCGACGTTCGCTGTTAAACATCTTGCCGTTTAGTGCTGTGTTATTTTCATTGAAAGAATTCGCCGCTGTCAGCTATGGCACCGACTCCGCCTTTGTAATCTTTGCGATTGGCTTCGAAGCTCGGAAAACACGACGCGTTGCACAATACCGGTTTCAGAAAGTCAGCTTCGCCTCAATACAGCAATGTTACGCCGTGAAGCAGACGCAGAAGTATTGCGGTGAAGCATAACAAGCGTAGGAAGGGGCAATTGTCACGGAACACAGTATGTATTCTTTCATTATACACGCGTGCACCCGCCATCTACTGTCACAGTACGAGCACCGATATGCCTAATAAGTGTACTGGCAGGCCTTCAGAGCTTTTTCGGATGTGCCTGCGGCGAGTTTAGCCCTTAAGGGCAGTAAAAGACATGCACTCATTTTTACCGACTGCCTGATTTTTTGGACGTTTTCGCAGCCCCTAGGGAGTCCGAAAAATTGGGCGATGGCTGTACAACTGACAAAGAGGATGCTTCAAATGGTCCGTGGGGCGAACGCACGGTGGAAGGAGAACGCGAACAAAAAGGACCTACGCATTGAGGAATGAACACGAAAGGAAGCCTGCCACTGCTTCTTTGAAGGAGCTTGAGCTCAAAAAACAGTGTTGGCTGATGCCAAGATGCAGATGTCCCTAATACAAATCAAAATAAACTCTTTAAAGCAGTGAAATGCAACTCTGAGGCGTTGTGCGCAGGCTGAGAGTATGTCAGGACAGTTGTGATTACCAGCTGTTGAAAAAGAATCTCACTTGTGACAAAGTTTGGGGCTGACACCAGTGAGCTTGCTATCAGTTTATAGAAGTAGCGCATCTTCGAAAATATTTGCTTCTGTATGCATCTCCTTTTTATTCGTATTTGGGAATTTTTGACTATGTGTTTTACCTTTTTCGAAGATATTTTTTTCACTGTGCATTTTACTAACCCCTCCCTTCTCTTTTCTTTTTGAATAAAATAAACACTGCTGCTTATTATTCAAACTGGATTAAGTCGCTTTTTTATATTTTAACATGCTTACTAGAGAGTGACGCCATAGGGGTGACACGGTATCAGCCTGTCTTCACATAAAACGAACTGCTGTGTCACTCAGGGAATTTTGCAAAGGCACTCAGGAAAAACCTGGAAAACTCAGGGAATTTAGAAACGTCAACTTGGTAGACACCCTGGAATGTCTTGTGAGGAGTCTGTGAGAGAGCCGTCGCACTTATTGCGACCTGATGCTCCCCCTGCTCAATTTGGCTACAAGTCGAATGAACTGTGGAGCAGCACTCTAAATGAGCCAGGGAAAGCGAGAAAGCTGTGCGGCGTACCTTTAAGGGTGCAAGATACGCAGTGCAGCTATCAGCGCAGGTTTCTTTTTGTCCTTTTTTCTTTCTTTTTTGGCTTCCGGATGCACTGTGGCCGGGGCCATTGTTACGCAAGTTAAGCCGTCTTAATTGTGACAGGAAGCACAGAGAAATACAAAGCAACTTCAAGAAGCTTCTTGAACTACCGAGCCCAAGATGATCACCACAGTAGTCCCGGAGTGTCTTGTTATTTAAAAACCTTGGCATATGTGTCTTGTGTCTCACAGTATAAGGGCTTCCTACCCTTCCCCAACGAACTTTCTGCTGCAAAGTGAGCCCTCACGAGCCCACTACCTGCGCAGAGTGTCTGATCCGTGGCCTCTCTGTTTGCAGTCCAAGAAGAAAGGCCGGCAACAGCGGAGTAGTTCCAGGAGATCCTCCAGACACAGAAAGGTGAGCGCTTCTGCTTTTTTACGTAACCAGTCTGCACCTGTCAGTTTTATATTGTAAGTAAATGCAAAAACAGAGGCATTTTGGTCTGCCTTGAAATTGCTGTCCCCTTGCGTAGAAATACTGCAACCATGAAACCAAGGCTCTGACGTAGTCCCATCTAGGCGGCGACAAGGATTGTGATGAAATGGGCGGGAAGCAAACAACCATCCTATGGAGCATGCGTGTGCACTTTACATGGGGCAAACGTTCTTAAGTTGATTTGGTTTTTGAATGTCATGTTATACATCCATTTTAGGTGCAGCTTAGTGTTTATTGCCAGGATTGAATTTCCAATAACTATGCTCTTCATTGCAGACAAAATCTTCGGCAGCGGCAGTGAAGGAAGAGTGCGAGGAGGAAGAGGAGAAGACGGCTGAGACAGATGCAGAGACGAAGCCTGCGGAGACCGAGCCTGCAGAGGTCAAGGCAGAGTCCACGGAGGTGGGGTCCACGGAGGTGGGGCCATCACCCACGGAGGCAGAACCAGCGTCCACGGAGGCAACCCCAACATCAAAGGTTGAAGCAGATGATGTGAAGGAGGAGAAACCACCACCCGATTTCGAAACTGTGGCGACCAGCGTGGCCGACTTGCGGGACCTCATCACCTCCCTCTCGGAGAGCAGCACCAGCAGCAGCAGCAACAGCAATGCTGAAGACAAGAGGCCAGCTACCAGAAAAGTATGTTCGGCATGCATGCGACGCCATGCCTAACTCTTGAAGAGAGTATTGATGCCATTTTCATCTTTTCATGTTTTCTTTTAATGTTTTTTTTTCTTGGACCTTGAAATCGTAAAGAAAAAATATTGGCAAGCCTCAGAGCTCCATAAATAATGTACTGTACAATAGAATTTTCATAAATGTGTGTTGATTGATTGAAATTGCCGTTTAAATGGAACAACAGCCTCATGTTTGGCTGGTTTTGTATTAGGGCAATGCAAAAAAAAAAAAAAAGGTTGTTAAACAGAACCACCTTTTTTCCAACTCTGGGTAGACGAATCTAGACATATTACCGAAAATGAAACTGAGTGGCCAACCTCAGTGGCCAACCTCAGTGGCAAATCTCAGAGTGGTGAATCACAAGCGTCACTGTTTGGGCCTTCCCTTTTCGGGTTTTCTCATCAGTTGGCCACGTTTTCGCCAAAGCGGCTTATGCTGGTTTATGTTGGTGCTATAGTTAGTCTGGCGATATTCTTTGTTATGGCTCTATCGTGGCCTTCCCTGCTGTCCTTTTCTTTTTTGTTTGTCTGTGATGTGGGTGAGCTGTGACTTTGCATAGTATTTTTATAGGAAACAGAGAAAAGCCCCCACAGTGCACTGAAGCTGGAGGCGAAGATCATATTTATCGATGACTTCAACAGTGGTCTGCTTCACTAAAATGGCACTTGATTAAATGACTATCTTTTTTTATGGTTATTCTGGGGAAATGGCAAAAAAACGCTACGATTACAGCTTGTTGGAAATGCCGCTAAAATCCAGAATCAGTGCAGCTCTTCTGCACAGCCTCTGAGATTAGGCAGAGCCTGCGGGGAACTTAGCATCTCACAGGCCACGTTCTAATGTCTGATTCATTGCTGTCCGCTGACAAGAAGATGCCTGTGTGGTATGCTGAAGTGTTATTTAAAGCGGTCAGTTAGGATAAAAAATTTGACAGTTACCAGTCCTAAAGCTTTGCCAATAATCCTAAGATGGTACCGTATTTATTCGCGTATAACCCGCACCAAAATGTGAAAAAACGCGTTTAAAAAGTGGGGGTGCGGGTTATCTGCGAATTTTTTCCTTGGGAGGGGGGGGGGGGGGTCGGCTTCACCGCAATGTGCGGCGGCCTCCCCGTGTAGTCCGCCATCCCCATCGTCATCGATGCTTGTCAAGCCGATGAAGGGCCAACGAAAGGCCGGCATTGTTGAGCCTCGCGTTAGGCGCTGTTTAGTGTACTTACCCCAGTTTGCACTGTTTGCCTGCTTTGTTTTGGCATCATGAGTGCGACTCGACGGCAGTGTTTCACAGCGAAAGAGAAGCTAAAGATTATAGCCGCTGCCGAAGAAATCGGCAACAGAGCTGCTGCAAGACAGCATGACGTCGACGAGTCGTGCATTCGCGACTGGAGGAAGAAAAAAGAGAGTCTCGAAGCAACGAACCGGAACAGGCGAGCGTTTCGGGGTCCGAAGACTGGCGCGTACCCCCACCTCGAGACGCAGCTTGCGAAGTTCATTGAGGAGCAGAGAAGTCGTGGCCACGCTGTTTCGACTGAGATGGCGCAAATGGAAGCCCTGAAGTTGGCCCGGGAATTGAACATTCCACGTGAGTTTCGTGCAAGCCGTGGATGGCTTCAGCGCTTCATGCGAAGACATGGATTTTCTATGCGGCGGCGAACAACCATGTGCCAGCGGCTTCCTGAAGCCTACGAGGAAAAGTTGTTGAACTTTCAACGATATGTGATCGCACTTCGGAAGGAGCACAGCTATTTGCTGTCTCAGGTGGGAAATGCTGATCAAACACCTGTGTACTTTGAGATGCCGATGGACACGACCATGGAAAAAAAGGGCTCCAAATCAGTCAGCGTGCTGACCGGCGGAAATGCCAAGCTGCGCTGCACAGTCATGCTATGCGCTTTGGCTGACGGGACGAAACTGCGCCCGTATGTGATTTTCAAACGCAAGACGCTACCTGGCATTCCACTGCCCCCAGGAATCGTTGTGCGTGCGGAAGAAAATTCGTGGATGAACAGTGGCCTAGTCGGTGACTGGCTTCGAGTAATCTGGGAGCGAAGACCAGGTGCCTTGCTGGCACGCCGGTCGATGCTCGTACTAGATTCCTTCAGAGGCCACTGCACTGATGCGGTGAAGGCTCGCCTTGCCGAGACCAGCACCGACCTCGTCATAATACCTGGCGGCATGACGTCCATGCTACAGCCACTCGACGTGTGCCTGAACAAGCCGTTCAAGGCACACGTGAAGCGGCTGTATGCCCAGTGGATGGCCGACGGCATGTACGCCCTCACACCGACGGGACGCGTGCGAAGGCCTGATATTCCATTGCTGTGCCAGTGGATCGTGGATGCGTGGAAAGCGATACCGGCCGATTTGGTGCGCAAAAGCTTTAAAAAATGTGCGATCAGTAATAGTCTGGATGGTTCCGAGGACGACTACGTCTTTGAGAGTGGCGATGAAGCCTCGGATGGCAGTAGTGAGAGCGGCGACGATTAAGAATCGGATAACCAGTGACGTGGTGGCGGTCGTTTGAATAAATGTTCTGAAAACGAAATGATCACTGAGTGTGAGTTGCATCTTTCTAGCGCTCATTTTTTTTTTCCAGGTAAACGTGCGGGTTATACGCGAGTTTTTTTTTTTTTTCCGCCGAGTTCAAAGTTAGGGGTGCGGGTTATACGCAGGGGCGGGTTATACGCGGGTAAATACGGTATGTACGACAGTACTCAATTACAACCAATTTAGCCGTCATTACAGTTGGCCTTAACTCCACACGTCCGGGCTCTATTCATCCTACCAAAACGCATATATTGACACATGTACTTGTTTTATCTTTTTCGGGTGAGCGCTTTTCACCATCTAACAAATGTTATCGCTCAGTGCGGGACGTGTTTGCATGTGTCGAAAGTTTCTTGAATGTTATCAATGGTTCTGTCTGCTGTCTGTTGTCACCGAAGCTTGTGTAATCTGATTGCATGTGTGACGCGAATTGTTTAGAACTTTCTGGAAGACAGGCGGGCACCAGCAATAACTCTGGAACCTTTGATGACTCATGCGTAAAATTCGACGCGCCGCAGTGGCAGATGAGCTTTTCAGTGATCGGCGACTCTGTTCGCCGCTATCGTTGTTCTTTGAATGTAGCCTGTTTTTCAGGGCACAGCTTTGCCCCATAAAACGCTAGATTTGTCATTCACAGTTTTGCTGCTTTCTTCACCGTCACTACTACACGACTATATCACCAAGGATGGATCTTGCTCGTTGAGACAGCAAAGCAAAAGAAGCTGCAGTTTCTTTTGCTTTGGTCACTGTGAGTGAGTTGCACACACGCTCGTCCCACAACCCACTGCTGAGTTTGGGCATTCATTGTGCGTATCAGTGTGTAGTTTGCATTTGTTTTGCCGCCACAATGTGGTAGAGTTTCTACAACAACTTAAAAACGATCTCTCAGTACTCCTTTAGCCTCCCAAGTTCATTCTTAAAGAAAAGTGCATAAAATTTACTGTTATTTTTTTTATTCCAAGAAATTATTGCACATTATATCCCGATTCGGTAAAGATATTACATGTGTAGTTTATCTCCTGTATTTGCACAAAATATTAAGGGAAGACATCCGCTCTGAAATAGAGGCTTTCCCTCAGCACATGTGAACAGTTCAAACGTAATTATCTCAGCTCTCAGCATAGGATAAGGAGGAGGAGGGAAGATAACCGATGGTCATTAAGGGTTAGGACTGAATTCCAAGGGAAGGGAAGCATGGCAAGGGGTGGCAGATAGTTAGGTGGGTGGATAAGATTAAGAAGTTTGCAGGGACGACATGGCCACGATTAGTACATGACCGGGGTAGTTGGAGAAGTATGGCAGAGGCCTTTGCCCTGCAGTGGGCGTAACCAGGCTGATGATGATGATGATGAGTCATCAAGTGCGTCCAGGAATAAATTCAACTTCCAACACTCAAAGTGCATGACGTGAATTGAGTTGATAAATGCGGCTCCCCTGTGCTCAGTAAAGCAGAAGCTGTAGCCTGGATGAGGCATGGCTCATCGTTGGCAATATTGGTGTTACCAGCTAGGATGAGTACAGCTCTGGTTTTGTAGATAAAAAATTGTCTGAATAAAAATGTGTGCAGAAGCTGTCAACGATTATTGCCACTGTAAGCGAACAGCCAAGCGCTTATATTTGTATATTTCTTGCAGTGACGATATCTAGTTAGCGTTTGTTGTTTCATTGTGTATTACCATAGGGAACGGAGCAGTTAACCAGCACATCTTTAGTGTTAGTACAGGTCGGCAGCATGTGTGTCTCAGCTATAGTACTAGTTGCCATTTAGCAGTTCAGCAACTAACGCACCCTGCAACTCAGTACCGCGTGCGCACATGCTTTTTGCATTGGAATCTTTGTATCGGTCGTCAAAATCCGACTGCCAACCACTGACCATGAAAACAAGCCAAAGAGCCAAAGAAAGCCATTCGCTTTTAAAATAAGGTCGCATGTGTGTCACCTCTATGCCATAATGCCCTGCAGCTTGCCATTTTCTGGTGCCGCTCGTGCTTGTCAATGGCCACGCCAACTAAACCGCATATGCGGGCGTCCTACTTGGCAGGGAGCTGCAGAGGCAGAGAAGGCGGAGGAGAGCACTGAGCGGCTTCTGTTGGAGCAGCTGCGGGCCCTGCTCTCCGAGTGGGAGGCCGAGGAGGCTGCGTTCCAGCAGGCGGATGTGACCCTGCGCACCCGACTCCACCGCGAGTGGCATCAGCCGGACACCCAGGAAACCCATGGTGGCGAGGTGAGGTCGTGGGCCCTTTGAGCTGGTTACGGTTTTTGAAGCACGTTCGTACTTTCGAGTTGTTTATGTGTATGTAATGATTATCGAGTTGCATAAAAGGCCATGATGGCATTTCAGTGGGGGCAGAATGTAAAGATGCTCGCGAATATGCACATATGTGCACGCTAAAGAATCCCAGGCAGGAACAGCTGAGAAAGTTCGAATGGCTGAGTTTGTGACTTCTTTCGCACCTACAGGATGCTGTGGACTCCTGGACGATGCACTACAAGGACGAGTGCCTCGACGAAGATTCTTCTTCCGAGGAAAGCATGAGCCAGGAGGAGTACAACGACAATGTTGAAGATCAGGAGGAGGCCGAAATGCAAGAAGACGGCAAGGACTACAGCGGGTGGCGTGTGCTGCGGAAGCGCAAGATTGCATTGTCACTGCCCAATGGGCTAACAAACTCGGACGAGGAAGTGGCCACAAGCCAGTCATCTGATCAGCCCGCTGCCCAGCCTTCTAGCCAAGCTAGCAGGGTGTCCTTCTGCCAGGCCTCCACTCAAACTGTTAGTTCTATTCCACCTCCACAGCGGTCGATTCCTGTGGTGCCTAAAGAACCAGCTGCAAAGGCGGCCGTGCCACACATACTGGCCAGGAACTCGTCATCTGCACTGCTGTCGACTGTGACGCCAAGCTCAACGACCTGGATACGGCCGTTTGCCAGCGTGAGGATGCAGGCTGATCCGCCCAAGCGGCCTACAGACCACCACAAGAGGTCATCTGACCAGCTTAAACGACCAACGAAGGTGCGCTCACTGCTTGAGGCAGGCATTACGACTTTTTCGGAGCCTGCCCGTCCATCGACACCTCAGATGGTCCAGGCCCCTGCTGCCGTGATGCCAGCGGTCGTACAAGAGCAAGTTGTGATGCCGGAGGAGATGCAGAGCGCAGCAGCAGTACAGGATGGTGTGGCGGAGGCCCAGAGTTTGCCCCTGGCCAACGACGTGGTCATGGAGGATGTCTGCAGGCAAGAACAAGAGCAGCGCCCCTCGCAGAAGGCTGTCCTGGTGCCAGCAGTGGACAACAGTGGCCAGGAGATTCTGTTGCATGTGGAGTACACAACCCTTGACGAGGCCAGCCTCGGTAACAACCTCCAGTCGCTACCGCTTCCAACAGCGCCACCTGTGGGGCAGGGCTTCCCGGCAGCGACGCCAGCCGCGCAGGCTCTTACTGGTGCACTGTCGGGCATGCAAAACATATCTGCTTCCTCGCCGGTAGTGCAAAACCTTCAGATGGCACCACCAGTTGTGCAGAATGTTCCTATGGTGCAGTCAGTTGTGCAGACGCTGCCCGTGAGCTCATCCACCATGAACATCCCTGCTGCGCCATCACTTGTACAGACGCTGGCCGTGACTTCGTCTGCCGTAGATGTCTCTATGGCATCATCCCTGGTGCAAACAAATCCTGTGACTACATCCACCATGGAACTCTCCGTGGTGCCATCGCTGGTGCAGACGTTCCCCGTGACGTCGTCCGCCGTGCAGCCGAACGTTTCCTACTCGACGTGTGTACAGAATCACCGGCGAGAGACGTTGCCCCCGCGGCAACGCATGTACCCGTGGTGGAAGCACTCAAGCTCACCGACGACCACCAAGACCAAAGAGGTTCCGCCACTGGCACCCATCACGACGCCGCGGAAGATCTTCAAGTCCCGCAACACAGCTACCGCGTCAAACAACGTGTGCTCCAGCATGGACGGTGTGGTGGGCACCGTATCAAGTGGGGTGCACACTGCAAGGGGTGACACATTTGTGTCGTCGCAACAGCATCAACAACTCATAGGCTCCAATGGGTCGCAGCAGCAGCTCGTGTTTGTCGTGCCGCAGAGTCCACCGAAACCGCAGCAGGTGGTTCTACAGCAGCCCGAGGTGCCAGCCGTGTCACAAGACATGATCAGTCAGCTTATTCCCATGGCACAGGCACAGTCTGCTGAGGAGCCACAACAGGCCACTGCAACGGTGCTTTTGCAGACGACGATGCCGAACACTATGCAGACGCCCATTCTTCTCCTGACTTCCGACGGGCGTCTGCTTCAGGTGGTGCAGCAGCCCAGCTGACCGGGCGTCGTCACTCCGGCATGTGGCTGCTCATGGCTGCCGCCCGGCTACTTCCCCAACCACCTGGGATAGTGCGTGTTGTACATAGTTGTGTGCCTCGCCAACAGTGCCTCTTGTGGCGGTGTGGACGTGCCGAGTCACTCGTTCTTGCCATCGCCACTGTTTGAAGCTGTTTCTGAGCCTTGACTCACTGAACGTGCTGACTGCCAACACCAAAATACATTGCAAGTGCCCTTGTTAAAGTGCTGTGGTACTGTATGGTGCATCTTACACCAGCACACCATGGGTAGTTGGCAGCCTTCCGATAGTGGGATGGAGGGAGGATGACTCTTGCTTTCACTGTTGCCTCGGCAGATCGTAGCTTGGTGCTGAGCTCACCATCGGCAGACAGAATGGAAGGCCGAGATTCGGGCTAATTGCCAAGCGATTAAACCGTGCAAGAACGGAAGCATTTGAAGATATGGGACCCAGAAAGTACAACATTTCTTAATCGACGTTGCTATGTGTCGCTTTACAGTGAAAACACGAGTCCAGGATGCACAAATTTGAGATCGCAATGCATAGTGGCTGTACGTACTAAGCCTTGTCGATCTATCAGAAGTGGTTGTTCACTAATTACAGTCAGTGCATGGCACTGGTGAGAGGCTGTGTTTGATAGAGTTTGGCGTATCGTGATGGCCAAGCTGGAATTAATAGATTGGTACTTCTATTTTACTGGCAGCAAGGTGTTCAGCCTGCACGAGCTGTACAAAAAAACACTGCAGAATGTGTTCCGTGAAGTTCAGTTTTTCATTGTAAAGCAAAAGTGTCACAGTGGTGCACTGCGAGATTGAAAAGCCATCGTGGACAGAAGTAGCTCTCTCAAACTTGAAAAATAACCTTTGTAAAATACTCTTCTCAGTCGTTCGCAACCACTTGCTCCGTGTCCTCAAACTGCTTGTCACCAAGAGGCAGGCAAGGTTCTTAACCGTGTGCGTTTTCCAATATCCACATTGCGTGCCACTACCAGTACGATTACAAGCCATGCTGCTAACGTTCAAAACTCAATCGTGTCTCTAGAAAATTGCTTCTCCACGCCGCCCTTTGCCTAAGGCACTGCTAAGTGTGCGTGGACTACTTAAGGGCAATTTCTTGAATCTATCATTGCATTCAGTCCCTGAACAAAGCACTGTGGAGCAGTAGCGTGGCTGATGACATTGTAAAATCGTGGAAAACGTAATTTGTAATTTTGTTTCCTGCATGGCCAGAGGGCGGGCACCGAGTGAGCTTGTCGTGCCAGTCATCAGGAACGCTCGTTTCTCAGAGCTGATACGTACTGCTGTTTGAATGGCGAGATTTGTGTGCTGGTGGATGCAATGGTGTTTGTACTGCGAGGCTGCTTTCAAGCCAGCTCCCACAAAGACGGAGACACGGCACTCAGGAAGCATGTTTTCTTTTTTTATTTTTTTTTTATTTTATATGTAAATGTATATCTTCGAACCAGTGGCTGAAGGCAACCCAGTGCTTGCGTGTTTGAACCAAATGTGAGGAATTGACGGGCTATCTTGCTGCATGTGCATACTGAAGACTGCAAAGCTGTTTGAATGTGTGTTGGCATCTGGCCAACACTTATGTGAATTAAAGAAGTTTTTTTGCTGCCCATTCTGTGAAATATTTTGTGGCATTGCAAAGTTGGGAGCAGCAGAAGCCTGTGGGAAGATGAGGGGCCAAGTACACCTGGTGACTGTCATCATTGTTACAGTGGTCAAATCGGGTCCACTTGTGGTACGCAGGTAACTTCCAAAGCTCTCCATTTACTCCCCCCAAATTACGTCTGCATCTAATGATTCTTCAATCAGTTCCAGCGGCAGGTTCCTTCTCTTAATGTCAATTACTTTCCTTATCTGCTTGCTTATCTGCTTGATACGTGTTACATGGACTTCCCAGATTTGTTTAACCCTTTACCTCATGGTGTGTAATGTACGATATTCAGAAGAGCTTCTTCAAACCTAATAGAATCAAAAAGAAGGAAAGTGTTGCATGTTTACCTGTAATCAGTGCAGTGTATAGCAATGAAATACGTAGTCGCTGAAACTTGAAATAATTTTCAAGCTATATTTTTAATGAAAAATACATGGTGGCAATTTGCTACACAATGCACAGAGAATTCATAATTTTTCTTTTTTTTTTACAATTTTGATGCCTGTTATAGGAGCTGAGTAAAAATAGTCGGGCATTTGCTAGCTGCTTATTAGCCTACTGTAATGTTTTCGATGGGAATGACATTTGAGTGCTTCTGGGATGCAAGCATTATCTGCTGTATCCAGTTATTGGCTTTATAAAGGTTTCTTTCTAGGAGAAAGAACAAATTTGGTGGCAAAATTTAACGTTTTACAGGCTATCCTTATCTTAGTATCACTTTTGTGAAGAATATGTTGGAAAATGGCAGCCATTTTTGACATGGGTGTGGGGCCTGCTGTTTCAAGTAATGACAACAGCGGCAACAAGCAAGTCTCAGTGAAAGAGGGCATTCTTTTGGCTAGTGTGAAGTTGCTAAAGTCTGAAAAGCAAAAATTCACATGAAAGGAAGTGCTTTAGAGTTATCAGCATAGATATTGAGGTTATTAATTAATCTGGGATGATGTCCAATTTTCAAGAAACTTTTAGTACCTAGAGCTGCAAGCAGTACGCTAAATTTTTTGCGCCAGAACTTGACGTCTTTCTTTTTTTTCAATGGCTCAGATATTTTGACAGGATTTCTGTAGTTGAAATGTCTTTGTATGGTCACAAAAGTGTACTCATAACTGAACGGTGTATACCATCTGCAACCACCCGTATCATCAGAAGGAATGAGGTTTGTTGGGGCGTATCATAACTTTCTTTTTTTACAACAACATGAAAACTTGGAGGATGCTTCTTAAGAGGAAGCTTTAGCTCGGGTACTCCTATCTAAATACATGTAAAAGCTGAATTCGTTCCTCTCGATAACCACTGCACCGAATTGGACGAGGTTTGTTGCACTTAAAAGAAAAACTTAAAATCTAGTGACTGTTGGTTTCAAATTTTTGAGTTAGGTCGTCAATTTTTTATTAAAAATTAGCAAAAATCGAAAATTTTCAAAAAACGAAATTGTAAAGTTTAGAACTCTAATTCAACAACGAAAAATGATAATACAATTCTGTGAATTGCACCTAATAGTACATCTAAAGCAGGCAAAATTGATATGTTACATGTGAATATAAAAAAATTTTGTAATATGGAAATACAGCTTTTGCAGAACCCTTGTAACCAACTTAACAAATTCACATAAGATGTAAAATGACATATCGAATTTGTCCACTCTGAATAATCTGATGGATGCAGTTTACAGAACCTTGATATCTGTTCTTGATGCAGAGCTAGCGCTTCTATTTTTTTCAAACGGTGAAATATTTGAGAGTCTTTTTAACAAAATTCAAGCCTTAAATCGAAATTCCGCTCCCAACAGTCACTAGAATTTAACTTTCTCTCTCAAATGCGACAAATTTCATTAATATCAATCCAGGGGTTATCTCTGAAAAACGTTTTTGCGTTTTCAATGCATTTGAGTAGGCCACGTTGGAGTTGGGCCCGAGCTAAAGCTTCCTCTTAAGCTTCACCTTTAATTCAAGGATACCCGAGTGCTTCTTGCGCTTCCCGGCAACTGCAGCTTACGTAACTGTTATGCTTACCAGGAAACGCTGGCGGCGAATGCTATGCACGAAGGTGAGCTCTCTGGTAGAAATGCGACCTCTTGCACGGGCTGCTCCCAGAGGTAGTGCACAGCCGCGCCAGAGCAACTACATCATTTTCAGGTCTCCGTTATTGTTCAGAACTTTTAATATTTAAGTCTGAGAAGATTTAACATAAAAGACGTGCTGTCAGTGTTCTGTTTCACGGCATTTGTTTGTGGGCTGTCATTCTCAAAATTCCTAGGAATACATTTGTCAAAAATGTACGACAAGGTATGAGCAACTTAGTGATAGAATGGTGTGGCAATACAACCCGCATATACTGCATGTCTTATAATAGCAAGGCATGGCATATACGTATACCTAAACGTACAGAAACGTTTGCTCCTGGACAACTCCACTGACTCAACACCGGATTTTCTGTGACTCGGAGCCCTAAACGCTATCACACTAGGAATTGAACAAGAGTGCTTACATTTCTGTTTTAATCTAGGCTGTACCCACTTCAGTGGTTCAGTAGCAGCGATCTCATTTGGATGGAAGTGGAATGCAAAAACCTTACTCTACCATAACTTAAGTGCACATTTAAAGAACCCCAAGGCATCAGGGTTCATTCGAAGCCCTTTGTTAAAGTGTTTATTTATAGTCTCTGTTGCTTTGGAATGTGGAGTACAGACGCATGTTTTCGAAGTTGTAGTAACTCTACCATATGCTTTTTAACAAGTATGCAGATTGGAAACATTTAGCTTGATACTAAAGTTGACCTTGAAATATTGGCAGGCATGGCAATATTGATGTTATCATGATGCAGAGCAATATTTGATGTTGTTTAACAGTAAGGCTAGGTATGATGTTGCCCATGTAAACAGGGATGCCGCATGTTGTTCTGGCTGTGCTTGTTAAACGAATGCATTTGAAGTTTCACAGCATGTAATGGCATGCAATTAGACCTACGACCATGACAGCTTGGCCTGCACACCCCCAGTGAGTTTATATAAAGTTTATTCAATCCTTTAAGTGCCATGCTCGAGAATACTCGTCTGGGCACCAGTGAACACTTCTGGCCTTGCCCAAAATAATTTGCAAGTTGAATGAATTAAATAGTGAAAATGCCGATCAAAAACAGTAGTTTGAAAACTTTTTAAGATGTTCCAGCTTCCGTATGGAAGCCTTGTTACAAAACAAGGCTTCCATAGCAGTCAGAATGGTACTTACAGATAAGAATAAAAATTTTTACAGCACAAAGTCATTTTCAGGGGAGAGCAGAAGTTTGTGAAGACGTACATGTATTGCTACATAGTGTTAATAAACGATTGCATTAAATGTTTCAAGAATGTATGCAAAGATGTCTGAACTGCTTGGTTATTATGAAGGCTATTCCAGACAAAAGTGCCTATCAATTTTTACCTGCGTGGACTGTAAGCAGTCATTTTGGGCAACCAAAAGCAATGCCATGACAAGCATCCTTCATTATCATGCAACAACCTGCATGAACCTGTCATTAAGGGAAATTTGTCATTAACAACTATTTGATGGACTAAAGATTAAGAAGGGACTACATTTGCTCACAATATCGTAAATCCAGACTAAGGAGGTGAAGTGAAAAGCTCTCCCACTACATTTAAACATCATCTTAAAAAGCTGCATCCAACACGAAACTTTGTTATATCCAATATTTGTTATACTCCCGGGCTGTCCCAGCTAATGTTAGCCAAGTGGAAAAGAAAGATTTAAAAAGAAAGAAAAAAAAACACCATGCTAGATACGATTTTAAGATGTACGATACTTCGTCACCAGAGGCCTGAGGACCGAACACCATAGGTCTTGAAATCATATTTGCACCGTGTTTTTTAAATAGCTTTCTTGTTGAACAGCTTGGCTAATGTTAGCTAGTGCACATAGTATATGTTGCATGCCGATATTAGCGAGAAACACTTTAGATTAGTTATATCCGATAATTCGTTATATCGAGGTTTGACTAGTTAGGCGCACTGCATGCATGAAAGTTAAAGCCTTGAACTTGCCCACTGAACGCTCCTGGTGCATCCTTGCCATAGGCGTATTTACCGGGGGAGAAAAAGGGGGCACTTGCCCCCCTATTGTAAGAACTGTAGGGGCAAAGTGTGTCACTTCCAGCCCCGACTCCTCCCCCCCTCCCCCCCCCCCCCACACACACTTTCGAAACCTAAGGGCGCGGGTGGCATGAAAATTTTGTATTATCAAATACCTGAACTGTCGCGGGTGCCAGGGTCACCAATTTTGCAGATGTAGCGTGCATGCGTTTGCATGATGCCGTTGCGTAAACACAATTCTACAACACGAACTTGTATCAGTACGCTCCGAGGCAAGGAGAAGCAGCGACTTCCGACGCTACACGACAAGTGGGTCCAGCAAGGTCGAAACTCATATGCGAAACTTGCCGAGCCGCCGTCAGATGCGCTGGCTATAGTCACAGACACTGTGTGCGTTCCGCGTGAACTCGGGGAAACGCGGACGGCGTCGGCAGTAGCTTTGTCGAACTTTCGGTGCGTTGCCTCGTTGTGTAGCGTCGGAAGTTGCTGCCTCTTCTCGCCTCTCGACGTTTTACAGCGAAAGCTTTACTGGCCGCGAACTTGCGATTTCGCCGTGGCGGTGTTCCGAGGAGGCACACGACGTCACACCGCGTTCCCTCGTCGTTGCGTTTGCCTCCGCTCGCTTCGTCAGCTGCGTTGCATGCCTGATAACATGTCGGAGGACTGAAAAGGAGAGCTCGCGTGCGCCGCAACCACAGTTGAGGCGGCAGTATGGACGGCGACAATTCTGATAAGCAGGAGGAGGCCTGGAATCGACATGGGATCGAGATGAAGAGGAAACGAATTGCCCAGGAAACAAACAGCGCGCTGAACGACTGGCTAAACGCCGCAACATAGCTAGACAACCAGACTAATCTGGACCTGCAATCAAGATTAACCAAGACTAACCATGCTATGCCTTAGCTTTCGCTACGTATATCCTGGCATAGCCGAGCAAAGCCACTGCCAATTTTCTCTCTCTCTCTCTCTCTCGCTCCCTAGTACCTACTGCGCGTGCGCCACTAGTAGCACCGAGCCACAGGTGTTCCGCCGCTGCGCAGCGCCGCGCCTTTATGCCGCCGCCGTTTGGTATGAGGTCACAACGCGTTCCTCGTCGTTGCGCTTGCCTCCGCTCGCTTCGCGAGTTGCGTCGCATGCCTGATAACATGTCGGAGGACTGAAAAGAAGAGCTCGCGTGCGCTGCAACCACAGTTGAGGCGGCAGTATGGACGGCGACAATTCTGATAAGCAGGAGGAGGCCTGGAATCGACATGGGATCGAGATGAAGAGGAAACGAATTGCCCAGGAAACAAACAGCGCGCTGAACGACTGGCTAAACGCCGCAACATAGCTAGACAACCAGACTAATCTGGACCTGCAATCAAGATTAACCAAGACTAACCATGCTATGCCTTAGCTTTCGCTACGTATATCCTGGCATAGCCGAGCAAAGCCACTGCCAATTTTCTCTCTCTCTCTCTCTCTCGCTCCCTAGTACCTACTGCGCGTGCGCCACTAGTAGCACCGAGCCACAGGTGTTCCGCCGCTGCGCAGCGCCGCGCCTTTATGCCGCCGCCGTTTGGTATGAGGTCACAACGCGTTCCTCGTCGTTGCGCTTGCCTCCGCTCGCTTCGCGAGTTGCGTCGCATGCCTGATAACATGTCGGAGGACTGAAAAGAAGAGCTCGCGTGCGCTGCAACCACAGTTGAGGCGGCAGTATGGACGGCGACAATTCTGATAAGCAGGAGGAGGCCTGGAATCGACATCGGAATGAGATGAAGAGGAAACGAGTCACCCAGGAAACAGATGAACAGCGCGCCGAACGACTGGCTAAACGCCACAACACAGCTAGACTAACCAGACTAACCTGGACTTGCAATCAAGATTAACCAAGGCCAACCATGCCTTAGCTTTCGCTACGTATATATCCTGGCATAGCCGAGTTATAAGCCACTGTCAATTCTTTTGATACAAGTTCCTGTTGTACATCTGGGTTTACTTGTGTTTGCGCAATTGCATCACGTAAACACATGCACGCTGCATCTACAAGAGGGCTATTTTTTTCTTACACTGGCTACACGAGTGTGTGTAGAAAAGTGTAGCTCCGCCGATCTACACGAAGCCATTTTTTTATAGCTCCAGCGTAGCATGAAAACTGCACTTCCTACACTGTAGTTTTGATGAGTGTGTAGGCAGCAGACGGCAAACAAGCAGGCTGGCGTTGCAAATTCACGTGTCGCCATTTTGTCTGTTACTCTCGGCGCTGATATATTGACGATAGTCAATATTCGTTTCAAGGACGGCAGCGATGTACTGGCACGAGCACATATGTCACAGAGGAAGGTGAGCTAATCTTCCAAGAAGATAAAATTGTCCTACTCACAGAGGGTACGGGTTGTTTCAGACTATATGCGCTGTATTTTATATGCATTGGGAAGTTGTCTTCGTGCACTGCGCATTCGCAGTCTAGATTTGTTGGTGAAAGGAAACTCGTACATTGGCGTTTAGTTTTATGCAAGGGCGTATACGCAGCCAGTAAGTGCGAATTCAGGCGAAGTGCGGAATCGGGCGCTTTTCATGTGCTGATGCAAAAGACACGGTGTCTTCTCTGATTGGCTACAGCCCAGCGAGGCAAGTGCAGCACACGACGTCATTAAAACCCCTTAAACTTCGTAAAGTAGCGTCACGCTTTGAAGAATGCCGCTTCCTCCTCGCGCGCTCTGGCCGAGGTCGCTGTCGTGTCGCTATTGGCCTAATAGAATCATGTGGGCCCTTGCGCCTTGCTTCAGCACCATTTTTGCTTGAGAAGCATCTACGGAGTGGTGAGGAGCGCATGTTGGCACCGTTGCTACGCTCGAGCAGTGTAGGTGGCGCCACGGTCTAGGATGGAGCGTGAAAGAGAGGAGAAACGAGGAGTGAAGGCGGAGGAGAGTGTCGCAGAGTGTCGCTACTTTACGAAGTTTAAGGGGTTTTAGATGTCGTAGCAGTTGGCTCTTTACTCTATGTCAAAGCATCTGCCCGGCATTACACTCGTCTACATGAGCCTGTACGAAGTTTACATAAAAAATATAGCCTTATTAGCATGCATGCGTTTACGTGATGCCATTGCGTAAACACAGATCCACAACACGAACTTGTATCAGTAACGCTGCGAGGGGAGAAGAGGCAGTGACACACAACGAGTGAACCCAACTATTCTTCCAAGGTCGAAACTTGCCAAGCCATCGTCAGAGGCGCTGGCTGTAGTGTCATGGGCACTGAGCGCGTTCAGTGTGAATGTGTAGAAACGGCGATGGCAGTAGCTCTGTCTCATCTTTCGGGGCGTTGCCTCATTGGTGCTGCTACAAATCTATATATATGTCCAGAGGCTGTTGAATTTCATTGTGTAATCACCATTTATCCTAGATATGCTGGTGACGACGTTCAGGAATGTAGACAGTTGGACGAGTTCGTGAGCAACAATTATGTTAGCAGTTGTCCTGTGTGAACTTTCCGCGTTTTTGTGTTGTGTTATTTTGTGCTTCATATTTTAAGAAGAAAACACTCTCCAATGTGGAGAGACATTACAATACAATTACAACACTGCCTTGAATTTTGTCTATTGGCATCTGTCACTTGTGACGTTGTCTGGGTGTTAATATTATTTTTAGGCTGTTTCAACATAAGAGTTACACTAGCACGTGTTCCCTGGCAGAAGCAAAAGACGTACAGATTTCATATTTTCAAGAAATGGGAGTAACTTTCTGGGTGATATATATATAGAAAGTTTGAACTCTGTAGGTTTATACATATGCATTGAAAATATTGACTAAATACCTGCTTCCTCCCAACTTTTATGCATTATACAAGGTATTTAGTTGCTTTTCCTTGTTTCCTCGGTGCACTACGTGATTCAGTGTTTATATTTCATTTAAGTAGGAATCGTGTTCAGTGTGACGAGCGATAAACGTTTAATCTGTGTGGGTTTATTGCAGCCTTTGTAGAAAGTTACTTGTTCTTGTTCAAGTGTTTCAAAGTTTTTACACTGCCATTACTTCAAACGTTTTCCAAACTGCTAAAACAATAGTGAACTTTAAATTCCATGATAATAGGGATAATTTTTAGTGTAATGCACTGCAACATTTTCACGTACCTGTTTTAAATGCAACGTTATAAATAATTACTGAATCCTCGTTCTTTCTATTTTTGTTTGTCATAAGAGGCTCACAGTTTGTTTCTGCAGTGTCTTCGGCGAACTGAGCAGGGCACCTTGTTCATATCTGGGGAAATTTAGAGGCACGGTATGTGTAATGTGTAGGCAATGTTCCAGAAATGTTGGTTAAATGCGCCTTTTTACAGTAGATTACATATGTAAGTGGTCCGGAGTGTTAGAAGTGTTTACGAGTGGTGTAAAACTTATACCGCTGCCATGGTATAATTGCAATCGCAACTGAGATCAAAGCTTGCTAATATATGGGGAATGCTACCCTAAGTTTGTGTGCGAGGTTAAATGTGTGTAGATCAAATACAGCTTTTGTAAAAAAATATAATACAAATATTTAAAAAACATCTTAAGCAAATGTTTGAAAGTGTCAAGCTGCTGCTAATCAGCTGTTTCCAAAATTTCCACGGGTACTATGCATTCCACAAACTTTATATCTAGAAGGAATGGGCGCAGCTTAAGTGGAATATGTCACGAAGTTCAAACGTTGCTGGCTTACTTAGGAGCGTTATGAATAATTATTGAACCCTCATTTTTTTTATGAGCGATACATATATTGGGTTCGCCTGGGGTCCTCAGTGAACGAAACAAGTCAGCTTCTTTGTTTGGTGACAGTATAAGCACGAGGTAACAGGTTATGTGAAGGCAAAGTTGAAAGTGGGTGGGTAATTGAGGCTGTGGTAATAAATTACCATTGTAAGTGCTCTAGCTTTGCGAGTGTGCCTAACGAACAGGACAGAACTTAACCTGTTGCCCTGTCAGAACTACAAATGCCACCAAGACCAAATGTAGCACACATAGGTGGAACGCTATGAAAAATCTCTATGTGAAATTAAATGAGTTGGATCGAACGCAGCTTTTGTAAACAAAAATGCATTAAGTTTTAGAATGTGTGATATATGGCCGCTATCAGCTATGCTTCCCATTGCCTCGACATATCTGTAAGTTACAACATGTTTATATTTTTGGGGAAAATTTGGGAGGGGTGGTCATGTTAAGTTCCATGTCTGACAAAATCTTTAAGTTCTTCATTACAGGGTCCTCAACGCACGACTGAAGAGGAATCAGGAGCTCAGACCTACATCAACTCATGGCCGTCCAGAGGGCCTGCGACATGGCGGTGAGGCTCGGCCTACACGTCCCGACGTGGGAGCGGCCCGCTGCTGCACTGCCTTGAGTGGTAGCGTACCTCGGGACCTAAATAAAGTTCTCTGTCTGTCTGCCTGTCCTGGTCCAGTACCGAGTAATCAATTAACCCTCATTTTCATTTTTCCTATTTTCAAGCGTGATACGACGTTCATAGATGGTTTCTGGAGGTCATCAGTGAGCTAATAAAGGTACCTTGGTTACATTTGGTGAAAATAAGGGGCACGTTATGGGTAATGGCATAGGCAAAGTTGAAAGTGAGGGAACAAACTGCAGCATTTGAAGTAAATTATGGATGCATGCGATCCAGAACGTTATCAATGTGTTTTACGAACAAAGCGGAATTCATCTCGCTTCTCAGGGAGATCTGGGAACTTAACCGAGATAAAATCTAGCAATAATACGGGGGATGCTATGCTATAAGCTTTGGGTAATGTTCTGGTGAAGTAAAATGTGTTGATGAACTACTGGCTTTCAAAAATTCCTAAAATAAGTGCTCGAAAAGTGTAATATGGGGGCAAGGTTTCAAATGGAACCGAGCAACCATTTAAGGTGCAATTACAGGAAACAAAACTATTATTTCAACAGGTCAAAAGAAACAGCTTCGCTGGAAATTAGTTTGTCATTCTGCAAGTTTGCAAACATCTGCTATCATTTTTTTTTCTTATGAATATCGTCTTTTATGTTTGCTGCTTTGATGTGTACGACCTCTGCTATACAATTGCCTTAATTAGCGATAAATTTGTACTATAGACTTACACACGAATTATTTGTTGAATTATTAAAATTGTAGCAAATGTATTTTTATAACTGCGGTACTGCTGCTACTGTGCGGCATCAGGGACTTCTGTCAGGCACTAATTGCCTTTTGTCACTTCATCATCTAGAGATTTTCAATAACTTCAGGGAATATATTGAAGTAATTTTTGGTCCACCATGGTTCGCCATGTCCGACTGATAATTGTGTGTATGGCTGACAATCAAAATTAACTGGCAGACGTGCATTTACTGGCTCTTTCTCTTAATGCAATAGCAATCTTCAACACAGAGAGAGAGAGAGAGAGAGAGAGAGAGAGAGAGAGAGAGAGAAAGGTGGGTTCGATAGTTTGTTGTTTGCCCCTTCCCACTCGAGAAATAGTTGGTGCGTCACTGATCCTTTGTAGGATATCCTATATTGGACAACATTTAGATATCACACAGATATCAGGAAATTATCTAGATGTCCCATAATCAAAGTGTTTTCACTGGAGTATTCATACAATATGCATGCAGAGTTGAGAAATACAAAAGACAATGCAAATTGAATTTTAGTATTTATTTCATTTTCTCGCTTTTATTGAGCTAAGCTTCATGAACAACTCTTGACGAGTTCCATGCACACAATGTACAATGGGCTTTCTTCACGTACACACGCTCACACTGGAACTTGGAATGAATGTTAACACTGCACAAATAACACGATAGAGAGACTTCTTCATATCACTGACACCTGTAGCATTCTTGCAGGCACGCACATGCCTGTCTGAATCTCTTGAACTTCTACAAGCACCAAACCGAAAAGTCCAAATTTACAGCAGCAACGAAGACCTTCAAAAATAAATAAAAAAATCTGCAACATACCCCATGTATATTTCAAAGAAGTAGGAACTATTCTGATTTGGCCTTTTTTTTTTTTTCACAATATGAAAGTGAATATATATTTTGACTAGCAAGGCAGTTTCGAGAAGCACGTTGGGCTTGAGAAACTTCCTCACGAAGGAAACACAAACATGAGCCACACTGAAGACAATACAAGGCCGAATGCCCTAGAAAAAAAGTTCATCACCTCAACCACAACAAAGGACAAATACCTAACCTGCATGTCGCACTTGTGATTTATCACGAAAAAGTGACACTGCCACGAAGACTGGCTTTTAATGGACGTAGCCTGTTTCGGGATTTACAAAATAGAAAGAAACGTGCGCTTTCTTTACAGTATCACGAGACTAGCAAAACTTCAGGCTTGCGGGTGACAACTTGAGCAAGTGCACGTATGCTATTTGGCTTGATTGCAAGAACTGCTGCCTTACTGTCCCATGTACAGGCTGTCAAGAAAGGTTAAGCAGTGTCACAGTTACGTTCCCTTTGATTGATGTAATGTGAATTACTGCTGGGCTTTAGCACCAGTTCAAAGAGTAGGCGCTCATTTGTGATTTGCAACCAAAGCTGGAAATGTCGCAGCCCCAGCCAAAGGCTGAAGTGCTGGAGACCATAGTCTCTCCTACAAAAATTTCTAGGATGAACTCTGGCATTACAGTTTCTATGGAAGCTGCAGGCATGCTGGTTCAGCCAACCTGAGAATGATGGCGCAATACTACATGGATCTGCCTAAAGTTCATTCTTATCTGGCTTCAGATGGCTCTGAGACTTTGCAATTTGATCACTCTTTAACAAAAATGCAACAATTTGCAATGATTATATATGTATGCAGATATACCTGCTTCCTTAATGCAATTAGGAAAACATGACTGCTTGAAAAGTCAGAAAGGAAAAATGTAATAAATACGGCCACAAGCACATCTGAAGCCACAAGCACGAAGGTTTGACAAAGCTGTGTGCTACTACCCATAGTTCCTGCGTTAGCTGCAAGATCGCCCACGCCAGAGTTGCCTCTACTCAGTTTCACAGAAAACGCTATACTCGAGACTAGATAGAACCACTGACTAGAAGCAATCACTGCTGCCAGCTTGGTCTGGCACTAACAGTGTACATCAGATAACAGAGCCTGTCTGTACACTCGCAAAGGAAGCAGTCTTGCACGTCTGTTTTCCACACACTGCATATGCCTTCATTCACGAAGTGCAGTCACAGTGTAAAAAAAAAAAAAAAAAGAAGCACATGGGGAGAAGCCATCACTAGCACACAGATCAACAATTGATGCGATAAACAATAAACAATTGACGTAGGCCAATGCACAGAGAAGTCCTTGCAAAATTTCCATATTTGTGAATGGCGCAAAGAACACAAGCTGGACGAAGAGAACATACAGAATTGTGTAGCTGTAAGTTTAATGAAGGCAACATGCAGCACATTTCCCTTATACAATGCGGCAGTCACGTGATTTCAGTGTGTGTAAACAAAGCAGGATAACCAGAATGACACTGTCAATTTAAGAAAGAAGAATGTAGATCCACTAGCTTGAAGATTTCCAAGGTAGCTCCAATAATTTGATTTTTGTTTGAAATCTTGTGCCTATCAAGCTCTATTACTCTACATAAAGGGCGTGTTGCCTTTATTAAACTATCAGTAGAGAGAGCGCGCCTTTTCTTCCCATCTGTCCCATGTTTTTTGTGCCTCTCACAAACACGTACAGTAGAAACCTCGTTCATACGTTCTCGGGGAGAAAAAAAAGACATGGAAAGAAAAACGTATTAAGTGCGAAAATGTACATCGTACAGTTGCTCCTATATTTCCTGCGTTTTCCAGGTGCACAGTTTTGCCCTGCACCAACAGCGCCACCTCAGCCAAACATGTCACAGCCAGACCCACAATTTCTCGGTACGAAATTTGCACACTGTGTTTCTATAAATCTGTGTATTGACCTCCACCTACAGTAAGCTTATGGAGCCTCTGGGAAATAAAAATACAGTTAACGGACTTCAGTCATTGATTGGAAGAAATGTAATTCATTTTAGTGGAGTGTGTTTATGATCCTGTTGGTGAGGTGCACGGAAAATCAAAACTTTGCAAGTGGGTATAAATTTGTTGTACAGTAGCACTGGTATGCAAAACACTGACACAAGAAAAGGAAGGTTGTCCCTGTGTTCCCATTATCACATTTTGCACACCTGCCTTTCTGTGCTGTAGATTTAACCGGTAGTTTATTCAGAAAAAACTGCAAGCTAACATTTTATGAATGCACCTGAACAGTGAGCATAAGTCAGCTAAAATTTCAGGCTCTTAATACTGGCATCAGCCAGACAGGATGCATGAACATCACACAGGCGGCCATTAACCGTTTCATTGTTGTGAATACGGGGGTACCTCCATTTTTAATGTTTTACTAGTGATGGCAGGGGGAGTGACAACTTAAGAATGGGAGCTTCTTAAAGCATGTGGCTCTACACTTCGTTAGCATGCCACCTACTAGGCTCACAAATGCTCTTTTTGTTTTAGCCTTCATGGAAAAAATTTTGTTTGCACTTAATGTCACCAAGCTTACTCAACAGACGGACATGCAGTGCTTTAGTGAGCTAATAAAGAAAGTCGACGATGTGCCTTTGCACTCAGCAGACATTCTTGACTAGCCATTTTCATCTGTGGAGGACTTGTTGAGATATGATGAAGAGCTTGAAGCCAAAAGTGAAGAAAAGGTTGCAACAGTAATCTTGATTTACTGTTGCCTAAGTTCACATTTCATAGCTTCAGGGATGCTCTGTTTTTAAGTGAAGGCTACGTGTTGACAAGCCGGCAGTTACTATTTAGTGTAGCAGTGATTGTTGAAGTACAATGTTATATGCCTGCTTACATGCCTGTTAGTGCGTAACTAGTGTGTATATACACCACTCCTTTACCCTGAAGGCTTCCCATGTTCGCTACACTGAAACCATCGGATGTTATGTTATGTTGGGTTCTGAGCTAACTCGTTCTTTCAAATTTTCATTGCACTTTTTCTCCTAGAAAAAGAACATGGCCAAAGGAGGTGAAAGTGCACAGCAACAAACATCTTGCATCCTCAAGAGCCTGCTTTCTTGGAATGTTGCTGGTTCAGAGTGAAAGGCGAGAAGTCCAGTGACCTAAATATCCGCAAGCTGACGTGTAGTATGTTATCTTTCATTACGGAAGGTTTTGCCTTGCATTCTTTTTATTTCTCATTGTTGATTTTTAATGTTTCATTGTGCATAATGTTCCTGAATAACCTGAGGATAACCCGCAGAGCACCTGTTCTGTGTGCATCATGAATGCACGGCTGGATTTTTCTTTCAAGAGGGAAGCGAGCCTTTGTTTCGCTGACCCCCCGCAAACTCTGAGCTTTGTGCATTAGAAGGGAACTGGTCCCTCCATTTGCATCCTGGAAGTGACCCAGTGACGACGCTCTGAGGTGTCAGGTGATGTTTCCCGGGCCTGCGGGATGACAACGGGGATGGAAAATGCAGTTTGAAAAATGCAGGACGGCCAGACTCACCCCACCAACCCTAGAGACAGGACCAGTTTTTCATGGGCTGAACAACTGAACGTTTTTTGTGTTTTTAACCTCATTTTTTGAACTTCTCAGTGTGATTAAAGCTTGTTTTAAATGTTCAACTGTGTTCGACCCATTATCTAGCTGGATAGCGGACACTGAGATCCCATGAAAGGCAATTTGCAAGGCCAGCTGGCAAAAAAGTGAAGTTTACTGTCATCAGCCGCCAATTCAACATCCACCGCAGTGGAACACGTCGCCTGGCAAGACCTCTAGTTTGACCATGGCATCCGCCTACTGCAAGGACGCGGCATCGCCCAGGAGTTGAGCAGCTGATAGCACACAGGCCAACAACAAGGTGGGCCTGTTTCATATTTCATGGCGCAGCTCAGCAGGCTTCACTACGTACGTCCACTTTGAGTGAGATAAGTCGTGAAACACGCACGCCAAAATGGATCAGGACAAGCTGACGCCTGAAACCTCTCAAGTTATGACAGCAGAGCATGAAGCTTCCACGGCAAACATTCGATCACAAAGACCAACAACATTTTCCATGAAACGAGCCGCGAACAACACTGCCAGAGAGTAAACACTGCCTCGAAGAATGTGGAGACCGCTATTACCGAAGTGTCATGTGCAAAAGAGGATGACATTAACAGCGCCACAACGAAGCTTCGTGCAAGCTGTGAGTGCTATGAGCACATCGCCGCCAGATACACTACCTTCCTCAACAAAATGAACAGATCTGAAATACGGCAGGAATGACAGCTTCAGAAAGCAATCGACGCAGATCATGATGTGACTGTAAGTGACAAGGCTACAGAATGAGAATGCAACCACTTGCAAGGGGCAACGTCGCAGCACTCTCTATTGGCCCACTGAAGTGTTTCTCCAAGCTCTCGACAATCAGGCTCGTCAACAATCATCCTAGCCGCCGTACAGGCACGCGCGCAAGCAGAAGCCATCCGGGTCAGAGCAGAGTTTGGTCGCAGAGAGGCCACGATGCGCATTTAGAAGGCAAAAATTGAGATTGAGTTGGATATTTCACAGCATGAAAAAGAAGTGGCAGCTGCAGATGCACAGGCGATTGCGTTCGAGGCAGCTGTGGAGCAGGATGGCGGGGAGGGAATGCGCACGCTCCCTTCTGTGGACCGAACACCGTGGACTAGGAGCTATATCAATGAACAGGAAGCCCTATGCAACGCTGCACTTGTTTTTACTGAGGTGGCTGTTACCGACTCTAGCGGCGACATAAACAATGCTCACACGTCGCCAGGAGTGAACGTTCGATTGTCGATGTGTAATAATTGTAAATAATTCGATGTGTCGGCGAGCTGATAAACGGCCGCTTGACTAACATGCTGCCTTTGACAATCCAAGTTCAAAACATGCCGGAGCTACGAGTCGTCCGATGGACTTACGAGTTGACCCGCAGCTACCTGTGTAAGCTGCTGCACACAGCACTTCAAGCTCAGAGCTAGCTGCTGTCCTTAAATTCTCGTGACGCAAAAACTTGTTTCAAGTGGTCTTACCAAGTTTGATGGTCGACTTGAAAACTTTCGTGCTTGACAGTCATTGTACAAAAGTGTCATAAGAGATCTAGGTCTTTCTGCCCAGGAAGAGCTCGACCTTCTCATCAAATGGCTTGGCCCTGAACCGTCACATCAGGCTTGGAGGTTGAAATAAGTGCATGTCGATGGCTTTGTGGAAACAGCTAGACGACGTCTTTGGGCGCCCTGAGGCAATTGAGTTACTAAAGCGCCTGGAAGACTTCCCGAAAATATCTTCCCGAAATATCTTCCCAAAACCAGACTGCAAGAGCTTGGAGACCTCCTGCTAGAACTCGAGACTGCAAAATATGACCTGTATCTTGCTGGTCTTAGCTATTTGGGTACCACAAGAGGGGTAAACGAAATTGTCTCGAAGTTGCCCACTGGACTTCAAGAAAATTGGACATCCGTGTGGTTGAAATATGAGAAAGACCACAATACGGCATTTCCACCCTTTTCGTTCTTCTGCAAAATTGTTAGAGATAAGGCCAACATGAGGAACGACCCGAGTTTCATCTTGCACCTACAAGATGCTCCGTCTGAATTCAACCAAAGGAAGGAAGGCAATGTTACCAAGACCACGCGGCAAAGATCATCTGTGTCAGCAAGAAAAACAGAAGTGGATCCGGCTTCTGCCAAGATTAATCAAGATGCCACTTCCAACGAGCAGCAACCAGAATCGAAGGTCTTTGAGAGGTGGTGCACACATCACAACAAACCTCACCCTTTGGAAAGGTATTGTGCCTTCCATGAAAGAGCCTTGGAAGAGCGGCTATCTTTCCTAGAGAAGCAAGGGATGCCTACGATGCTGCTCATTTAAGAACCACATGATAATGTCAGGCAGTTGTGATGTGCCTCATATCTGACAGCGGCGACCGCGCCACAGTGCTTCCCGGAATCGCCAACCTCAGTGTCGTCAAGGGCTGGGTCTCGGGACAGTACCACACATAATTAAGAAAGAAGGGTCACAACTAGGCATACTGAAAACGCTGGCAACAACACCAAGTCGTGAGCCAAAATCTGCTTCATAGAGGTGACCCATGAGATTCAGCCTCAGGAGACACTCAGAGCCTACACGATTGCTGACGATTTAGAGTAATTGTTCGTTGGTTAGGCCAGAACTTCTCAATGGTTTCAAAGTGGAGGAGACTCCTACGTAGTACATGCTCCGCACTTGCTCCGGCAGTACTCAAGTGGTTGGGACAATCGCTCATAGCTTCTTCGTGCAGAGCGTATCAGGCGAAGCAGAGCTCGGACAAACGGAAGGGCTCTCTCCAGGCACTGCATCATCTTCATGTGTGAAGAACATATGCGCCAGTCTCAACGCTTGAAGCCGAAAGTAGGGACATTCGTGTATTTTCAGACACGTCCACAAGGGCCGTCGCACTGGAGGCACACCTACGTGTGACTGACAAGCAGGGAAACAGACATGTTGGATTTTTCATGGGAAAGGCCAAGCTTGCTCCACAACCAGAACACACCATCCCAAGGCTTGAGTTGCGTGGAGCAGTGCTTGCTGTAGAAATGGCTATTCCCTACTACGAAAGTTGGACTTCCAGCTGAACTCGGTCACATTCTACATGGATGGCAAAGTGGTCTTGGGTTACATACACAATGAAACAAGAAGGTTCTTCATGTATGTGGCCAACAGGTTGCGGCGGCGGATACGTAGCAGCACACAACCTGAACAATGGAAATATGTTCACACAGAAGAAAATACAGCATACCACGCCACTAGGATGATTCCAGCGGGACAGCTTAAGAGCACGAAATGGTTGTGTGGACCTGACTTTATTTCATGACGAGAGGAGGAAGCACGGTCTTCGGGCTTCGCCCTCCTAAATACTAACGAAGACAGAGAAATACAACCTGAAGTCTGCACTCTGGCAACGGAGGTGAACAAATGACAGCGACTCGAAGCCGAATGGCATTTACAGGTTCTCAAAGTGGAAATCTCTCACTCGTGTGGTGGCAAGTCTGATCCAGGCTGTCCACTGTGCAAAGAATGCATCACAAGAAGAGGTAGCTCGTGCTGAGGTGTTCTCCAAAGCCAGGCTCGTTGTCATTCGTGTGCTACAGAAGGACGCATTTTTTGATGAGATATATTGTATAAGTTCATAAGATAAGCTCGCTTCGAAGCCTTGACCGATTCCTAGACGCCAACGGCTTGATACATGTCGGCGGCCGCTTGGACAGAGGTGATCTTCCGGATGATGAGAAACACCCTTTCTTAATGCCGGGTTGGCACCATGTCGCGAGGCTTCTCGTGTACCACCACCATGGATGCATGCAACATCATGGCCGACAAATCACAGAAGGAGCCATACGAGCTGCTGGGTATTGATTCGCCGGAGGTAAAAGGTGCGTGTCATCTGTGCTGGAGGCATGCATTTCATGCAAGAAGCTGCGAGGCCACTTTCACGACCAGAAGATGGCTGACCTTCTGGCAGACTGAATCCGCATAGATCTTCCTTTTCATGAATGTTGGAATTAACGTTTTCAGTTCCTGGATGATTGCCTCTTGCCGAATGAGAGGTGGCGCTGCAAACAGCAAGCACTGGGCACTTGCTTAAGCATTCGCCCAGTGCACATTGAGCTGATCGAATCAATGGATACGTTGAGTTTCATTAGTGCCTTCCGAAGGTTCCTATCAGTGCAATGACCCATCAAGCTAATACGCTCTGACTGTGGGACCAATTTTATCAAAGCATGCAGAGAACTTGGAATTAGTGCAGAGGGCATTAATCGCTCACAAATAGGCAAGTTCCTCATGGGAAACGGCTGCAGATGGATGTTCAATTCCCTGCATCTGTCCCATATCGGCGGTGCATTGGAGTGGATGACCGACATTGCACGCCGCATTCTTGACTCAATGCTCATGCAGCCACGTCATCAATGGCTCACGCATGACATTCTTGCAACCTTTTTGGCAGAAGTTTTGGCCATCATTAATGACAGGCCGATAACTCCCACTTTGTCTGACCCCGAAGATCTCACCATCCTAACTCCGGTGACACTTTTAACACAAAAACATGGAAACACATCTATAACAAATGGGCAATTAGACACAAGCAACCTCTACAAACAGCATTGGTGTCTAGTGCAAAACATGGCTGATGAGTTCTGGAAGTGCTGGCGCACAAAGTATGTCACTACTTTCCAGCAACGGTGAAAATGGCAAGCAGCAAAGCCCGACTTCAAAGAAGGTGACATGGTTCTACTTGGGGATAAAAAAGCAACCCGCAACGACTGGCCTGTCGGAGTGATTACACGAAGCCTGGCCAGTGCGGATGGAAGGGTGTGCAAGGTCGAACTGAAAACAGCCAAAGACGAGGTCGTAAAAACATTCTTCCAATCAACGACAGAAGTTGTACGTTTGCCGTTACCATGATATACTGGTGGTTTCCAAGAACGGAAGACACCAGACAGGCAGTATTCTTTGCACATCGCGGACATGCAGTCAGACTTTTCTTTCAAGAAAGAAGCGAGCCTCCCTTTCTTTTATTGCTTTCTGTTTCGCTGACCACCCTGTGGTCTCCGAGCTGTGCGCGAGAGAAGGGAACCGCTCCCTCTGTTTGGTTCCTTGAAGTGACCCAGTGACGAACGACGCTTTGAGGTGTTGGGTGATGTTTCCCGGACCTGGGGGACGACAATGGGGATTGAAACCATGGTTCGAAAAAGTGTGGGACTGCCAGACTCGCCCCTTCGGCCATAGAGACAGGACCACTTTTCTATGGGCTGTAAAACTGAACGTGTTGTGTGTTCTTTAACTTGCTTTTTTGACCTTCTCAGTCTAATTAAAGTTTGTGTTAAATGTTCAACAGTGTTCGACCCATTATCTAGCTCGACAGTGGATGCTTTGATCCCGCCAAGTGCGATCTGCGAGGCCAGCATAGCACTTGTTACTGTTAGACAACTGGGTGCAGTTACTGTTGTGTCTATATTTACTTGTATGTATTTTTAAAAACTGACTTATATGTAAATAATATATGACTACCCAGGGCATCATTATTCAGCAAATTTGAGCAAGCGAGAGGGAGTAATGGTTGTGAAAGTTCTTGCTTTTCAACCCAAAGATACCCTGCTTACTTTAAGAAAAAAAAAAAAAAAACATTCTTTATGTGTGTGCAGGCAGCCTGACCCATGACACATACTTCAGGACCACTTTGAAAGACATAAAAAAAGCAGGCATGTCAGGGTTTCGACATGTTTCTGAGACGGTGGCAGCAGAGAGATCAACAGAGGTCCACTCAGCATGAAGAAATCCATTCTGCGATACCATTATTTAAAGGTATTGACAATAATTTTTATAATACTCATTCTTCTTTCCTTTAAGTGCAACACAAAAAGCTTGCCAGTTCATTCATGGTCCATTCATACAGTTGTAATGCAAGAATCATTGTGGAACACTTATCTGAATAGTTTGTTAACTATGTATCTATCCCACACGTTGAGGGAGCGCAGGCAACACTTAAAAATAAAGCATGCTGATTTTGATGTTCACAGCAGTTGTCTATTTAATACTTATGGTTACTGCTTTTACCAGAATTAAAGTATTTTTTCTGAACGAATGTTTCTTTCTAGGTTTCTTAAATGCAGTGACTTTGAGACATCCCCGGTAGGTTGTTTTTTGCCTTACTTGGGTAGTGTTCGGGAATACTCTCAGACATCCCTGGGATTTCCACAATATCCCATATGGGACATCCATCATATATCCCTAGGATGGCTCTGTGTTGTTGGGGTTAAATTGAGCTGCTAGGCGATGACGGTTGCTGCGGGAGTGAAATGTGATACTCACATCATGGTGTCTGTAGCAGGGAACTGTGCCGCGTTTGGGTTCATCATCATCATCATCAGCCTGGTTACACCCACTGCAGGGCAAAGGCCTCTCCCATACTTCTCCAACTACCCTGGTCATGTACTAATTGTGGCCATGTCGTCCCTGCAAACTTCTTAATCTCATCTGCCCACCTAACTTTCTGCCGCCCCCTATTACGCTTCCCTTCCCTTGGAATCCAGTCCGTAACCCTTAATGACCATCGATTATCTTCCCTCCTCAGTACATGTACTGCTCATGCCCATTTCTTTTTCTTGATTTCAACTAAGACATCATTAACTCGCGTCTGTCCCCTCACCCAATCTGCTCTTTTCTTATCCCTTAACGTTACAACCATCCTTCTTCTTTCTATAGCTCGTTGTGTCGTCCTCAATTTGAGTAGAACCCTTTTCGTAAGTCTCCAGGTTTCTGCCCCGTACGTGAGTACTGGTAAGACACAGGTATTATACACTTTTCTCTTGAGGGATAATGGCAACCTGCTGTTCATGATTTGAGAATGCCTGCCAAACGCAAGCCAGCCCATTCTTATTCTGATTATTTCAGTCTCATGATCCGGATCCGCAGTCACTACCTGTCCTAAGCAGATGTATTCCCTTGCCACTTGCGTTTGGGTTATTGCCTATTAAATGCATTCATTAAGTCTTCGACGGCACCACGTGCTGTGAAACACTTAAACAGATAGGTGAAGATGCTTGTCACAATGTATTCATTGGTTGGCAGCGACAGCTGTGAGTGTGGCGTGCAACAATCTGGGAGGAGATTTGCCGGTACAGGAATAAGAAACTGGGTGCTCACCGGAATTTTCACGTGATACAGACTAGCAAGTGAGCATTGTGGGGAAGCTGATGCGGCAGGTGGCTACTGTTCTCGATCAAGCACGCCTAGAGCGTTTTTGTTTACACAGGATCTAGTGGCCAGGAAACGTATCATACCATCACAGTTTTCCACCGTATTGAACGTTGGTGCTGAAAGGCCGTGTTTTCCAGAAATGCACGAACCAGTAAAGATGAAGCATAACTCAATCGGGTCATTTTTTTGTGTTCTTCATTGCGAATGTTGGTGTCGGAAAATCATATGTAACAGGATCGTATCAACGAGGTTCTACTGTATAAACACCAACTCACACAGTTTCCTATCTTATTTGATTCTCTTTTTTCTTGTATTGGAAGGAAGAAAGCCAGATGAGTGCTTTTCACTAGTTCCTTTTGTTTCGCTGGCAGTTTTGCTGATCACCGCGTGTTTTGACAGATGGTGCCACTATACAACACACAGCAAAGGACCCTGCAAATATATATGCTCAAGTCTATTTCATTTATAATCAAGTGCGCTGTGTTCTTCTTAAACCAGATCAAACGAGCATCTATGGCTAGTATGCTGGGTGCGGCTCTTGCAAGCAGCAAGTGTGGCTTTCCCTTACAACAACAGGCGCTTTGGTACTCAGGATGGTGGAACTTCATGCAAACCTCTTTTCTTTGGAAGTGTACAGACTAACTACAATAAATAGCAATGTATAAACCACAAACACGTAAATAAGAATCATGAATCAAATAAGTGCTTGCCCATAGAGCATGCTGTATGAATCTTTGTCTGAAAACGAAACAACAAAGCATGGTGAGGTGTGGAAGAGAATGCACAATAAATTTATGCAACGCGGTGTTTGACACTGAGACTTACTCACCAATGCGGTTGAGCTGGTCAAACTGTATGCCATGTTGGGCATGTGTAATGACATATTTGTCTGAATGAAAGAGCAGTTATGGGGCGTAGTCTCTTTTGCACCAGAGAAACAATTTAAGTATTTAAATGCCTGCTGTTCTCACCGACCAGGAACCGATGAGAGAAGTATAGCTTGTTCCAAACTTTTAACATTTGCATGCGCTTCAGTAAGCTTCGCGTGAACAAGCTACCTGGTTGCACAAGAACAATGCACATGTAGTAGAAATTCCTAGACCTGGACTAAAAACACAAAATAAAATGCTTGGAATCCAAATCAACACTTAGCTTCTCTGAGTGATGTCTTGCATTATATTTCACAATTGTAAGTTAAACTGATGCTCCACTTACCAAAGGAAAGTTGTATACATCAATCAACACAGCAATCAATAACCATATTGCAAGCCTTCCACGATGGCGCTTATTCATCTGCATCATGTTCGTCCTACTTAAACATCTTGTTGACACAGGTTGTCCCAATAATAATGAAAATGTAGATGGTAATGGTAGTGATGGTGATGTTAATAAAATATTGATGATGATGGTGGAGGTGCTAGAGGAGAGGCGGTAGAGTTAAACTTCAATATAACAAAGTTGCATTTCGTGAAAAATTTTGTTCATTATGTCTGGTATTCTTCATGAGAGAATGAATGAAAACCAACAGCAATAGCAAATCTGCAGTCAAGGCCTTGCAATAGAATTGCAACACCCGTGCAACACAGTGCAGATAAGTTACTTCTGTGGGTGCTTTGGCTTTTCTTGCTACTGTCCTGCATAATATTTTGATCCTTGTGCAAACACAAATTTGCTTCGCTATAAGCAATATGGCTTGCATCCCGCATTCATGGGTTAATTATAGTATTAGAACACTTGTTAAAATAAAGGATGACCAACCAAATTTTAGATGTACTTCATTACGCACAAATAAATGTGCAATAAAATAATGATCTATACTTAGGTAATAAGGAATGACTGATAGATTGATTGAATTCATTAAATCCATGTTCATCATATCGAGCTCAACTGCAGTGATGACCGCATCAAACTGGTTCTTTGCTAGGGAACAGCCACTGCATATGAGGCCTTCCAAGCTGGCTTCGTCTCGTTTCCAAAGATAGCTACACATGGGCTTGACCTTTGCTATAGCTAAGTGGAGTAACAGTGCATGGGACAGGAAAAACGGGATGAACAGACTAACAAACAAACATCTGTCGATTTTGTTTGTTTTATCTCATACACTGTTGCTACATTTAGCTATAATGTGTACAAACCAGCCCAAATTAGCATAAAAGTGTTAGTTTAGGCTAGTTGGTTGAACATCGACACACTGAACAAACAGCGAAGACATAAAGACTCTTCCTCTTGCAGGATATCTTCCTTGCTTCCCACCTTTTGTCTTGCATACACTTCTGTTGCTCAAATAAACTACTAGTTGATAGTCAGCGCTTATGTTGTTGTCTTCCCGTAGTCCTGTTGTCCGCGCTGTTTGTTCAGTATGCCAAAACTAGTGCACTTTTGTTGTCCTTTGCTGCATTCTCGAGTGGCAGCCAGGCCAGTGCAGATGGAGCCTCTGCTGTCTAGCAGAACTGAAGCGAACTACTCAGGTTCTGCAGGACTGAGTGCGCAGAAAGGTGATAGCCGCTCCATCCTGTCTCGTTGACGTCGGGTGCCGAGACAGTAAATTTTGCCTTGCCTCAAATTGGGCCGTGAGCAGCGTTTCTCCTGCCCCATGGGATGCTTAGTGGGCAACAGCCTCGCTGTTCGGTGGCAGCAACGCTTCGTCCCCGCTGTCTGCCGTTCCGTCCGAGCAGGAGTCTGGTTGTGAGCCACCCTGGCAGGACTCTCTGCTCAGTGGTGCACCGCAACGGCAGGCAGGCTCGTCCTCTGATGTCTGATGTGCTGGCCGACGATGCCGCAAGCCCTCGTGCTGTGCGAGTGCATGGAGAGAGAGAGAGAGAGAGAGAGAGAGAGAGAGAGAGAGAGAGAGAGAGAGAGAGAGAGAGAGAGAGAGAGAGAGAGAGAGAGAGAGAAAATTAACAAGCCCTATTCCAGGTCGTCCATTGTATAGAAGGCTACGATATGTCCTTTTAGCACTGTAGCGTCATTGGCATTAGCTACGCTGCTGACAAAGAAGACTGCCACGCGAACCGCTGCCGCGAATGGGTGTTCCATCATCACTTGCGCTGGCCGCAGCTACTGCTGCTCTGCACATCTTTGTATCTGCACTATTTAATAAATGTGGCAGTGGTCGCCTTCACGACGCGCTGCACAGCAAGCAATGATCAGGTGGTGGGTCATGAACGTGGCAAATGTGCGCCACATGCATGCAAACACCGCAGGATTAGCGAAGGCTGGCCACACCAGCCTTGGCCATCCAGCCACAGATTGCGGGCACAATTGTGCAGCAGAAAGAAAACTAAGGAAGCATGTTAAATCTGCATGCGGGCTGTCTGACACAAGCGTAAATAAGCTTTGCCAACCTTGATGGGCACTTTGACGACACGCTAGTTAGCAGGGTATAAACAAGATGTAACTAGCCAAAGCTCCGTATAATGACCATGGATATAACAAAGCAAATTACTGATGTCCTCACTCACCCGCTCATGCAGAGGCGTCTGCTGACTTCCCTTGGAGAGCTCGCGGACAAGCAGGTTGATGGAATGGCTCATGTTGGTGCTCGCTGGCTGAGCCCCGCCCGACTGGCGAATGAGCAACTGCTGCAACAGCGCCTCTGTCTGTGCCAGGCGCCGCTTCAGCTCTTCCACTTCACCTGAAAGGGGGGGGGAGCGGTGCACGGTAGTGTCATGGCGGCCAAGCGTGCACTGCTGCGTCATCAACAATGGCATAGTGGTGCTGCTTTTCCATGCTTCTACCACACTCCATTGAGACCAGAGTGTGTGTGCTGTGAGCGGAGAACTGAGGGCAAGAAATGAGGCATACGCACACATGAGAAATGTATGCCGGATGCCGCTGTCCTTCCAACAGCCCCCACCTTTCACTAACGTTATTGGTCAATGTTAGCTGTATACTGACTAGCGGCAGTGTTCGAACACAAATGGAGCCATCTGAGAATATTTCCGTGAAAATAAATAGGAAAATAATAGTGTTTAAAATGCAAACTAATAAAATGAATAGGAGCTCATCATTCAGTAAGTTCAACTTCACCAGCACACATGGTATACTGTTCCAAATTACCTGCCTTTCATAGTTGTTTCTGAGCAGTGCAGGGGACAAGATGCTATGAGGCAAATCTGTGCACTCTTTAGCAGACCTGAGGGGTAATTGCCAAGGAACAGCACAAACACCGACCGTCAACTGAAAGTTCTCCCATTGACAGGAAGAAGTAAGACTACAAAACTTATCTGCGCTTTGTAGCCTTCGTTTTTTTTCCGTTACTGGGTGACCTTTCAGTTGATAGTCAATGTTGGTGCAGCCCCTTTTTGTTCCTTCTAATTGTGTCCATGTTTTGCTTGCCTGCCTTACAGTAAGTCGGCATTTTAGAGCCATCGCTCCATTTGCGTACCTTGAACAGCTTCAGCTAGTGATGGGTGGGCCAGCAGTGGACAGCCGGGTGGGACCACTCACCCAGGGGAGTCTGTCGTGAAGAGTCGCCCGGGTGGACCCTGCGGCCTGGTGAGCTGAAGCCCGAGGTGCCTCGCGGGTCGGGACGTGACCATGGCTCTTGGTTCACACTGTCTGATGCTGCTGGAGCAGGGGGCTTCTTACATACCAACTGCATCCCCGAAAGGAATTGAAAAGGATTCACAATGAAACAGCGCTAACTCGGGGCAGGTACATAAACCGAAGAGAGGACAAGAACCAGCGCTGACTGCCAATTGCGAATCGTTATTACAAACGAGAAATATACCAGTTCTTCATATGTAGAAAAGTTAAAAAAAAAAAAAGATTTTATGTCACATCTAGGCCTATGCCGTTTTTGCAGGTAGGCTACGTGGTTAGGTAGACATTAGCAGCAAGAAAACTTTCAGTTATAGTTTTGCTAATTACCTAAAATGTGCTAAGTTACATTTCTTAACACCACCTTTCAGATATCCGTACTCAGAATATGCTAGAAAATGCCTTGTTGTTTAAGTTAAGTTTGTACTGAACTGTCAATGGCACGTACTTGGAAAATTTCTCACTGGAACACCACTGTCTTTTGTAGCACATATTAAGGTTGTGTGCACTGAAGTGTGCACTGAAGAGAGCATTAAATCAGTTTAGACTGGTAATGGATGAATTAAACCACTATTTTCATTCAATCTGCAGAAGAAAATTTGGTGATTAGTGAAGAAAATGAAGGGAAACCTTCTTTTCTTGGAATGTCCTGCCAGAACCTCGACACTGGCAGTCAGTGCAGCACCATGAATTTCAAAGTATTTCGTCGTACATATTTGGGCTGTTTTGGCACAGCAAAATTTAATGAAGGTTGCTAGATTACCTCTATGCTTACCAAGTCCAAAGAAATCATTGACAATTTTTCGACGGGTTGTAAAACATTACCGTTGGAATTTTTCCATGAACAATGCCATGCACCGCATGAAATGACGACAGCACTCTAACTTTTGGTCAGCTTTTACAATGTTCAGCAAAATGGGGAGTGTGGAAAATTCAAACTTCGACAGGAGGTATCGTCGAAACTAGCCTCCACTGCTCCTGGCACATCCCCAATCGAAAAAAAAAAAGAACACTTTGGTAGACTTGGCAACACAATTTTTAAATGACAGCAGCAGTGAAGACAAGCGACGTCTGCACTGTTTTAACCATGTCTCAAACATTGGTACACGCTCAGGAGTGTGTGTTTGGATGATTGTGTTCGACTAATATCAAGTGCAACTTTATTTTTTTCCCAGTGTGGATTGCTTTTATGCATCAGCGTTTTGACAGTATATGTATAACTTATTACGAGCAATCCTTCCCGTCATCTGGAAGAACACACACATCGTGGAGGTTCTGGTGGACCCACGGGCGGCGACTTAGGGCTGTACAGGGATTCCCTTCTCACCTTCCATGAAATCTTGGTACATTATCAACTTGCTCGGCGGGCCTTTCCACTACTACATCCTAAACTCACTAGACCACAATCCAAACGGGGTCATTCCCCTCCAGGGGCCGATTCAGTCACTTCGCACCTAATGTAGAACCCCACGGTCCTGACTGTGGGGAGGCGTACTGCTCTTTATCCCATATGCTCTGGCAATGCCCTGCGTTACGCAGCTCATCGCTTACCACTCTAACGGACTGGAAGGCAGCCCTTAAGAGCGGCGACCTCTCGGAGCAACTACGGACTGTCCAGAGGGCCTGCAACAGGGCGGAGGTCCACGATCTTCCGGCCCCAATGTGGGTGTGGCCCGTGACGGCTACGGGGACTCCCTGAAAAGGGAGTTACCCCAACGCGGTTCTTCAGGACCATCAATAAAGTTCTTTGTCTGTCTCTCACACAAGAGCATGCAGTTGATTGCAAACTGACCTTCGGCAGAAGCTTTATTAACAGCCTGAGCTCCTACTTTTGGAACAGTGACTGTAAACACTACATTGCAGTACTACTGTACAAGAACTGTACAAGGAATGCTATGGCACCAGCGCCAGTTCTAGGTGCATGGATAGACCAGTATCTACACAGAAGAGCTGACCAAACACAATAATCAGGTATGAGGAGGCTTGTGCATGCTCCCCAACCTGACAACCATTGGTTCGAGAGATTAAGGAAAGCAGCAAAAAAATAAGGGTGCTTGCTGCAACACCATAGGCGCTTGACCGTTGACATAGCTTGACACCATAGCTTGATGGTGTCAAGCTTGATGCTGTCAACCATAGCTTGAAAAAGCTATGGCTCTCTCGTATAGCATGGGCATCACCATGGCTAATATTGATGCCACCAAATCGGACCTGCATATTATTATTTTCGCGTGGTCTAACTCACTGAAGTTGTGAACTAGCAGCAAGTCGCATTTTTTGTGTACTCCAGGTTGTTTTTACTCTCGGTACTTATATTAAAAAAAGCAAATTATTAGTTTTGTTCCTGCTTCTTGAGGTGCTTTTTTAAAGTTTCACGAAGAATTCTCACTCTCTGAGCCATTATTTCTGCTTTACTTCCATTGAAAATACTACCGATGATTAGGACAAAATTTAATCTATCACTGTATACATAGGATAATACGTCTTGAAATTAAATACTAAAATATAAAACCACCGAAAATGAGCACATTTCTAGCGTAGAGAAAGAGTTAACTGGTTTGTTTAGAATGTAATCTAGTTCTCTGCAGCTGTTAAATGTTTAACTACAGTGGACCTGAGCATTCAGTGTCTAAAAATATATGATATCAGAGCGAGCTGATACAGAAACCTCAAAGTGCTTCTAATCTGTTTTCGCCTCTTTCTGGCTTATTAAACCTTGTGGCTGTCCGCAGCAAGTCCAGTGATTGGACAGATGTGCAGTTGTTGACAGGTGATGGCTGTGTGGGGTTGCACAACCCACTCCAATTATGGTTCTATGGTGTTGCTGGATGTTACAATGCTCTCCAACACTCTGCACTGTACATGATGAACAGGAGTGCTGCTAGAGTCAACGTTTTGACAAGGTAACTTGGTCTTTGTCATGGCTGAGGTAAGTTGATCAGTGAAGCCTTCTGGTTGAAACAGCGGCTCCAGCGACATGTTTATTGTTCTACCACCTGTTCATCACTTTAAACCTCCATCTTCTGGTGAAGTTCTGTATATATGTGTATAGTTCTATATAGTTCTATATCTCCAACACCAGTTCTAGGTGCGTATTTAGACCAGTTTCTGCACACATATATATATATATATATATATATATATATATATATATATATATATATATATATATATATACACAGTAGAATCTCAATGATATGCTTTCACCTAATACGAATTTCAGGATGATACAAATTTTTCTGAAGTCCTGGCCGAAGTTTATTAGCTCACAACGTGCTAAAGCTTGGATGTTGTGAACCAGTTCTTGTGCCATGGTGAATTATATGAACAACCAAGCTGCGACACGATCCCTGGTGGAGCCGGCGAGGATGTACCGGCATAGTGGGACCTCCAAGCACTGACTGTTGTCAGTTCAAAGCAGTTCACTTTAAATTTTCGCAAGTACCACACACAAGCCTTCATAAGATTTTATAATAAAGTGCTGTAAAGTCTAGACAAAGACATGCACATATGTCAACTAACCTTTAGCACAGTGTAAAGAAAGAAGACGACCACTCCAATCGTGTACAACGGCATGACGAGGTTCATGGTGCCACCCGTCTTGGCGGCCTGTCGAGGGGGCTGGCGCATCGACGGATGTGGAAATGGCTGCCACAGACATGCAATGGTTTTTCTCGTTACATCAAGCAGTAAGTTCAGAGCAGAGAGAGAGAGGGAGAGAGAGGGCTACATTACTTCACTTTTGAGGGTGATCACTGTTGTGCATATTGTTCCAATGATTGTGACACAAGATTCTAGTCCTCCATGAAGAATGCATAAAGTAGTATGTTTCATTGCACTTCGTCGCATATTGTTGCAATGATTGCGACACAAGATTCTAGTCCTCCATGAAGAATGCATAAAGTAGTATGTTTCATCGTATTTTGTTGCATATTGTTCCAATGATTGCGACATAAGATTCTAGTCCTCCATGAAGAACGCATAAAGTAGTATGTTTCATCCAATTTACATTGTAACGTGGAAGCTGTGAATTACACTGTCATACGCATGCCATCCGTGGTGAAAAAGCATGTTAGTCAATTCAGAGTGGCAAGATAAACAACAGAAAAGACAAGACATCAGCGCAGAATGCCTGGCTGCCTTAATAAATTTTTGGAGATTGCACAAAATTTGGCAGGCGCATGCCATAAGTGGAAATGGCTGTCACTGTTGCTTAACTTTTTTGCCCTCATTGCTACAGTGCACAACTGCATTATGCACAGTGGTCACGGTGCAGCAAAAGGTGAAAGCTGTACTGCCCTTATAAGTTAACTTCATTAAGGAAAGGCAAGTCTTGGGACGAGTTGCGAGGCAAGGTATGATTGTGACACAAGATTCTAGTCCTCCATGAAGAATGCATAAAGTAGTATGTTTCATCGTATTTTGTTGCATATTGTGCAATGCAGGTGCGACCAGAAAGCTGACAGGATTGGAATTGATGGCCGTGGTGTTGCTGCAGGCAAGGTAAGGCCGGCGTGCTTTGCTGGCAATTGCTTTGCCTGCACATCCCTTTTGCTATTAGCCCGGGCGTTTCACCAAATGTTCATAAATTTGGTGTCTCAGTGGAAGGCAGTCGACAGGCTTAGAAACCTTTTCCTGACTACTCTGGGATCGGCACTGAGCGTGCCAAGCACAGCTGTTTCTCTGAGCACACTGAAGTGCTTTGCTCAAGGACGGCTCCTGTAGCCTTCCTTCTTCAATTTGACAACCTACACTGCTGCTTCTGCTGTGCTCAGCCCTGAGCAGGAAAATACCGAGGTTTATGAACACCCACGAACCTGAAACCTGAACAAGTTTGCAAACGTTCTCAGGACAATAGCACTGGCTTGCCTATAAATGTATTACCATTTGCGGAACACTGGGTTACCAGGGAGGTGCACATCACTAACAGCACTGGCAGCCACTTCTTATGATGGCCAGCTTAACCAGAGAACATACAAAGGTAATACTGCAGTGACATGTCATATTCTACTTAACTGCTGGCGTAAAGCATTGGTAGCGACACAATCATTAATATGCAGTTATATGATTAGCATTCAATAAGAACACTAATGCAATGTTAAAATTCTTCAAACGCATTGTGACAGGGCATCTTACAAAATGTTGTTACCAGCTATGCTACTGCTGTCCACAGTTCCAGCAACCCGGTAAATCTGCAACGGTAACAAGTTTATACAGACATGCTGAATTTTCAAATGCCTGCAGTGCAAAACAGCAGCGTCCTATGTAATGAATGGCACAAGTGATGCCTGCGAATGTGCAAATGAACTACTCACACGGCCTCTTGCATACTCTGGGTTGTGAGGTCGGGCCTGGCCCATGGCTTCGTACGTTTGTGGCTGGGCCCCTCGGCCTGGGATCAAGCCTGCACACAATTAATTCCAAAGCACATGCAGCGTAACTGATGAGGGTTTCTCAAAAGTTAGTAAGATTTCAGGGTACTTCCAGGCGTGCAGTCAACCACACACTCAACAAAAATTTTTGCACAGCTAGAGTTCACTCAATTATTGAAAATATTTTTTTTTTCTTTTTGTCTCTTTCACCACCTGTGTTGCCCGTGGCTTGCTTAACAGCACTGCTGTTACTATATGCAACACCAGTACAAACATACCCCAGGGTTGAACACGTAACACAAACATTTGGTGCATGACGGCCCAAAATGTCAAAGAACTGAAGTGACATTACACGTCGACAAGGAATACACTGCAGAAGGGTTGAAAATTGAGCTCGCTGGTACATTGACATTATTGGAACAGCACTAAATGACGGGCCAGGAAAGACAACACATGACTGCAGACTAACAACATAAAGTCTTGCCTCACACCAAGGCTGAGCGACCTGGTGGTAGCTCAATTTGACAGGAAGCTATGTGAAACACTGGACAGCCATGTAATCAAGGTACAGTATTCCACATTGCAGACGACTTTCTCGCAGTCTACAGGGCGTTACCCGGCGAGACTGTGGAAGAAACGAGGTGAATTTCTTGTGGTGTCGCCACAGTGCTAGGTGAGTTCGACAACAGAAGAGCTAGCAGTTGACGCCGAGCTACAGTTTCTGGACTTCAAGCTGTTCTTTGGTGAGCATCATGTGTGCTGGAGCTACGCCCTGTGCTCCAAGAAAAGGCTCTTGCCTTTTTTATCAGCACACTGTAAGACTGCGAAGCACGGTTCTGCCACCAGAGCACTGAAGAGAACCCTCAACAGCTCATGCCACCACTAAGTAGGAAGGAGCTTTGAGACGCAACTTCAGCGCTTACTTTCAGCAGGTAACACATGCGAGGTTCTGGTGGTCATCGCTGATGAGTTGTTAATGGAGCTGTGCATATGATGCGACAGGACCGAGGCAAGCCAGTTGAGGGCCACCGTGGTGATCTCGTATGTACGTATGTACATAGGGTCAGCCATTGCCTCAAGAAATAGCTGGTGGAGTTAGAGTTCACATTGCTTTTTCTGCACTGAACAAGCTAAGCTAGGCACGTTGCGCAGCAAGGTTAACTGGACCGAGTCGAGATGTGAAGTTTGTAGAAAGAAGCACGCACAGCAGTCTGTTGGCTGTGCAGTTGCTGTTGTGTACGAAATCCCCCTGTTCTGCATCTGAAACTATGTAGGACAGACAACATGGTGCCTCAGGGAACTTGCTTGGTCTCTCGACACACAACGTGGGCGCAACCTAGCAGTTAATGCAGCCTCGCGCAGTTGTACTCCGGCTTTTGATAAGTGTCAAATCCTTAGGTAACACAAAGACCAAAGAATCCGCAAGACTGTTGAAGTGTACGCGATTTGTAGGAGGGGGGCCCATCTTATGTAAGCGTGCCATCACTCCGTTTAAGTGATAAAGAGCAAAATTATCGGGATGGTTAGATCGTCTGATCAAGTGGCTTGGCTGTGTCCTCTGGTTTTTAGGTTGGCTACTTGGTATCACACTGAACTGATTTCTAACTGTCTGCACATCTTACAAAAAAAAAAAAAAAAAATGTCTGCACCCATGTGCAGTCTTTTTTGTCCCATTGTTTAGCACTGTCCCAATAGTTTTAAGGAATGTACAGCAGACTCTGCTTAAATGGAACTTGAAGGTGCAGAAAATAAAGTTCTGTTTATCAGAAGCTTCGTTTATGCAAACAATGCAAAAATCACAATAAAATCACTTTATTTCAAGAGCATGGAGTGTTTTAACTTCCCTGCCGATAACAAAAGACGTTATTGTACACTCTGTTTGGAATATCACAGCTTCTTCGGCACAAGCTATGTGTTCATGCGCTCTTGCTTTTTGACTTGCCATCACGATGCACAAAGGAACATGAAAACTAGGCAACGTGAACGCTGTACAGCAGCTGCTAATGCCACGACAGCGCCTCTGGCTGATTGATTGCCCTTTCTTGAATAGTTGGCATCATCATCTCGCATACATGTCGACCTGCTCCTGTTTTTTATGAAGTATGATGGTTGATAACGTAGGTGCACTTTTGGTTTCACTTCTCTTTAACCGGAGCTCACAAAAAGAAGCGTTTCGTTTAAATGAACTTCGTTAACATTGTTCCTATCGGTCGGTGGCCAACCAAAATCGGTACTCTTGTTCCATTTATTAGACATTTTCGTATAAGTAAGTTATGCTTATCCAAAGTCTACAGTACACAGTATTCTGATATCGTCAAGAGATGCTCAAATTCAAATGCGGACAATTATGAAACTACTCCAATGTGCTTTGATTCCATGTTCACATGCATTTGTAACAGTGGCTCAGCTTAGACTCCGAAACGTACCCTTTGGACTACTTCACATTTAGGAACTGGCCACACCGTGACTGCATGCCGCAGTGCAGTTTGAAACACCTCTTGGGCCACGAGGGCTGTCGGTCCACTTCGTTCCTACAGATTTGCCCACGACTGAGCTTTCATTCAAAGAAGCTGAATTCAACAGACATGTAAGCGAAAAAGCTCTCTACCTCCACAAACTTCACTGTATAGATGCCAGTATAACAACACATAAGGCTCAATCTTTGCCTCAGAATGTGCATATGCCTGAACTACACACTTGAGCATTGAAGCAGTCACATGACTGCTGCGGCAGAAGAGATGGTAGCCTGTGCAGATGAGCTGACTACGGCATGTCTTGCAGCCACTGGCACGTGTTTCACCACTAGTGTGAGCTGGCTTTCAAGCTCTTTTAATTTGTCGTGGTCCTGTCCATATTTATTGCTGTCACTATCAACGAGACAAAGATATGTGGGCTTCTAAGGGTGTTGTGCTTTAAATTTCCACTCCAGAAATCGAGTCCAGACATCGAGTTTCTACATTAACAAAGTATGCACTGGAAAAGTTTGGTACCTGAAAAAATTGTCCACAAGTCGAGTAATCGATACTGTAACCAAGGTCATAATATAATGATTGAGGCCTGACATGTGTGTTCTTCTGGCCAGAAAATGGTTATTACGGTTTGCTGGACTAGTGACAACCAACTCATTGGGATATATCAAGGTAAGGTGCCAGATATACTACGGCAGGGCGTGCTGTATTTTTTGGTATGCGTAGTAAAACTTGGCTTCAATCCTTGCTTTACTTGATGCTTGTGTAAAATCAAAGCAACCTTTGTCAGCTGGGTGCAGGTGACTTTACACTAACACTTACAATTTTTGCCAAAACGCCCTGTGTTCAGAGTAAGGGGCTCTGAAATTAGAAAGAGCCCTGAAGATTGTGGTTATCACACTCCTGGCGACGTATTCTGCGACGATCACTTTCCGCGATAGTATCGCCTTGGCCGTCAGACGCGCTCTGATTGGCTGGTTGAGCAATATCGGATGAGCTGATTGGCTGTTTGAGCACTACGCCACGCGAAGACGATAGTATCGCCCACCTGATCGTCGCAAAATACGAACCCCGCGCATCGAACATGTTCTTCGAGCAATATGTCAAGCAAGCAAGCTATAGCTATAGCTCCATGGTATTTGTGTCACAATTTGTAAGAGCGGCTGCATGCAAATACACTGGTTACCCACGCTTCTCTACATGTGAACTGAACTGGCTCTAAGGCCAGGTCAACGCAAGTTCGTGACACTCAAGAGTTTACTTTGCAAAAGTTGAATGATAACGGTCTTTTTGCAGTATGCGAGTTTCCACTATGGGAGGCAGTCGGAAGGTGACTTGACTGTGCATAAATTACTTGAAACAAAGCTTACATTGAACACTTCAGGCACAAGTAGAACATGCTTTCTGCTGTAATCAGTGTAAAATGTGGCTACTGCCAATGGAAAAGACGAGGCAGCTGAACGCTGCATTGGCAGCTGCGTTGAAGCGAAGAATGAATCGCTTACCGTCCTGTCCTTCTTGTGCCGAAAACGACATGGAGAAAGCTGCCTGCATCATTGGATAGAACACTTTGGGCCAGAGGACTGTGAAGCAACCGACCACGATTGCAAGCACGGCGATGCTTTTCCCAACGCCAATATCCGAATTCGCCATCTTATGGAATCGCGCTTGCGGAGTGCGATCAGTTTCGCTCCCGGTGTTCTGCGGCTAAGCGCACTTCATGGCTCAGCCAGCTCAGCCAAAACTCCTGTACCTTCACATGCTTGCTGGTGGCGCCAAAACTGTGGCCGGGGCCGTGGTAGCTTAGAGCCTCTGTGCTTTGAGCACTTTGACGGGGAAAATGAGCGGCGCGATCAGAGAACACAACCGTAGAATAAAGAACCAACTCGCCACTTCGCGAAATGCCAGTCGAAATTTTGAGATGGAGTTACGGTAACACCGACTTGTCTTCAGCACATCTTTTAATCCGTGATATTCTTACAACATGGCGTCCATGATATCTTTTGGGTTTCTGGCTTATGCATTCAAAAAGCAAGGCCTTTGAGATCCGCACGAAGTTGTCGCTGGGAAATATATGTGTGGATGTGTGGTGCATCCCTTGAAGAATCCTTGAAGTAGCCAATGCAGATCTCAAAGGTGATGTTTTTAAACTATACATGCCAAAACATAGAGTAGCTTTTTTATTCCTGCATGTGCCAAAAGCATGGCCCAAAGTAGTGTCCGAATCCAAACGCCCTCTGGATAACAAATGCAGGTCTCGAATGCCATGTTTTCGCTAGTTGTATGCGGCGGAAGCGTTAACGGGAGCCAGGCACCTTATTTCGACTGTCATACTCCGTAGCCGTCACCTATCGCAGCTGCACACAGACTATGTGAGCGCAAGTAGTGCGCAGTAATATCCTTTGAGATCTGCACGAAGCCGTCGCTGGGAAGCGTATATGTGGTGGTTCCCTTGAGCATCCTTGAAGTAGCCAATGCAGATTTCAAAGGTCATGCTGTTAGAGTACAGGTGCCAAAACACGGAGGAGATTTTCCTTCCTGCTTATTACAAAAGCATGACCCAAAGCAACGTAGTGGGCAAATCCACACTCCACCAATGAGGCCCTATGGATAACAAATGCTAATCTCGAAGGCCGTGTTTTTGCTAGTTCCACGCGGCGGAAGCGATTGTGAGAGCCAGACACCTTGTTTTGACCGTCGTACTCCGTGGCCATCACCTATCGTAGTTGGACGCAGAATAAAAGAAGCTCAGGTAGCACGCGGTAAAAGCTGTCGATGCATTTATGGAAGGTGAAGCCTCTGGCACAGAGTTTCTCACTATATTACCTAGAGGGAAATCTGGCGCTGCTGCGCTGTGGTATTCACAATGGTATTCATGGGAGTTTAACGTGTACTAGAGTGAGGTTGGTGAAACGAGCGGCTGGGGCGGCGCATGCTTTTCAGTGAGGAGGGCGATGACGAAAAATATCATGGCGGCGCTGCGATCGAACTGAATTAGGCAACATCAATTTCGCGCCGTTGGAAACTGCTGGCGAATCTGCTCGGCGAGGTCGTTCGTACTACTTCGCGCGCTACTGTTTGCAATCAGGCCGCTAAAATGGTTCTTTTAATTGGATATGACATGTATTTATGCCTTAGGAATACATACCTTTCTTTCTCTTCTGTACTTCATATTATTTAATTTTTTTTTTAATGCAGCTCGGTGACTGGGCGTGCATTGCAGCCGCAGTGTCGGCTTTTATTCTACTATGTTAGTGTACGGTTCCCTTTGAATATCAAATATTTTTATTGATGTTCAAGCAGCATGTATCTTTCGTGTGTATTTTTGCGCGTATAGTTTCCCTTAAGTAGGTCTTGCGAAACGCAGACAGAAAAACATGTAAACTTCCTGCTTGCCGCTTCAAACAAATAAAACATATCGGCTCCATCCGGCGCTCTGTACTCAGATTTACGGGAATTATTCTTATATAAAAAGCAAAAAAAAAAAAAAAGAACTGCACTGCAACATCCCATTCATGTTTCCTTGTTCCTCGCGTAACACAACGCGGAGTGATTGGCACGGTTTCTTTTTACTGCGGTGGGCACTCGGGCGCCGACAACAGTTTTAGGTAGCTATTACATATGCTAATCTTTGGCCCGTAAGCCGTGTGAAATTTTTCGTCTAGTCCATGCTTAACAACAGGCAACGACAAAAGAAAACTAAGTGCCCTTCCACTCTGTGAAGAAGGATGACCTGGGAAGCTGTGCATGTGGGCCCCCTAATGGCGAACTGCACCACCGCCGCTTCTCGGTCCGGCATTGTACTATCCTCAGCTTTTTTTTTTATCTACACGCGGACACGGTAGTGAGAAAGTAGCCCTCAACAACTCCGCTGTAAAAAAAAGAAAAGAAAAAAAAAAGCCGGCGCGGTAGCATAATTATAGTGGCTACATAGTGGATATAGCGTTGCGATGCTAAACTAGAGCTCACGGGACCACACCAGGTCTCGGAATTCGATGGGAACGAAATGGAAACCTGCAAGTGGTGAGAACTGAACAGGGTGCCTAATAAACATATCGCCGGACGTAAAACGCTAGAATTTGTTTATATAATAAAAAGAAAGAAAAAGTAGCTGCGTCCTTCGGATTTCTCCTAGGGGTGTAAACGAAATAAATTATTTTCGAGTCTGACTTCTGAAAAAAAAAACAAAAAAAACGTTACGCTTATCTTATATTTCATACCTAAATGTAATGCCGTTCCCGATGTACGTGCGGTCGACTAAGCAGCTTTTGTATTATAAACGGCTGCTTTCAGTTATCCGGTGCGCTTGCATAAGGACAATAATGAAACACTTAAAGCAACGGCATGCCTCAGATACACGTAGATATAGTTGTAGATCTGCTGTGTTCGTTGAAGAAGATAAGTGTAGTACCACATTGGGTACCCAGTCTTAATGGGTTGCAGACTTGCAGACGTGGCGAGACTGTAAAAAAAAAAAAAAAAAATGCTTTCCTTGCCTGAATCAAGTTTGCAGATTTACAGGCTGTCCCAAAACGGGGTGTTTATATTGAATGACAGCTCGGAACTTGTTCAGCAGAACCGATTAGCACCCGTGCTTTAATTCTCTCAGGAACTGGTTCGCCTCTGCGCAACCGTCACGACTCTCCAGCAACCCTATCATTCGGAATAAGAGTCTTCACTTGCATCGGTCCCTCACCTTCGAGACTTCAGAAGTGCTGTTATTCCTTACATTCTAACGCAAACGGCTATTCAATAATTTTTAATAGTGAATTTAGAAGTCGAATACGATCCGAATAGCAAATACCATTCCTTTAGACTATATATGTTTCTACTCCATTTCGCCTGCTGGCACGCTGAAGGAGATCGCCAGACAAGCCACTGAGTTTACTTCGGTAAAGACTTCCCGGTCTCCTTGATCCAGTCTGAGTACATAGGCAATATATTTTGCCTTACACTGTTGTTCATATTGACGTCCGAGAATTTCCTCGATGTCTTTTCTCGGAAAGTCGATTGGGTCACCTGGGGCTGCTGCTTCTTTTAAAGGGACCCTGAAACGCTTTTGACGATTTTCTACAAACGTATTGAGTCGTTAGAGTAGTTCCTTCTAATCATTAATTGACACATATAAGTGCTCCGCGTAAAGCGTGTAATTTATTATAAGGTTTTAAATATGCACATCGCTGCCGATCGCAGCGCACTGCTCGGCGGAATTTTAAGCCGCCCCTACCCATATGACCGAAATCACCCACACGACGTCAGTGGGGCGAGCTATCCGATTGGCTGACAAGGGCGCGTGATCGATAATTTTTCCAACTTTATGGTAAACAAATGATCTTCGTAATAGTTTGAATGTTAGTTAATTTGTTTTTATCAAAAGAAAGTAACATAAAGAGAATGCACAAGAATAATTTTTTAGTACGCTTAAAGGGCCCCTGAAACGGTTCGGACAAATTTTGTAGACGCGTAGGATACAGCTTAAGTGGAACATTCGCACCACAATTTAAGTGAAGCGTTACATATTAATGGAGCTACAAGCGATTAGAAGCTACCCTCCTCCCTAGCAATGCTTTTCCTCCTCAACTCGCTCGCCGAGCGAGTGGGGCTAAGCTCCGCCTTCACTGGTTCAGCGTTACGATGCGACGTCACATCGTCCACTTCCGGTTGTTTTGGAGCCCGCCCCTGCCCGCGCGAGACCGCTCCGCTAGCCGCTTGGCCGTCGACCCCAAGCGAGAGCTATCGAAGCAGCGTGCGTTGCGAGCATTCTGTCGTAGCGCCGAACGTGTCTTGTATTCCGGTAACCACAGGCAAGCTGGTCATTTCGGCAAATGACTGCAGGCATAAACTCAAGCTGATGAAGGAAGTTTAGCGTAGACGTACGTGAGCGGCCTGATCGGTCTGCGCGGTCGATACACTTGTTGGTGCAGCGCTTAACCAGCCAAACAAAGCGCTAATATTGCTCTAACCAAGTGTAAAACATTTTAAACATTTATAAAAACAACGTCTTACACTCCTGCGAAAAATACACACCAGCAGCAAAGAAGAATACACTTCGTTGCTGCTACTGTGTATGGTTGAGCTCTGTGCCACCAGGTGGCTGCACCGTGCAGACCATTCGCATTTGCCCTTCTGCTCATCTCATGGCTCATCCCGTTACGGCAAAGTCAAGCGGCCAGACTCTGTCCCCTTGCGCTTGCGTTTTCCCTAATACCGGACTCGGGAAACGCTATTGCGTTAGTAATCTTCCGGTGTAAAGTGACGGCCACAAACGCGCAAATCCTGGCGCCGATCGAATAGCGGCAGTCCGATGCGCAGCAGCCAGTTCGCTCGGACGCTGCCTTGCAGAGGGACACGATGTCGGAGCTTGACATATTGCCAGTCGCTACGTTTGCAGTCCACAAGGCAACAAAGTCGAATCATAGTGCTCGCGAAAAGACTGAGACCGACTCTGACCGCGGCGCTCTCTTCAAAATGGAGTACGTTGTAACACAAGCAGACGACACATGCTGTGTGCCGGAAGTGCTTAAGCGTACTAAAAAATTATTCTTGTGCATTCTCTTTATGTTACTTTCTTTTGATAAAAACAAATTAACTAACATTCAAACTATTACGAAGATCATTTGTTTACCATAAAGTTGGAAAAATTATCGATCACGCGCCCTTGTCAGCCAATCGGATAGCTCGCCCCACTGACGTCGTGTGGGTGATTTCGGTCATATGGGTAGGGGCGGCTTAAAATTCCGCCGAGCAGTGCGCTGCGATCGGCAGCGATGTGCATATTTAAAACCTTATAATAAATTACACGCTTTACGCGGAGCACTTATATGTGTCAATTAATGATTAGAAGGAACTACTCTAACGACTCAATACGTTTGTAGAAAATCGTCAAAAGCGTTTCAGGGTCCCTTTAAGCACTTCCGGCACACAGCATGTGTCGTCTGCTTGTGTTACAACGTACTCCATTTTGAAGAGAGCGCCGCGGTCAGAGTCGGTCTCAGTCTTTTCGCGAGCACTATGATTCGACTTTGTTGCCTTGTGGACTGCAAACGTAGCGACTGGCAATATGTCAAGCTCCGACATCGTGTCCCTCTGCAAGGCAGCGTCCGAGCGAACTGGCTGCTGCGCATCGGACTGCCGCTATTCGATCGGCGCCAGGATTTGCGCGTTTGTGGCCGTCACTTTACACCGGAAGATTACTAACGCAATAGCGTTTCCCGAGTCCGGTATTAGGGAAAACGCAAGCGCAAGGGGACAGAGTCTGGCCGCTTGACTTTGCCGTAACGGGATGAGCCATGAGATGAGCAGAAGGGCAAATGCGAATGGTCTGCACGGTGCAGCCACCTGGTGGCACAGAGCTCAACCATACACAGTAGCAGCAACGAAGTGTATTCTTCTTTGCTGCTGGTGTGTATTTTTCGCAGGAGTGTAAGACGTTGTTTTTATAAATGTTTAAAATGTTTTACACTTGGTTAGAGCAATATTAGCGCTTTGTTTGGCTGGTTAAGCGCTGCACCAACAAGTGTATCGACCGCGCAGACCGATCAGGCCGCTCACGTACGTCTACGCTAAACTTCCTTCATCAGCTTGAGTTTATGCCTGCAGTCATTTGCCGAAATGACCAGCTTGCCTGTGGTTACCGGAATACAAGACACGTTCGGCGCTACGACAGAATGCTCGCAACGCACGCTGCTTCGATAGCTCTCGCTTGGGGTCGACGGCCAAGCGGCTAGCGGAGCGGTCTCGCGCGGGCAGGGGCGGGCTCCAAAACAACCGGAAGTGGACGATGTGACGTCGCATCGTAACGCTGAACCAGTGAAGGCGGAGCTTAGCCCCACTCGCTCGGCGAGCGAGTTGAGGAGGAAAAGCATTGCTAGGGAGGAGGGTAGCTTCTAATCGCTTGTAGCTCCATTAATATGTAACGCTTCACTTAAATTGTGGTGCGAATGTTCCACTTAAGCTGTATCCTACGCGTCTACAAAATTTGTCCGAACCGTTTCAGGGGCCCTTTAAAAGAGACACGCTTATTCCGGTCGGGAGCTCTCACTTTTTTAATCAGGGCATTTAGAATATTTGATAATTTTTCTCTTGCATATATGTTGTGGATATATATGTTTATGTACCATTAGATTTACCTAGAAGTACATTCGTCATCTGCATCTCAATGAACCTGGTTTATTTCGCTATAATATTGTTTTCTTTGATCTTTGTCCCCGATCAATATTCCACCAACAAGAAGCGCTTCAACTGACACGATGTCAATAACATTTTCTTACGTAGCTTCATGTTGCAGATAAGCGGCTTCTGCGGCAAAATTACGTGTTACGTTTAGAAAACCATGTTAAAGATAGCAGTTCACCTGACTAAAACTACAATTGGTACCGGTCGACAAACTTCGCCGGCGCAACAATAATTAATAATAATTTATAGGGTTTTACGTGCCAAAACCACTTCCTGATTATGAGGCACGCCGTAGTGAAGGACTCCGGAAATTTAGACCACCTGGGGTTCTTTAACGTGCACCTAAATCTAAGTACACGGGTGTTTTCGCATTTCGCCCCCATCGAAATGCGGCCGCCGTGGCCGGGATTCGATCCCGCGACCTCGTGCTCAGCAGCCCACGCGCAACAATGCAAGTAAAACTATAAATAATCTTACTCCAGAGACTTTCTGCGAAAAAAACTGGGCGTCCGCGCAAGGAACGCGCGCTCGCTAGCAGACGGCGCACTCGACAAGGACAGCGAAGTTGAAGACGTCATGTTGTGTAACCCATGCCTCAAATATGTGTACGTAGTAAAAAGGGTGTCAGTATAAATTTACAGTGAAAATAAAGCACTGTTATAAGAGCTACGCGCTCAATCGGTCTCGAGGCCCGCAGCGAAATTACGTTGAATATGCCGCGAAGGCAGTTTCCGCCCCAATCCAGTTCACTCGCAGCGCCCTCGCAAAAATTTTCCACACGCAATGCCTCAGCGAGAGAGCGCCGTTCGGCCCACTCAATCATCATCTAGTGAGGAACTCTATGGGTTATATATTACTTCTGGAGTGGCAGCCACCACGGCCGCCTAGCTGAGCGAGTGAAGCCAACAGCGGCCTTATTGCCGGGGGCAGAAGAGGGCGGGCCGCGGCATATGCGTGGCACTATAATGGTGTCTACACTCTCAGAACAGTTTACACCCTTTGGAGTTCCCCTTCTGCCACACAACGATAATCGTCATCTGCCTTGATGCGTTTTCTTTCTTTAACCCTGCGAGCCCGGTACTTTCCACTAACGAACTAACGAAAGCATTGCCAGGAAATGCTATCATGCTGATAACGCGCGTGCCGTTCGTTACTGGAAAGTACCGGGCTCGCAGGGTTAAAGAAAGGAAACGCATCAAGGCAGATGACGATTATCGTTGTGTGGCAGAAGGGTCACTCCAAGGGGTGTAAACTGTTCTTACACTCTTACACTCTACACTCTAAGAACAGTTTACACCCTTTGGCTTGCCCCTTCTGCCACACAAAAATAATCGTCATCTGCCTTGATGCGTTTCCTTTCTTTATCGCTGCGAGCCCAGAACATTCCAGTAACGAATGGCACGCGCGTTATCAGCATAGAACAGTTTACACCCTTTGGAGTGCCCCTTCTGATAACGCGCGTGCCGTTCGTCACTGGAAAGTTCCGGGCTTGCAGCGATAAAGAAAGGAAACGCATCAAGGCAGATGACGATTATTTTTGTGTGGCAGAAGGGGCAAGCCAAAGGGTGTAAACTGTTCTTAGAGTGTAAGAAAAGTTTACACCCTTTGGAGTGCCCCTTCTGCCACACAACAATAATCGTAATCTGCCTTGATGCGTTTCCTTTCTTGAAAACGCCGCGCCCGCTACTTTCCTGTCGGGAATGATAGCATTCTGATAACGCGCATGCCGTTCGTTACTGAAAAGTACCAGACCGGAGTACCGGAGAGTGTAGCCACCATAGCGGCACTCGAGCCAACCCCCGGAAGGCGAGTGCTAGTTTCAACTTCAGGGAACATATGCGCTCCAAGCGGTTGCCGAACATGATAACGTGATTTTCTTTTATTTCTCTTTTTGTGCATTTTAAATCGGGCAAGTGCGGGGAGGGGTTGCTTTCTTGCGTCCGTCGAGCTTACCTCCGCTCACCCTTGCCACTCACTCAACGATATCTAAAGTCGGATCGCGCTTGGTCATCTGCTTCGGTTGTCGTCTCAAGTATGAAGATGGGAAAGATAAGACAGGGCAGCTTGATCAGGCGTGCAACGAACGGAAGACTCGGGAAACCAGGTCAACCAAGCATTTCACGAAGATGGCTGAAACGGGACATCGCATGTGTTGCTCGGCTGTGTGGTATTCTAACACCGGGAATTCCAGTTCTGCGAAGTTTTTCAGGTTTATTAATGCCAGGTGGTAAGCAAGAGTGCTTTGTGTTCGTTTTCATTGTTCGGTTACCTTGCTTTAGGCTCAGCTTCGGTGAGTGCAAGTTTTTGAGCACCTGTATAGACGAGGCGCAATGTTATTTGTTTTGCCGGCAAAATGTATTTAATGATACCAGTGATACAAGTATAGACAATTTATTGCTAATTAAGTCATCGTCATCATCATCATCAGCCTGGCTACGCCCACTGCAGGGCAAAGGCCTCTCTCTCCCTTACTTCTCCAACTACCCCGGTCATGTGCTAATTGCGGCCATGTTGTCCCGGCAAACTTCTTAATCTCATCCGTCCACCTAACTTTCTGCCGCCCCCTGCTACGCTTCCCTTCTCTTGGAATCCAGTCCGTAACCCTTAAAGGGACACTAAAGGTTACCAGAAACTCAAGTTAAAGTGGTAGAGCAATGTTCTAGAACGTCTAAGGCGTCAATATAATCGCGAACAGAGCTTTAGTAACCGAGAAATTGAGGTAAATGCATGACACGATTTGAGACCCCCCAGCGACATTCCGGTACTAGCCCGATGACGAAAGGTCTCCTCATAATTTGTGTTACTAATACTCAACTACTCGTATTAAAAATATCATTTCATTCGATTATAAGCCGGAAAAAATGCTACTTGTCTACGTCTATTCGATTCTAGGAAAAAATAACATTTTGACGTTACCCTTCAGTAATATGGGTGTTCGAAAGGTTTCGTTTTCGCTCGACTCTGCGCCGCGCACGCTTTGGAGTTTCAGTAGTTTCGTTATCGCGTCGTGCTGTGAGGGTTCTGCTCGCGAAACTTTCATTTGGAACAAGCAGCGAGAATGCCACGTCCATGTGATGTCGTGGGAAGCCCTCGTTGCTTTCCCGCTCCGGAGAGCCGGTGTCGAGGCCGCCGTCGTAGTACGCAACGACGCGGGCAGTGCGAGCCCTCAGAAGCAGGTCGCGCTCGTCGGTGCTCAAATCGCTGAAGTTGAGCCCACCATCGCGAGCCAATCTGTCGGTGTCAGGGTCCATTGCGACGAGCGTCGAAGTTAGCGTCATAGAATGAAGTACCAGCTTATGGGCGTCTTGCGCTGGAGTGTGAGGTATAGTAGCGGCGCCTGGTGGCGGTGCGGGAAACGACATCTGGGTCGTGCCAGCTTGGGTCGTATTGAGCCCTGGCTGTGGCGAAGCACGTTTCTAGGCCGAGTTTTGCGTCGATTCGCACATTTTTATGCCCTGTTGCGAGTGCGAAAAGGCTCGTCGCTTCTCATAGACCACGCCGACCACGCTGCGAGCTCGCTGCAGCCTATAGTTTAACGAAAACGGACTCTCCGTGTGCCGTGGGACGTAACGTGGGACGTAATTCGTTTCTCCTTCCGCTAGCCACCATACTCCCGCTTTCGCTCTGCTGTCGGCTCTGTCTTGGCTCTGTTTCTGGCCGCGCGTTCGCGTTTTGCGCAGAAAAGCCGTAGCGCCGTCTGCGGACGCCGTTCTACTCACCGATGGCGCAACGTCACTATGAGACCATGATGTCAGGTCTCCTCGATCGGAGGGCGGGTGATTTGAACTGCGCTAGAGGTACGCGGACGCTTCAGAACGCATTTTCTCTTAAAATAAGTCTCTCCTTGGCACGAAACAAGCGTTTCGAGGTTTCTGGGATGGTATTTCAACAGTCCACGTTGACTTAATAGTAACCTTTAGTGTCCCTTTAATGACCATCGGTTATCTTCCTTCCTCATTACATGTCCTGCCCATGCCCATCTCTTTTTCTTGATTTGGAAACGTTCGTCCAGGCATTGTAAACACGCCGCCTCTCCCCGGGACGGCTTACACACACACACACACACACACACACACACACACACACACACACACACACACACACACACACACACACACACACACACACACACACACACACACACGCACACACACACACGCACACGCACACGCACACGCACGCGCACACACACACAGACACACACACACACACACACACACACACACACACACACACACACACACACACACACACACACACACACACACACACATGCCCATTTCTTTTTCTTGATTTCAACTAAGATGTCATTAACTCGCGTTTGTTCCCTCAACCAATCTGCTCTCTTCTTATCCATTAACGTTACACCCATCATTCTTCTTTCCATAGCTCGTTTTGCCGTCCTCAATTTAAGTAGAACCCTTTTCGTAAGCCTCCAGATTTCTGCCCCGTAGGTGAGCACTGGTAAGACACAGCTGTTGTACACTTTTCTCTAAGTACGAACTGGTAATCGCTCTTGCTATGAAGTGTGCTATGAATTTTTTTTATGAATGGTTGGTTTCTTGCGTTGCTGTTGTGTCAAAATAGTGTCCTTACACTCGCCGTACTTTTCTGTATATATGAATCTGACGCAAAGTATGACGACAGGCAGATTACATGCGCTTGTAAGCGCTATAGAAGTATGCTGCCTCATTCGACATATAGCTCAAATAATGAGAGCACTTATAGGCTACTTCCTGTTCATGCAGATGCATGTAGCCAGTTTAAAATTATGTGGGTCCTTATGTGTCATACTGTCAATGAAATACATGTATTGCACTCTATCTTCTTTCTGTAAGCCACAAAATGTGTCGCCGTCATAAAATACGTGACAGTCAAGTTCCATGTGACCAGCCCGTGATGATTAATTTTTGCATTGGTTTCGATCTTCAGGTATCTATGTTCTATCATTCTGTGCAAATTTCAGTAGTGAATGAAAATTGCTTCTGCAGATTGACACTTTCGCACTGCGTGGAGGTCAGTCTTTCTCCAGTACGGGATGTGGGAATAAAAGCAAAAATGTTCAGGTTTAACTTGTGTTGAGTTTTGGCTGACTTCCGATTTCGGTCCGATTTCGCTTTAAGATTCCTCTGCTTGGATATGCGCCTTGCCTTTAATGCGATTTGGCAAAGCTTAATTCACATGAAAAATCGCACCACGTGAAACGGCGCATCTGACGCCCGCGGGCAAAACGAGGATCGTGTGTGAATTGGCGCCCGCCAGCATAAAGTAAGCTTCCTCGGTATAAAATATTGCTCATCACACGCGCCAGTGTAATCCTGATTATACCCAGTGCTAAGGCTACAGGAAGGAGTCGTCAAATCAGCACAGTTGCCACAAATTTCTGTTAAATGTTGAACAGCTGACCTGGCCGTTTTCTGACCCGGTCTCTTTCCCGCCTCCGTCAATTTCGACGTTTGCCCATGAAGCGCATGTCACTGCGCTGTCGCAAGACGTATCCGAAAAAAAAGGGGGGGGGGGTGGGGGGCTAACGAAGTAAGCAAAACGGCCCCAACCGTGACCGACACGAAGTGCAGTACGCGGGAATACCGCAGAATAAAGAGGGAATACGCGTCGAGCAGGCCGGGGAGCCGCAGAGCCACTTTCCCAGTGCTGTTGCGCAGCTGCGGTAGATGGCACCAGAGTAGCCGCAAACCCGACTATACAGAGCCTATTCCCCCCCTTCTCTGCAGCCGAAAGCAACGCAGGATTTCACCATGGCTTACTGAGGTGCTGCAATGCTCTATAATAGCATGCCACATGCATTAAATACCATTACAACAGCAGCACGGCAGCACACTGTGCTGTCCTCTTGTGACGACTAACCGCGGCGGCGCGGGCTTCTTGCCCCGAGCAAGATGGCGGCGACCAGCTTCACTTTCGGTAAGCCACTTCGACTCCAAACCTCCTTGAGGGAAGCAGACGACCCAGGCGCAGCCTCTCCATACACGTTTCCGCGGTGGCGGTGGCGCGTGGATGGATGGGCTTTAGTTCTCTACATTGATTGATTGATTGAAAACCTTATTGTGCCACCGAGCTGGGGTGCCCGCCTCTGAACCTACACGTAGGTAGGGGGGGAGGACGAAGCAGTCCCCGCGCGTTGAGGACGGTGAGTCTTCATGGCCTCAACGGCCATGCGGATTGCTCGACGCTGGTCGTCTTCAGCCTCGCTCTGGAGCTCGCTCTACAGCCTGCATAGTAAGTCACTTCCTGCGACTGGTAATGACGGCGTTTTTTTTTTTTCGGTTTCGGTATGAAAAACATCGATTTTTGTGAGCGCATTTCAGGCATAAAGTTTTCCACAGAGGCTACTGTATGTCTACATTATCTAAAACGGGGCTGTCTACATGGTCCATAATTTCGTTGCAGTTGACCTTTAGCGCTATCGCGGTTAAAAGCCAACGCACCAGAAACACGAGTGCAGCGCGACAATATCCATCACCACTGAAAACTTAAACCTTTGATACACTGGGTGTCCTACGTAACTTGTGCCATACTTTTAAAAATATACAATTGCCACGTAGCTGGCCAGAACCAAGGTAACATTGTTCGGCGTCGCTTGGGCTGCGGACTTATAAAAGTGAAAATGACCTGCTGCTTACTCGAATTTTATTTTAAGCAATAAATTGCCATAAGCGTTCATACTCGCTTTCATTTAAACCACAACTGCAATCACTTCATTACCTAAAGAAAAAGAAAGAAAAGAACTGACACGATGCCAATGAATATTTAGGTTGAAAGTTACTGTGTGAGAACATGTTTTGTCTTAGAGATATTAAAATGCGCTGAGATTAACGCAGGCAAAAGAGAAAGCTCGACACAGACGCGCATTTCCTTCGCACGTGCACTTCTTTATAAGTTGCTCCGCGCGATGAAGTATCGATGCAGAGCTAGCTGTGCTTTCACGACGTTAGAATGGTGAAGTTAATTGTTTGAGATAGTTACAGCAAGTTCCATCCGGAAGTCTTCAACGCCCAGTGCAGATTCTGCAAAAAAGCAGCGACGACGGTCTACATGGTGCGGACATGCGAAGCGACACACAACCGCTCAAACGCGACAGAATCCTGAGAGGCCTTACTACGCAACCCGGACAGCAAGACTCGACGAGAAATAATCAGCCAAGCTTTAGCTTTCGCCGAGTCCTTCGGTATCCCCGGCCGACAGATAGAGGCGCTGCGGAGGAAGACCATCCTCTGCGGCGTTAATCGACTGTCGGAGATAAGTGTTATTTCTCTCTCGAGATAATTGTCTGACGAGATGGTCCAGGTGCCCTTCGACACGGGGCGCTTGCGGCAAACAATCTCCGCAAGGTTTACGCTCGCCGTCCGGCGTATGCAGAAAAATGGTGCTTCCACAGAGCAGCGAAACGGAAGAGGACCACGCGCAACATCCCCGGCCGCTGGAAGTTCTTTTCGCTGTAACTGGAGCCGCGGAACCCCCACGAGGAGTTCTAGTTGTACATGGGTCTATTAGCCTGGTGCCGTCTGGCACAGTGCACGACAGAACTTGTGTGGAATGTCATCTGTTTCCTGTCTGCTGAATTGTGCACGAGTGATGTATTTCTCAAGTGGACGGTGCTGGTGACAAATAACCTGAAAAATACCAAAGCGAAGTCATAAAAATTTGACTTTAACGAAGCATACACGGGCATATAAGCTGGGTAAAAGGAAATGACTCCATGGGAAAGACGGTACGCTAAGTAATAGGCTGACTTAGTTTCCCGCTTTCCACTGCCAACTTACGTGCACAACGCAAGGCCACGACCTTCGACTTTTGAGATACATCGCCGCATTTACACGCAAAAAAATATAATTGTATCAAAACTAAAGTTCACCAACCTGTGCCCAGGCAAGTTTTTTTTCAGTTGTATGTGCCGTTGTGATTGCAGATGCTCTCCGATTCACATGGTGCCCTTGTCATCGTTAAGATTGGTGAGCACCCAAACAAGCTTCCAACTAAGTGTTCCCCCCGCTCCCCTTTCTTTGGATGACGATTATTCATAATCTGAGAATTCCTTGACCTAATTAATAGCTAGGAAGCTTTCGTTTCCTTCCCATTTCTAGGTCTTTCTTGCACAGAAAAGTTTCTCCGACAAGTGCCCCGATTTCGCGAAGTAGGGAATCGTATAGACAGTATTTGCATGAGAGCATTGCACGGCGATGATACACCATAGAATCAGAAGTCCGTGCTGTAAAATAAAGAAAAGAAAAAAAAGAAAGAGAAACCTTCTGTGCTGATGGTGCCGGTAACCTGCTAAATTCTATTTTTATTAATTTTAAATTAATTATTACTCATTCAACAGCACCTTCCTGATTACATTTTAACCGGTATTTCAACCCTATTCAATGCTATTCCAATAGATATTAGGAAATTTATGCTCTATATTATTTTGGTATAATCCACCCATTTCTTGGCCAATCCCCCACCGTGGGTAGGAGCCACACGTGCCACAGGCTACAACAACAACAACAACAACGGAAGGCAAGGCCACAATAGCACGTCTCATCCCATCCAAGGGGCCCTCTGACTCCGTTTTTCAACTTTTGCGGGCTGGTGCCGCTTCCCTGCTTGAATAAGTCAATTCCGGTTCTTTTTTCCGGCCGTTGTGGTAAGGATACAACCGAATCGTAAAAAAATTCACCTGTGCATGTTTTGCGGCCTTTGTCCCTTTAAGCCAAAAGCACGGAACCCGAATACCATCACCAGAAAGCGGTGGCCGAGGAAAATATTTGAGTTTTGCGGCAGCCTCGCTATAAGAGGTGTCGCCCCAAATGTATATGGTGCAGCCAACAAACTATCTCGTACCAATAAAAGACGGTGACACCTGTGGAATCGACTTCACGTTTAGCGCATTGGCACAAGCTTGGGAACAGTGCAAAGTCTCACCGTGGAGCATAGTTTCAAGGAAGTGGCAATCTTGGGTCTTCACAAAAAAAAAAAGGCAACCAAAATCAAGCATATAATAGTACAAGGTACGTCTTCGAGCCGTGCGAAATTCCCTAGTGAAACTATGCGTGCGTGAAAGGGACGCATTCACGGGCCCAGACAATAAAAAGTTGCAGGGCCCGTCCTCCATGGCGTGACGTCATTTCGCGCTGAATGGCTTCCAGAAGCGCTGCCCGAATCGCTGCTCGAATTGCTGCCAGAAGGTCCTCGGTGGTTGTTCCGCACGATCCTGGCACCGTTCCAGGGCTTCACGCAGGCCGGATGTGTTACGGGCCACCATGAGTTCTTGGCCTTCCTCCAGGTGCCTGCATTGAAAGATGCCTTCAAGCAGCGCACTTCCTGTGCTACAGGAGGAATTGCTCCCCAGCAATTGAGAACACTTCGATGGCGCGTAATTTTCGCAAACACAAGATGAAAATGATCAATCGATGCCTTTCGCGTACATTCGGGCACAATATTCCTTGGACTGTGTTCACGCAGAAAACGCTGCACTTCGCCGCATTCTGCTTTCTCAAACAGGAACTGAGCGGTGCTCTATATGATTGTCGAGCGAGGAGCTTTAGTCGGCTGTTGCCAGTCAGAAGTTGCATGTATAGGCCATGGAGGAAATTACCGTCTCCTTTGTGGGCACGGTCTGCAAACTTTTGTCTAGTGTTACCCTAGCCAATTTCTCGCCTGATTTAGCGACGTTTCTCTCGGTTTAGCTAGTGGCGACTGCTTTCTTTAGCGACATGAGAGAACAATTTGGCGTCTGTTTAGTGACTTTATACTAAAGAAGTTGCTTCAAAAGTGGCTTTCTAGAAAACAACTTTACTATTCAAAAGCTACAAGCAGACGACTAAAACGCACTGTGTGGTGCGTGGGCTCTGTGACCTTGATGAAGGAACGGCGGTTTCCCCTCACGGAGGCTGTACGTTGCGGGTAATTGCTCCGATAAAAACAGGCATCATAGTGGCGCTTGGAATATGAACCTGGCAACGTTTAACGCTACAACGTTATCTAGTGAGGCGAGTCTAGCAGTGCTGTTGGAGGAATTAGAGGGCAGTAAATGGGATATAATAGGGCTCAGTGAAGTTAGGAGGCCAAAAGAAGCATATACAGTGCTAAAAAGCGGGCACGTCCTGTGCTACCGGGGCTTAACGGAGAGAAGAGAACTAGGAGTCGGATTCCTGATTAATAGTAATATAGCTGGTAACATACAGGAAGACGTGGAATCGGCGATAGGTAAAGTGAAAATTAATACACCGTTCTTATGGGCGGCTTCAATGCCAAGGTAGGCAAGAAGCAGGCTGGAGACAAGGGAGTGGGGGAATATGGCATAGGCACTAGGAATAGCAGGGGAGAGTTATTAGTTGAGTTTGCGGAACAGAATAATATGCGGATAATGAATACCTTCTTCCGCAAGCGGGACAGCCGAAAGTGGACGTGGAGGAGCCCGAACGGCGAGACTAGAAATGAAATAGACTTCATACCCTGCGCTAACCCTGGCATCATACAAGATGTGGACGTGCTCGGCAAGGTGCGCTGCAGTGACCACAGGATGGTAAGAACTCGAATTAGCCTAGACCTGAGGAAAGAACGGAAGAAACTGGTACATATAAGAAGCCGATCAATGAGTTAGCTGTAAGAGGGAAAATAGAGGAATTCCAGATCAAGCTACAGAACAGGTATTCCGCTTTAACTCAGGAAGAGGGCCTTAGTGTTGAAGCAATGAACGACAATCTTGTGGGCATCATTAAGGAGTGTGCAATGGAAGTCGGTGGTAACTCCGTTAGGCAGGATACCAGTAAACTATCGCAGGAGACGAAAGATCTGATCAAGAAACGCCAATGTATAAAGGCCTCTAACCCTACAGCTAGAATAGAACTGGCAGAACTTTCGAAGTTAATCAACAAGGGTAAGACACCTGACATAAGGAAGTATAATATGGATAGAATTGAACATGCTCTCGGGAACGGAGGAAGCCTAAAAACAGTGAAGAATAAACTAGGAATTGGCAAGAATCAGATGTATGCGTTAAGAGACAAAGCCGGCAATATCATTACTAATATGGATGAGATAGTTCAAGTGGCTGAGGAGTTCTATAGAGATTTATACAGTACCAGTGGCACCCACGACGATAATGGAAGAGAAAATAGTCTAGAGGAATACGAAATCCCACAGGTAACGCCGGAAGAAGTAAAGAAAGCCTTGGGAGATATGCAAAGGGGGAAGGCAGCTGGGGAGGATCAGATAACAGCAGATTTGTTGAAGGATGGTGGACAGATTGTTCTAGAGAAACTGGCCACCCTGTATACGCAATGCCTCATGACCTCGAGCGTACCGGAATCTTGGAAGAACGCTAACATAATCCTAATCCATAAGAAAGGGGACGCCAAAGACTTGGAAAAATTATAGACCGATCAGCTTACTGTCCGTTGCCTACAAACTATTTACTGAGGTAATCGCAAATAGAATCAGGAACACCTTAGGCTTCTGTCAAGCAAAGGACCAGGCAGGATTCCGTAAAGGCTACTCAACCATAGACCATATTCACACTATCAATCAGGTGATAGAGAAATGTGCGCAATATAACCAACCCTTATATATAGCTTTCACTGATTACGAGAAAGCGTTTGATTCTGTCGAAACCTCAGCAGTCATGGAGGCATTACGGAATCAGGGTGTAGACGAGCCGTATGTAAAAATACTGAAAGATATATATAGCGGCTCCACAGCCACCGTAGTCCTCCATAAAGCAAGCAACAAAATCCCAATAAAGAAAGGCGTCAGGCAGGGAGATACAATATCTCCGATGATATTCACAGCGTGTTTACAGGAGGTATTCAGAGACCTGGATTGGGAAGAATTGGGGATAAAAGGTAATGGAGAATACCTTAGTAACTTGCGATTCGGTGATGATATTGCCTTGCTTAGTAACTCAGGAGACCAATTGCAATGCATGCTCACTGACCTGGAGAGGCAAAGCAGAAGAGTGGGTCTAAAAATTAATCTGCAGAAAACTAAAGTAATGTTTAACAGTCTCGGAAGAGAACAGCAATTTACAATAGGTAGCGAGGCACTGGAAGTGGTAAGGGAATACATCTACTTAGGGCAGGTAGTGACGGCGGATCCGGATCATGAGACGGAAATAATCAGAAGGATAAGAATGGGCTGGGGTGCTTTTGGCAGGCATTCTCAGATCATGAACAGCAGGTTGCCATTATCCCTCAAGAGAAAAGTGTATAATAGCTGTGTCTTACCAGTACTCACGTACGGGGCAGAAACCTGGAGGCTTACGAAAAGGGTTCTACTCAAATTGAGGACGACGCAACGAGCTATGGAAAGAAGAATGATAGGTATAACGTTAAGGGATAAGAAAAGAGCAGATTGGGTGAGGGAAGAAACGCGAGTTAATGACATCTTAGTTGAAATCAAGAAAAAGAAATGGGCATGGGCAGGACATGTAATGAGGAGGAAAGATAACCGATGGTCATTAAGGGTTACGGACTGGATTCCAAGGGAAGGGAAGCGCAGCAGGGGGCGGCAGAAAGTTAGGTGGGCGGATGAGATTAAGAAGTTTGCAGGGACGGCATGGCCACAATTAGTACATGACCGGGGTTGTTGGAGAAGTATGGGAGAGGCCTTTGCCCTGCAGTGGGCGTAACCAGGCTGATGATGATGATGAGTGGCGCTCGATAAACGCCCACCTTTTTAGAGCGCAGCTCTTAGGCGCCCGTTCCTGGGTCATTGTTGGTGGTGGTAGAAACAGTTTATTCAAGAAGTTAAGAGAGTTGCTTGTTGTGCACCTGAGTAACAGCCACTAGTCCGGGACGCCATTGAAGATGGCCGCTGCGCAGTCGCGCGCCATCAAGGACATTGAGCTTCCAAGGTAGAGCAGCCGAGCAGGTAGTCCTCCCGAACCTCTCTAGTAGGGATGAGGAAAGGGGATGAGAGGGAAAGTGGAGTGGCGAAGCGCGAAGCCACAACGTGAAAGGTATCAGCAAGGACCTGACAAGTCGGGCACGTGCCTGAGATTCCCGACGTCAAGTGCCGGGCAACCACCGGACTAAGGACAGTGTTGGCCTGCAGGTGGTGTAGCAGTCGTTCGTCCGCTTTCGCCAAACCGCGTGCAGGGTCAGGGTAGAGTCGGCGCGAAGTGCGACAATAATTCAGAACATCGCTGTAGTGTGTGAGGCTCGAGTTGCCAGGATCCGACTCAGGACATGAAGGTGCAGCGGCCCGGAGGAAAGAAGCGCGGGCAGTGTTATTCGCCGCCTGCTTGCCGGGAAGACCTGTGTGGCCTCGGGTCCAGACTATTCTGACGGAGTGAGGGTTGAAGCGCCAGGAGGCGGCCCGAAGGAGACTAGCCGCCAGCGGGGCGATGGAATCCTGGATGTACCGAGAACAGGCTGAGCGCGAATCTGTGAAGATAGTGCGAGTGGTGGGGTGGGAGGCGGCCAAAGCGATGGCGACCTCCTCTGCATGAGTTACTGTGTCGGCTCTGAACGAGAGGCCATCGACGTGGTGACCCTCGGTGGTCATAGTGGCCGTCAAGTGACCTGATGGGGAAGGGCCCGAGACATTGAGCGTCGCCGTCCCTCGGCGTAACCGCGCGAACGCGCTTGTGCCACTGCTCGCGCGTTCCTCGCCGTCTTCTTCCTCAACTGGCTCCGATGTCGCTCATCATGCCAGCGTTCCCATACTGCCCCTACCTAAGCGAAGGCGCTGACGGCACGGGCCCCACTGGCAGTCGGTGGGGAGATTTCGGTCTCAGAATTGTTTGCCTCAATATGTCGCGAAATGAAGATACGTATACAGGTGTGCTCGAATTTGGCATTGGGTAGTATTGTAATCGTAGGACACTTTTTGTTTACAAAACAGTTTAGAATCGCTTTTAACCCTACCGGTACTGGAGCTTCAATATACAGGGTGTTTTTTTTTAGAACATACATAAAATATTGATCAGCGCAGAGATTGTGGCGTTCTTGCAGACGAGTTCCTAGGCGAGCTGGACACACCTTTCAGCTAATAACGTGAGCTTCACAAAACTAATGAAGAAAAAAATAATTTATTAACTGCTTTTATGAATGTCTTTACGACACTTGTCCAAGCGGCCAATTTCGAGGCAGTGACATTTGCATGCGCGCCCATCTTTCAAAAATCTTCAATAGCGCAACCTAATGCGAGATATTCACTATCAAATTCCAAAGCTCAATCGAGGCAATATCGGCACTGAGTACGTCCCGCTTCACGTCAGACGGCAGCGTCCCGCAAAGAGGCGTGGGGGTGAAGTTTGAATGATCGTGTGCCACGTGAAATCTCGACTCGACAGAAAGCCATGACACATGCTTGCCAGGCAAAGCGTGTCGTGTCTGCAGCTGCCGCGACTGGCCCTAGACGTTCGGTTTCAAACGTCCTCAGGCTTGACGTCTCGGGGCGTTTCGGTCTGATCTGATAACTGGGTCGCCGGTTCTTGCGCTCACGCTACGCTCGGTTTCGATATTCCCTGACCTTACCGTTGAGATTAAATGATAAATATTTAGAGTAATAATAAGGTGCGACTTTCAAGATTTTGGAGTAAATGAGGCTGCATTAAAATGTAACTGCCTTATTATTATCCATTTAAACAATTGCCCCTAAAGCCCTAATAAAAAAAGCTAATTAGTAAAATTTTGTTACGTATTCTTCTGAAACTCACGTTGTGAGCGGCAATGTATGTCCACCTCGCCTAGGAAGTCGTCGGAAAGAACGATACGTTCGCGACGCTTACAGCTTCCTTACCAAAAAATCTGTATCGTCTAAAAAGAAAACACCCGCTTTGTACGATCGAGTAGTACAGTCGTTCGCAAGGGTAACAGCACGTTAAGTAAACGGAACCTATTGCAGTTAAATTAAGGGGTAGGTCTTTAATGTAGTATACGAATAGTAAGACCGATAATATGCAGAAAGGCGTTCGTATCGGAGTGGATGGCCTTGTTCACGGAAATATCGTTCATGTGAATTTAAACGGCCCGCATCTCTTAAGGTTTTCGGTCAACTCAACACTGCAAGGAGCTTTAAGGTGGATCTGAGGACCGGCAGGGCACAAGTTGGCTCATGTAAATTTCGTGTAATTAACCGCGTCGACAGCATGACCAAGCGCGTTCCTTGAACGAGCTCCGAACGATAGGAAATTCGAGCGAAGTGTGTCATTGTGATAGGAAAATGCGATTAGCGGTGTACCTTTGAACCGTGCGATATGGTTAACGTTACAATTTCAAGGTAAACGCAGACTTTTACATGCACCAATGGTTTTGCAAGCGTACTAGCAAAGTGAAAGCCCTCTATATTCTGCTGGTAAACTGATGCTAACGGATGCTAGACGAGCGTGAAGCGTTTCGGTAAAGGCATATTGCACCATTTATGCTTCCTATATTTCACTTTCCATATCCAGTAATAACTCGACAGTATAAGCGACTTTTCCTAGGTATACTTTGTGGCGCAAAATACATTTCTTGAAAAGGGACAGAAGAAAGGGATGCAGTGAAGCGCCAAACTACCAACTGTTTAATGACAGCCCGAACAAACGTATAGAAGAAAATACAACTTCCGCTCATGCGCAGGGAGCCAAGGTGTGACAGAACAACGTGGTCATGGTAACATACTTTGGATGAAGCACATTTCTGCGGAATATAATACGATAGATGTATCGCTGACACAATCAGACCCTTTCTTTTTAATATAAAACGCTTCCAACAATTCCCTTGCAGTTTGGTCCCTACTTTTGCCAAGAATCAGTACTTGTTCAAAGCATGGCCTACAACGACGGGCTTTACAGTGCGCAGGAAGATGCGCGTTGTCACACTTGCCGATGCCATTAGCGTGCTCCCTCAGTCTGTCATTAATACAACGTCCCGTTTGCCCGACGTATGACTTGCCGCAATCTAGGGGTATCTCGTAGACCACCCCTTCAATGCAGTCCCTGAAATGTTTGGCGTGCTGCTTCTGGCAGCCACGCGGCCCCTCGCGTGTGATCCGGGGGCACAATTGAGCTAACTTGTTGGGAGCCGAAAAGACAACCGGAATGCCATATCTGGTAGCTACCTTCTTGAGGTTGTGGCTCACACGGTGCACATAAGGTACTACTTCTGGTTTTACTCGCTGCCTTTCCTTCGAGTGCGTTTTCCCACTCGCAGCGGTAGTTTTCAGCTTCTGTAGGAGGGACTCGACCACGGCATTTAAGACAGACTGAGGGCAGCCTGCTTTTTGAAGTCTCTCAAGTTGATGGAAACCTTGGCTCCCTGCGCATGAGCGGAAGTTGTATTTTCTTCTATACGTTTGTTCAGGCTGTCATTAAACAGTTGGTAGTTTGGCGCTTCACTGTCTCCCTTTTCAAGAAATGTATTTTGCGCCAGAAAGTATACCTAGGAAATCTAAGCACCAACTTGCCCAAGAAGTCCTTTTGGAGTATAAGCGACAATTGAGACACTTCGTAGCGGCAGTTTAGTGATACGCTGAAGAAACAGAGAGCAACACTGCTTTTGCCCCATATTGTACATTTACACAGCAAATGTGAACAATCGATGAAGCGCAAGAACGTTGTTCGTGGCGCTTCGTTGCATCAAACTAGCTGTCAGCGCACGTTTATTAATGATACGATCTGCGACACACGGTGGTATGCAAGGGACGGGAAACAGCTCAATTGGACTGGTTGGCTTGGAACATCCAAATAAAGTGTAGATTGAAGAACGCGACTCAGGTCATTGTGTTTTTTCTCTTTGCGCTCTGTCGCACCGATAAATCTGTTTTAATACAAAAGATGCGAACATTTTCGCCAAAACTTTTCAGTATTCAGTTGGAGACGAGCCTTTGCTAGACACGTGAGAACTTTGTCTAGACGTTGTAGGTGCTGCGAGAAACTCGACGGAAATATGACAATGTCGTGCGTGTAACAAAGGCCGGTCTTCCATTTTAGGCCACGGAGTACTCTATATACTTATCGTACGTACAAACGTAGCTGGTGCACTGCACAGTCCAAAAGGCATCGCGCTAAACTCGAAAACGCCATTAGGTGTAGCAAACTCAGTCTTTATCAGGCTCATGCATCGGGGTCTGCCAATATCCGGAGTGCAAGTCGAGGCTCGAAAAATACTCGGCACCTTGTAAGGTATCCAAAGCGTCGTCGATACGAGACACTGAAGAAACATCCTTACGGGTAATTTTGTTTAGCGCCCTATAATTGATGCAAAAGCACACCGAACGATCCTTTCTTTAACAAGCACAGCAGGAGAAGGCAAAGGGCTTGCTGGTCGCTTTATAATGTTGTGTGTGATTGTGTCGTTCACTTGTTCTATAACGTCTCGTTCCAAAGATGAAACACGGTGCGGGTGACGACCAATGATGCGAGAACTATCTGTTTCGATTCGATGAGCAGTTGCAGTAGTCTGACTCAAGGCTCGCGAAGAAACTTCAAAACAAGCTTCGTGCTCTATTAAAGTGGTGAGGAGGGCATTGAGGAGGGCAAATTGGTGGGTCAATGTTGACCACTCCGAAAAGTCAGATTTGTGGTTAAAGAAGCAAGTCTTGGCCACTTCGGTGAGGTAGAAACGACATAGCGTAGTTTGCGCGTGCCGTGCCAGTAGTTGACGTCGCGTGTTCTGTTGAAGGTGTTCAAGCCAATCTTCCACGTCGTCGCCGCAGAGGTCGGCAAAAACGGGAGGGTCTCGTTGTTTGGCGTTCAATGTCCAGGTAGGCCTAGCTGTCTGGGCAGAGATGGTCGCAGTACTAGTGGATGGGTTGTTTTCTGCGGTCACTGCGTTTGGCGTGAGCAAACGACGACTCGATCGGAGCTCCAGGGGTACCGGAATAGCAAGAGGACGTGGGAATCGAAGCAGCCTACACAACTTGTGAGACGTCGACCAATGCGATGTTTTTATTTCAGAGCAGCCGCCCTAGAGAGTCGAAGCACCAGACGAGCCAAAAGAGGATAATGAATAGTAGGTCGTATGTATGAGGACGACGACGACATGCGCAAAAAGCGCTCTATGATATAAAGCTTTGTATATCAGGCACGTACCCAGGATCTTTCTTTCGGGGGGGGGGGGGGACCCGAGACAAGGTAACTTTCCCATGCAACTGAGGGGGAGGGTACCTTTACTAGTACAAATGTGAATAACTCCCACCATTCGCTATAGAAAGTGTAAATCCACAAAAGAGCAATGAAATAAGGTGTGTTTTACAGCTGCGCCTATGCGATACCGCTCTCCTATACTTGGCAAAGAAGGAACCATGTCAAATGGACTCGCTCATTAAAGAAGTGCCGGAAGAACAGTGCCAAGAACAAGTAAAGAAGCGAAGGCGTAAAATAAAGATTACTTTAGTAGAATAGAACTGAAAGAAAAACAGCAGTTGGCAAGCAAATCACACGGACCGCGCGGAGTTGTGTTACTCCGCCAGCCAATCACAGAAGCAAACAAAATCGTCGCCATGCGGCCTTTTCAAAATGGCGTCGTACTTGATACCTTCGGAGCGTCTGCTGTTCTTGAAGAGCCTTTTCATCGGCGGAAGCAATGAGGTGTGCAACAGACATGGACAAAGTTTATGGAGTGTGAGCATCTCACTCTTCAATAGTCTGCGGCGCAGTTCATTTCACTGTTGAACCCGTTATACTCAAGAAACTGCACCGCCAACTGAAGTGAAACTTGACAATAAATAAATAGTTGCAGCGAAGCAAGCATGTTATTTCAGTTCAGTAAAGAATTAGGCTTTCGCCATTCCCCTATAATAGGCCAGGGAAAAGGTATAAAATTACGCGTTAATTATTTTATTTTTGTGGTTACCACCTTATTTGGGTAACAGGAAAAGATTGAGGTACGAATTATTTACAGCCTCGCGGATGAACAATGGCTGGCTTAAGTTGTAGCCGACTATAGTAGCGTTTGTTGAATTCGCTCTGGAAGAATTGTAGAAAAATATATATTTGCGGAACAATCCCAGTTCTTTTGGGTCCCTCGCTTACTGCTCTACCAAGTGACACAACCGACTCGTATATTTATTTGGGAAGTTACGTAACGATGCGTGGCCGCAAGTCCCGTATAACCGCATAGGGCGCAGAACGCTGGGATTCTAAACGTGCTGCGCCCACGGCGGAAGGTTGGAAAGACACCTATATATATAAACACAGCAGAGAAGAGGCTACGTCAGGCTGCTCGAATGATAAATGTACGAACGTCATTCAGTATACACGAAATTGTTCTCCACTTCAGGCGGCGATTTCTCTACTTCCTAGTTAAATAAATAATTCTGGTCCATAAATATTTTCATAGACAATGGATAAATTTGTTAATTTTCGCTTTTCCTTGCTGTTTGGCTGTTGCTTCGGCTCTCTCCCTTAGTAGATCGCTTAATTTCTCTTGTGACTCTTGTTTCCAGTTGGCAGTATTGCACGAAAAGAGTTGTACAATTGGGGAAAAACCAAACCAGTCAATGGGTGAAAGTCGTATTGCCTATGAGTTGAAGGGTTATTGCAGAGTTTGATGATGGACGCTGTCTCGTATTATTTTATTTTCCACCTTATCTAATCCATATCATGGGTGTTGTCAGGATTGGGGGCTTAATCCCATCGCTCGTGATCCGTTGTCAAGATTGGAATCCGGCATGAACTCGAAGGTAACTGGCCCATGCCGTCGTCCAACTTATCCACGCTGAGGACGTTGATGAAGGGAAGGACTGCTTCTCATCGAGAATGAGGAATAAGGGTTTATTTACAGTATTTACATGCAGTTCATCAGTCTAGCATGACTGCGAGAGAAAGTACGTCAGTCTAACACGACTGCTTGAGAGAGTGTCTCAGTCCAACATGACTGCTTAAGAAAGAGTGTGTCGAGCATCCGCACAACAGCAGCTTATACGCACTCGGTCCCCATTTGATTCAAAGGGGACGGAAACGTTCGTCCAGGCATTGTAAACACGCCGCCTCTCCCCGGGACGGCTTACACACACACACACACACACACACACACACACACACACACACACACACACACACACGCACACGCACACACACACACACACACACGCACGCACACACACACACACACACACACACACACACACACACACACACACACACACACACACACACACACACACACACACACACACACACACACACACACGTGCACGGTCCGGACCCGACGTCAGAGGGGCTTTGTAGAACAATGCCGGGTAGGCATTGTCCTGCGTCTTGGTCGGCGCGTGGGAAGGGGCCTACGTCGACGTTCCCGCGGCAACTCCCCCGCTCATAGCAGAGCAGGGCGGCATTGGTGGGTTCGGTAACAATAGTTGGCCCACCGAACCCATTCAGTCACAATGGCGACTTAGTGACGCCGTGGGTAGAGGTTTGCGGCGGCGCTCCAGGAAGCGTTGACGCCCATTGTCGCAACTGGCTGGCAACACTTGTACCTCAGCTGGGCCGTTCTTAACAGCGCCTCCATGGCCCGGAAAGTCTGCACTGTCCAGCGCTGATAACCGCTGGGCAGGAAGCGAACGGCTGGTGGCCAGGGGGTGATGTCTTGGCTCGCAGTAACCACTTGCGTAATGATGTCACCGCACCAAAACATCCGAGAAGGACAGGCCACTGCAAAATGAACCCCACAACACGGCTCTGCGCCGAGATGACGTACCTTGGCTCTCACTTTAGACCCGCTAGGCTTCAAAGAAAACATAAGTGCAGAAACAAAAAAACTGCTGCATTTCGCTATGCCAATTTTTGAAGCAATTTCGTGCGGACAAATTCAGCAATCATGGAGGGAATCCTGCTAAATGAGAGGGGATCTTCTTGGCTTAACAAAATTAAGAATAATAACCCTAAAATTCAGGCGGAACCCGCAAACGCAGAATTCAAATTAGCCTTCTCAAACCATCCGCATTGCTATGCAACTTTCCCTTCTTATATCTAACGGAGAAGTTGTACTCTTGGAGAGTGAGGCTCCATCGGAGCAAGCGGCCATTCTTGTGTGACATTTGATTGAGCAACGTCAGAGGACAGTGGTCGGTCTCGAAGATGAACTTCGCTCCGTACAAATAACACGACAACTTCTGGGTGGCCCAAACTAAACAAGCGGATTCCTTCTGTGAAGCGCTGTAGGCTTGCTTTTTTACATTTAGTTTATGGCTGGCATAGAGGATAGGATGCTCCTCGTTATCGTCGCCGATATGACTAAGTACCACGCCCATACCTCTGTCGCTTGCGTCGCATTGAACTATGACTTCCTTTGTGATGTCTGGCGCGCGAAGCACAGGACGAGAAACCAATAGCGTTTTCAAACTTTGGAAAGCGTTCTTTGTCCGTACTCCAATGTACGCTACTTGGTGCTCCCTTTCGGAGGGCGTCTGTTAATGGACTTGTCATTTGCGAGTAATACAGAATGTACCGTTGATAGTACCCCACAAGTCCCAAAAATGAACAAAGGTCTGTTTTCGTGCGCGGCTGAGAAAATTTTCCAATCGTGGCTATTTTCAGCTCGGCCGGCCGTCTCGTGCCCTGGCCGACAACATGGCCCAGATAAGTAACCTGTGAACAACCAAATCCACACTTTTCCGCTTTCATCGTTAAGCCGGCTTCCCTCAACCGTGAAACCACCTGTTTGAGGTGCGGTACGTATTGTTGCCAGCTGTCCGAAAAAATTGCTACATCATCAAGATATGGCAAGGCGAACTCCTGCAAGTCTTTCAGCACAATATCCATTAACTTAGAGAAGCTAAACAGCGCGTTCTTCAGCCCGAAGCTGAGTGCGAGAGGGCGAAAAGTGCCTACAGGTGTGATGAATGCGGCATGGCGGCTGGCACTTACTGAAAGGGGAACTTGCCACTACCCCCGCACGAGTTCTATAGTTGAAATGTATTTAGCAGCGCTAACTCTTTCAATTCGTTCCTCAATGTTGGGTATCGGGTACAGCTGATCCCTAGAGATGGCATTTAACTTCTTGTAGTCAACACACGGACGAGGGTCCTTGTTAGGGGTTTCTACCAGTATTAGCGATGACGTGTAGTCACTCTCAGCGGGCTCAATAACTCCCAACTCTAGCATGCGCTGTATCTCTGCCTCCATGATCTCTCTCTGTCTTGCAGACACCCTGTAAAGCTTTGATCTTGCCGGTTCGGTTGATGTCAGCTCTATTTCATGCGTTATTAGTTCGGTTCTACCAGACCGATCGCTGAATCTGTCGAGATATTCCCCAAACACCTTTTTTAGCTCATCTACCTGCTCGGGTCTTAGAGCGTGCGAGCTTACCGAGTGTTTTACTACTTCCTCTAGGCCGATTTCAGAGTTGGAGGTCGCCCTATACTCCTTAAATTTGGTACTAGTGCCATCCTGCTCTTTGATGGTATAGTTAACGACTCCGATCCGCTCTATACACGGTTTCATCAAATTGCAGTGATATATCCTCACCTCTTTCCTGCGACCGGGCATTTTCAGAGCATAGTATCTGAAAGTTTGTGCAACACTTTAACGGGCCCGTCCCGGTGAACTTCAAGCTTGTTCTTTCTTGAAGGTTTGAGGGTCATTACCTGGTCTCCGGCGTTAAAAGTACGAAGCCTCGCATTCTTGTCGTAATAGAATGTGGCGTTCTTTTGAGCTACTCCCATGTTCTTTCCGACTAGTGCTTGGGTTGCGCTTAGCCGTTCCAGCAAATTTAGCACATATTCAACCACTGTTGGACTCTCTCCTCTTTCTTCCCACATCTCTCTTAACATTCTCAGTGGAGAACGGAGTGTCCTCTCATACACTAGCTCTGCTGGCGAGAACCCTGTCGCTTCATGTGGAACCGTTCGCAAAGCAAACGAAGTTGCCGGCAGACAGTTCTCCCAGTCCTCCTTGTGCTCGTAACAGAGCGCACGCAAAACTCGCTTAAGCACTGAATGCCACCCCTCTACACTGTTTGACTGAGGGTGATAGACAGAACTGTGTATTAACTTTACCCCGCACTTTTGCAAGAATGTGGAAGTCAGTGCGCTCGTGAATACTGACCCCTTGATCTGCCTGAATTTCGGCTGGAAACCCAACTTGTGCAAACACTGTAAAAAGCGCGTCTACTACTTCGGTGGAGCTGAGCTCTTTCAGAGGGATTGCTTCTGGAAACTTTGTAGCCGGACACAGCATGGTAAACAAGTACCTGTAGCCCGATTTTGTTTTTGGAAGAGGCCCTACCGTGTCTATTACAAGTCGCCTGAAAGGCTCTGTTATTAAGGGCACTAGCTTCAGTAGAGCTTTCCATGTCTCTCCTGGTTTACCAGAGCGCTGACACGCGTCGCATGATCTTACAAATTTTCTACGTCTTTGAAACAGCCAGGCCAGTAGTACTCCATAAGCAATATTTCCTTTGATTTGTTTATGCCTAGGTGGCCGGACCACCCATTTCCATGACAGAGACTCAAAAGGTCCTCCCTATACTTAGTAGGTACGACTAACTGATCTAAAATGCTACCCTTTCGATCTCTGTAGTGCCGATACAACAATCCTCCTCTCTCATGTATCGTCACGTTGCGCCTAGCAATGCCTTCTTTAGTTGTGTGGTGTAATTTAGGTAAGCTCTTATCATTCTTTTGCTCGGCTGCCAGTGACTCTCTGTCCACACGTAAGAGCTGATCAAAGTTCTTTGAGGCCGGTGATAATAACGACCCTGTCTCGCTTGCGTTTGCGTCAGCTTGCTCTTCCTGCAGGCTTGAACTTTGACACTCTAGTGATACGCTCTCATTGAGCTGGTCAGCTGGCAGGCTCTCCTCGACTGACTTTTCATCCCTCGAGCCTAGCTCGGATTCGGGTATTGAAGTTATCCCCTTTTCTACTTCCGCTGGAGCAGCTTGTGCATTTTCAGCCGAAAGCGACGCGATTTTACGAGCTTGGCCTCGCGTCAATGCCTGTACTATGCCCTCTCCCAGTTTATGCCCTTTGTCACGCAGTAACTGATTCGAACGATTCGAAAAGATGTAAGGGTACTGCAGTGACAAAAATTTGGAAACTGCAGCCTCAGTCTCTAGCTCCCCGAATGGTCCACTGAGTTTGACTTTGGCCATGGGCAGACACACGCTGTGTTCTTCTACAACCTGTTTGATCCATGCTACTTCTCCGGTGAAATCATCCACCGTCACGTAAAACGGATGGACAATGTCCATAGTGGCGGCACTGTCTCTTAGCACTCGGCATGGTTTGCCATTAACTTGCAGGTCGTGAAGATATGGGCTCAATAGTTCCATATTCTCGTCTTTTTCCTCCGCGTAGGAGAAAACTACGCTAGGCTTCCCGCAGTTTACAGCTATATGTCCCAGTTTGTGGCATTTATAACAGCGGATCGGCCTAAAAGATTCGAATTTTCTGTTCCTTTTGTGCGGTTTCCTCGTTAAGTTTCTCCTGGCTCTTTTCTGCGGGCTTTTCCTCCACGTGTACAGGCTCCGATCGTCTAGTCTGCGAACCCTTCTTGAACGGAAATGGTTTCCGCGGTCCATTTCGACCGTCCCGATTTCCGTCCTTGGCGTTCAACTTTCTACGCGTTGCGTACTCTTCGCCTAATTCAGCCTCACTTTCCACAGTGTTTACATTCCCTCTGTCTTGCACCCACAGTTTCACAGCTTGGGGGATGGTTTTGTAAAACTGCTCTATACACATACATTCAATAATCCTGTCTCTGCTATCGTACGCTTCTGCGCTTTTCAGCCACTCGACTAGGTTGGCCTTTAAGCCGTGTGCAAACTCCGGATACCCCTCGCTATCTTTCTTGCCGAACAGCTTCGGCTGAAAGGCGGTATTTCTTAAGGAGACTAGCCTTAACTTTCGCATCATCATATGCATCCTGTGCACTCAGTCTGGCGATTACTTCCGCCGCCTCACACGGCAACATAGACAGCAACCGCTGTGGCCATGTACTCGGGCCGAAGTTCATCTTCTCGCAAGTCCTTTCAAAATTGCTTAGGAACAAGCCTATGTCGGTCCCGACCTCAAATGGCTTTCCTCAAATGGCCCGACCTCAAATAGCCTGTCCATGCGGTACGATTCTGCCTCACTTGATCGTCCCAGAGTCCCTTCACTTCCTTGAGACAACTCCAAACGTTTGTTTTCAAGTTCCAGTTGCATTTTTCTTAACTCGCGATCTTTATCGCGTTCCTCTCTCTCGTTTTTCTCTGTCCCATTCTTCTCTTTCTCTTTCCCGTTTCTCTCTCTTATTTAGAAGTTCGAATCCCATTTCAATTTCTTTCTCACTGGCCTGATAGGAAATTAGCTCCAATAATTCCGATTTTAGCATTTCCTTGCGTACATCTAGACCAGGTTCCTTACCAACAACCAACAATTCGTCTCTCAGCAGTGTCCTTAACTCCATGATTGCTACTTTACTACCTTGATCCTGCTCTCTAAATCTAGCTAGGAAAACACAACCCAGCTAACACTCAACAATCTAGCTTCCCTACTGTTCTAAACAGGACAACCACAAAATGAAGCCTAGAGAGTCAAAGCAGGAACCAAGCACTCACCGCAGATACAGCACCACGTCGCAAAGTCCATCTCACCGCTGTCAGCCAGTTGTCAGGATTGGGGGCTCAATCCCATCGCTCGTGATCCGTTGTCAAGATTGGAGTCCGGCAAGGATAGGAAGGTGACTGGCCCATGCCGTCGTCCAACTTATCCACGCTAAGGACGTTGATGAAGGGAAGGACTGCTTCTCATCGAGAGCGAGGAATGCGGGTTTATTTACAGTATTTACATGCAGTTCATCAGTCTAGCATGACTGCGAGAGAAAGTACGTCAGCCTAACACGACTGCTTGAGAGAGTGTCGCAGTCCAACATGACTGCTTAAGAAAGAGTGTGTCGAGCATCCGCAAAAAAGCGACTTATACGCCGCAAACGTTCGTCCAGTCATTGTAAACACGCCGCCTCACCCCGGGACGGCTCTCTCTCTCTCTCTCACACACACACACACACACACACACACACACGCACACACACACACACACACACACAGGTGCACGGTCCGGAGCCGACGTCAGAGGGGCTTCGTAGAACTCGGAGCTGACCCGGGTAGCCATTGTCCTGCGTCTTGGTCGGCGCGTGGGAAGGGGCCTTCGTCGACGTTCCCGCGGCAACTCCCCCGCTCATAGCAGAACAGGGCGGCGTTTGTGGGTTCGGTAACAATAGTTGGCCCGCCGACCGCATTCAGTCACAATGGCGACTTAGTGACGCAGTGGCTAGAGGTTTGAGGCGGCGCTCCAGGAAGCGTTGACGGCCGTTGTCGCAACTGGCTGGCAGCACTTGCACCTCAGCTGGGCCGTTCTTAACAGCGTATAGTTTCAAGGATCTGTCAGTGTTTCGGCGAACCATCACTTGAGGAAATAATGAAGTAAAGGGAAAAGTTAAACGCAACTGGCGTTTTCTACGGCCGCAGCTCGTTCCACGTGCATACAGACCAGCTGACCACGAACCAAATCCATTTCCTGGTCCCTAGATCAGTCTAAACAAAGAAGGTTGAACTAACGAACCAACAGCGATGCGTGTTATCGTTGAATAGACGGTGACAACTGAATGTATCTCGAGTTAATCGCTCGGGCACCGAATCGATGAGGAAACTGGCTTTCACATCCCAGTAGATCCCGATAACTACCTACTAATGTTGACCGCCGAATAGCTGTCAAGTCTCAACATAGATTTGGCGGCGCTTTAGGGATGTCTGTCTTAGAAGTGGTGGCGTGGACGGTGAGTGTGTGTGTGCTGGGGGGGGGTATGCGTGCTAATTTCGGATATATATATATATATATATATATATATATATATATATATATATATATATATATATATATATATATATATCACCAGCGCTATTTGCGCATGTGCACACACGAGGTTTCACTCTCACAAAAACCTTTAGGGTGACTAGCCCTTATAGCAAAACGAAGCTTCACGCCGATGAAAAGTTTCCTATGCCTACCGAATAGGAGACAAGGATCGTCCCTGTAGGGTTGCGCGCGCTGTTTTTTCTACCAGGGAACGCGAAGCAGCCTGGCTTCGATACGCTCCTGAATTGCCGCGCTCGAGCAACGCCACGAAATGACGAACGCAGATCGCTGTGCGCACAGACCTGTAGTAAACGTCGTAGATGGCGGACAGCTCCTGCACTTGGTCTCGCGTGGCGACGGCCAGCGCCACTAAGAGGAGGGTGGCAAGGCACAGTGCCAGCAGCATCATGGTGGTTGGGAAGGCGTGGTCGCGCATCCGGCTGGACAAGGCGTCGGCGCAGCTTCGCGTGTTCACGCGGGCCCAAGCCGCCTGGTCTGACACCTGCAACGCCGTCGGGCCACGTGTGTGGATAACGTGTAGGAGTGCACTCGTTGCCCCGTCGTAAGCAGCGCAAAAGAAGACGATAACCGGCGAGAAGTAGCACAGTACGAGCATTGTCTATGATCTGAAAGTTTCATCAGAAGAAAAATGCATATATATATATATATATATATATATATATATATATATATATATATATATATATATATATATATATATATATATATATATATATATATATATATATAGCAGGTAGCGAATCAATAAAAAATTACCGACGATTACGTTACTTCCTAATGCGAAATTTGAGCGCAGCAAATAAGCTGTTTCACCTTTTCGATAGATTGAGGCAAAGAAATCGAGCAACACATGTATGCGCTATCACAGAATTTTTTTTTATTTTTCACACGTATTCCTTTAACAAAGACTCCACTAGGTAAGCTTCTGCTTCGGCGGCACGCACCTCTGGATTCTGACGGCGACGGCGCTGGGCCTCTGCTCTGGCAGCTCGTTTAGCAGCAGCAGCAGCAGCAGCAGCAGCAGCAGACGGAGGACTTCCATCGGTCGTCTCGCTCATGGCTCAGAAAGAACTGGCAGATAATTTCGCAGTGGCGAACGGCAGCGGCAATTTCGGCTCGGGCGGTGCACATATACAGATCCGCCGCCACCGATCTGGCTCTCTGATTGCCACCGCACAGGGCGAACGGCAGCGGCAATTGCGGCTCGGGCGGTGCACATATACAGATCCGCCGCCACCGGTCTGGCTCTCTGATTGCCACCGCACAGGGGTTGCATTGGAGGAGGAGCGAAGAAAGGAATTAAGTTCGAGCCGGCGCTTTGACAACCGGAGACTCGCAGGAAGAGGGGGGAGGGGGGCGGCGTGTACACCCAGCGGCAAACGATGGGGGCAGAAGCGCGCGCAGCAAGCGGACAACACGATAAAGGGAGGAGGGAAGAGATAGCAGCGACTGACTGATGCCGCTGACGCCGATAGTGAGTCAACCCCAGCTGCGGAGTTGGTTTCAGGGACAACGCCGCCGATGCCGACACAAACAATATGATACCCTCGCTTCCGCAGCGCTAAGAACCAGGTCTAGCCGTGGGAAGGTGGTCACGTATTCGTCGACGTGCCGGCGCCTACGTGAAATAACCGGCGCGTCGGCAACTGAAGAGCACCCTATCCGCCACACAAGAACAGGGGGGGGGACCCTTTCCTCCTCTTTCTGCATGGCGGCGACGGTGTTCTATGCAGTCACGTTATCTTGACTCTCTAGCGGCGTCAGCGGCATCCAGCGGTATCAGTCGGTCGCTGCTAGCGCTGGGGGGATGAAAGGGGGGCGGAGCTGGTTACGAGGCCGACGACAACGCCGACGACGACGCGAAACCCAGGAACGGACGCCAAAGAGCTGCGCTCTAAAATTCGGCAGGTGTTACACTCATGCAACAAAACAAGGTTAAAGGCTGCTGCACATTTGGTAATACCTGAATTTATACGATAGGGGCTAGACTTCTTGGATCGTTTAACGAGCCGCAACGGGAAGTAAACGTGTGGCACTAAGGCGACCTCCTCACTAATGCGCAAGTGGCGTACTTGCGGGGCCGTCCTCGCGAGCTGCGAGAGCGTGCACGCTCCTCCATCGTTCGCCACCGACAAGCGCCGCCACCGCTCAGACTGTGACGTCAATGCGCCGAGCGCGCCCGCAGGTTTTGTGCGCAACAACAGCAATTACTAAACTTAATACGCGGCAGACACTTGAGGCTGCTTGCGCGCGGGGATGCGAAAGCATTACGCCGATTCTAGATCTCGAAACGTCATGAACGCGCTCGTTTTATACACTATTGACGTGGGGCCACCTCCTCTCCACCGTCACGTGCGCCGCCCAATGACGCACGCGCTAGTCAGCGAGATGGCTGCGACATGACGTGTACAGTCAGGCACGCACTAGGCACACATTCCGTAAGGCAGAACCGTGGAGCAGCGGTTGCTTCAGGGAAGCGTGCTGGTCTCGCCGCCCCGCAGTGCCGGGTTCCATCCCCACCACCGAGATCGAAATGTAACATTTTTTTCAAATCCACTAATTTACTGTGGTTACAGGAACCTCCCTGAGAAATGTGACGCCAATCCGAGCATTTCTTAACGTGGTTTTACTCTTTGCGGCGTTGGCCATCTTTCGTCACGGCGCAGTTTCGCCAAGGTCACCGTCAACGCAAGGCACACAACGCAAGGCTTTTGCCATAAATGTTGCTTAATTCCACGGGAAGAAAAGTGCCATGAATAATGAACAAAATCATTTTCCTTCTTTTATTGCGTTAGCATTCTTTGGGTACTCCACGCACTTTTGTGCAGCCATCTATCTACCCATTTTGTATATTTGTGTCTAACCGTTCTCCCGCTTACTTTGGTCGCTGTGTACTCAATGACCCAATGAGTAGCGTATCGAGCTGCTGTGGTGAGGTAGCAGGGTTCGAAACTAACCCTTGGACCAACTTGGGACAATGAGTATGCGGCAATGCGTACATACGTGCCGCTCTTTAACAAACCTCATTGGCGACGACATCGTTCACTGTAGACGCGGGACAGGTTCGGTACTGCCGTAAGGCGATATCGTTAAGGGCGCCGTGTCGCAGAAAAATCCGATGCCGGTGGCAGCGTCGGCGGAGTTGTCTGGGAGCGAAAATTTTCCTATAGATATTTTGGTACAGTCTTGGTCAAAAGTTCCGAAGCCGCAGCAACCGTGCTTGGAGCAGCCACACTCCGCTATCGCAGCGCTGCCATCAACGGCGCTCGCAGACGCTCGCTGGTTGCGGGGATAAAAGAGAGCAAGAAGGAACACCACCCTCGCTTTATCGCTGTCGTACGCTTAGTGATCGTAAGTGGCCCGCAAGCTAGTGTGGCATGAAGCTGCGTTGCTACGTTTCGTGCTTTCGCCGCGCGAATGGGCTGCGGACAAGAGCTGCCGCCAAGGCGATGACGCGATGCTCCGTAGCCTACCCTTTGGTTGCGCGAGGCTTAACCGCACGACCGGGTTGTTCTGGCGAGATAAAGTCTCGGGTTTAAAACGCGACAGCAGTTTTGCAATGGGAACCAGCCTCAACGCTCCCCCAACCACAGAGCAAAGATTTTGAAGTCAATATAGCTGCATGTTATGATGTAGCTCTTCGATTTTTCGAGCTTTCTTAAAAACATTGTATGCATAAAAGCCAAACCCAAGACGTGTGCTTGGCGAGACGGCACAACTGGTGCGGAAAAACTTGGGAGCGCTCCGTCGGGAGCACAAAAGTATCGAGGAAACGCTCCTGGCGAAGCGCCACATCCCCAGACGAGACGTTCATTTGAGGGATCGCCAGCCGTTTGTGCGCAGGCGCGAGTAAGAGCGGGCGTGAGAGAAAATCTGGGGGCTTTTGCTTCTTGAATATATAACTCTGCCTAGGCACTACGGAGGGGGTTTCTTAGCGCGCGTTGTAGGCGTTTGTCCCTAGGCGTGCTGTCCAATGCGCACGCACCCACTCATCCACCAAGAAGTCTTATAATTGTCGACAGCTTTCCGTTCTACAGCCAGATCAGCTGCTGCATAGTTTAGCTGGTGTCCGAGCGACAGTCGATGGGAACTTGCTCGAAAGGGCCAATAATATCGATAACACCTCGAAATACAACGAGCGCCATCGGTGCCACCTCACCTGCAACACGTTCTGTCCGCACTTGATGTCCGGCGGCCGGATGGCGGACGTCTCATTTCTGCGGCAGCACGACGCCGGCACGTAGCATCGCTCGCGGCTCGGGTTGCTCAAGTTGCAGGCGAAATACGGGTTGTGGTTCCAGTCGCGGAACCCCTCGGACGAGATGCCGCAGCAGCGGTACTCCAGCTGCATCCAGTCGACGAATCCCTGCAGCTCGGCGCTGTCGCGGTACGCGGCGATCATGTCACGTGACACCGAGCGTTGGGCGTAGCTACGCGCCGCGGACGGCAGGAAGAACACAAGCACCGCGAACAGAACGAGAAGCGCGGCCAGTGCGGTCAGTATGCGCACGTAAACGGTGAGCAGGGTGACGTTCTCGCGCAGGGCACCGAGGAAGCCGAAGGAGGCGGTCACGAGCGCCACACTGGACAGGAACAGCGCGGGAATCTCGGGCCGCTCGAAGAGCACCACGACAAAGTTCCGAGCCGGCGCGCCGGGAGGCGCGGAGGAGTGCGTCAGCAGCGTGTACAGGGAGCTCCAGAAGCCGAGCAGGCAGAGCAGCACGACCGCCATGTTAACGAAGACTATGGGCAGGCGGACGTAGCCGCTCACGTTCTCAACGACGGTGGAAGAGAGCGAATCAGCGTCTACGACTTTCCCGCCTGACACTTGGTCGCACGACAGCGGTGCGTCGCCCACCTGCGACTCCATAGCGGCGCCGGCTGGCGGGCCAGGTCCGAGTTTCGCCATGTTTGTTTCTTCTTCTTTGTCTTCGACCTCGGGTGCTTCCTCTCGGGTGAGCCGACCAGGGATGGTGACGTCGACACTGCCAGGTTGCATCATGTCACCAGAAGAAGGGCCATCTTGTCAGTAATGACTGGCTCCCAGGGCAGCTATACCCTTTCTTATTGGCTGAAAATACTAACCCGGAAGAATTTTAATAATCCTACATAGCATACCAGGTGTATCGGAAATCGAGTGCTGCAGCAAAGGGGCCTGACTATGAGAAAGAAAAGAAATCCAATAGAAAGGTAATCACAATTTGATAACTATTGCTCGTAGAAAAATACACTGCCAAGCGATGAATAAACTGAAACTTCAGAAATTTTACCCGTAGAGAGAGAGAGAGAGAGAGAGAGAGAGAGAGAGAGACGCAGAGATGTTAAAGGAAGATCTAATTGTAAATGTAGGGAAAAAACGACCGGGATGAGCTAAGTGTAACTACTGTAGAAGAAAAAAAAAAGCGCCAAATAATTAAACGCGATGTCTCAAGTTGTTCCTGTGCCTTAGAATTCTTTAGATGGTCCATTAAAGCTTATAGAAATGGGTCTACAAAGTCCATAGACTTTCTTTAGACTACCTCTGGAGTAGTTTATAAACTGTCTATGAACTTAGTACCCTACACATTTTAGATTACTTTGCAAAATGTCTATGTTTATATGCTGCCTATACGTCGTCTATAGAGATCGTAATTCAAACTTTCAGTGGACTACTGGCCGTAAGATGTCTATAGACTGGTTATAGATTATTTCTATAGTCTATGGAATGTTTCTACTCTACAGAATGTTTATGGAGTTATGACTTCACACTTGTGCAGCTTATGGTCTATAGACTGACTATACACATTTCCTGTAAACCACTCTGTAGACAATCTAGAGTCTATGAAGCGATGGACTTACAACTTTCTGAACTATTGTCTATATATAAGCTATACAAAATTTGTAAGTACTGGTCAATGGACAGTAATTAGGCTTGGGGTCTTTCACATGATGCAAACTATCTGGGTAGATAATTATACTGGTTATATGGACACTCGCTGCTGGAGGTTTAAATATAATATAAATGTTTTGTATGTTTTGCCTTTATGCTATATACAGCTATAACTACGAATAGCATATAGCCCCGCAGGGTCGTCTGCGTCAGCAGGCGCTTGGTGTGTTGCGACACCTCGTCCCGGAGCACACGAGGGTTGGACCCTCCCGCGTGTATCCATGCGTGGCTTAGCCATGTCTGGGGAAAGGGGGATCCTGGGGGTTGAACCAGTGCCGGGGTGTTCGGACCTTTAAGGCCCCCCCGGCGGAGGCAACACATCGCTTTGGCCTCTGATTCGCATAGACGGCAACTCCAGACTGACCCACCTGGGGGAAATCGGCAGTCGCCTTTTCCTGTTCTGGTATTGTATGGTATTCCTTATGCGATGTTCTCCTCTCCGATCTTCATCTTTGTCTCTCATCTTTTTCATCTTTCTTGTCTTTTCTTCCCTTCTCCTCACTTCCCAATTTTCCGGCGGCGAGGGTTAACCTTGCGTGGCTAGCCAGCCTTGGTTATGCTGTATTTGGTTATAGCAGCGATGTACGGTTAGCGTTGGCAGGGTTTCTCCTGCAGGAACTTCTGTCACGTCCCCCGGTTGGGCTCTCACCGTGGGTGGTCGGCATCGCGGCCGTAAACCCCATGAATACTTATGGGAATAGCTTTTTTTAAACTCCCTGATCGCCCTCAGAAACGAGGGTGCACTGAAGATGTCTTTCAGTTTTTCGGACGCGAAGTTCACAACTTCCCTCGTTTCCATGTAATTCACTCGGAAAAACCAGACAAACCAGTGCGAACCATTTCACAGTTCCTTGTTTCCAAGTATTCTACTGAAGTTTTTGGTACAGGATACAAGGCGTCGAGGATGACAAGCGGTAATCTCCTCTTGGAGATCCGCGATCAGAAGCAATATGAGAAACTGCTGAAAGTAGTGTCATTTGGGGAGACCCAAGTAACAGTACTGTGAACACCACCCGCGGCGTTGTGTCGGACGATGACTTGCTGGAGCTCACTGAGACTGAACTCTTGGAGGGCTTCAGTGAACAGAATGTCATAAATGTTAAACGAATTAAAATGAGGCGTGATGGCAAAGAGATCCAGACGAAGCAACTGATACTCACCTTCGGCTCAAGTGTCCTTCCCGAGTCCATCGAGGCCGGTTATAACAAACTCCGTGTTAGGCCACGTGCCCAATCCTCTCAGATGCTTTAAGTGCCAAAGGGTTCGGCCACAGTTCACAGAACTGTTGAGGCCGGCTGACATGTGCCAAAAGTAGTGAGGAGGAGGAGGAGAAACATTTATTAAAAAGAAAGGACAAGCAGGTGTCTTTCTACTTGTGCGGGAGGCGCCCTTAGTCCAGGGCTCCAGCGGCTCTTGCTGTCTCCCGGGCCCGCCGCACCAGTTGCTGCTGGTTACGAGGGTCCGAACTAGTCAGCACGGCCTCCCACTGCTCGGGTGTGGGGTTGGGTATTTGCGGGGCCGCCTTCACGTTGGGGCACGCCCATGTGGTGTGATATAGGGAGGCGTAATCATTACAAAGGGGACATTTGTATGAATATAGTGTAGGGTGTATTGCGTGTAGTCTGCTTAGATGGGGGTATGTGTTGGTTTGTAGTTGTCGCCATATTACGGCGTCTTCACGTGAGAGGGTCTTGTGTGGAGGCGGGTATTGTCGTCTGTTCAATCTGTGGTGTTGTAGAATGGCGTTGTATTGTAAAGGTACGGGCTCCATGGAGGCGGCCGTATCCCTCTCTTGTGGCGCCCGGGAGGCATGAGCTCGGGCTACAGCGTGCGCACGCTGATTTCCACGGAGGGACTCGTGTCCTGGAGTCCACACTATTTCAACGTCCGGCAATTGGGAGGCTTGTTTGAGGAGTCGGTGGGCTATTGAAGATATTCTGCCTCTCGCGTAGCTACGGCAAGCTGCCTGGGAGTCAGTAATGATTGTGACGTACTCGTTGGTCTGACTAGAGGTGATGGCCAAGGCGATGGCTGTCTCCTCCGCTACGAGGGCGCTGGCAGTGCGGACCGTCATCGAGACCACCTCTTGTAGGTTACAGTCGACAACGCTGGCCGTCATGGCTGCCTTTTGGGGGTACTGCGCGGCATCTGTGTATAGTGTGGTGGGGAGACTGCCATATTTTGTCTGTAGAGTTTTTGCGCGAGCTTGGCGACGATCGGCATGATGTTCCGGGTGCATGCTTCTGGGAATAGGGGCTACCTTGATGTGTTCCCGGAAGTTGGGGGCCAGATGAATTGCTTGTTCGTGGCCTTTGCCGTGTGTGGGGTAGCCTAGGCGCGCTAGGACTGTCCTTCCTGTTGGTGTGAGGGCTAGTCGTTCTCGTTGGCTTGTGAGGTGGGCGTCTATAATTTCTCTTATAGTATTATGGACTCCTAGGGCTTCAAGCTTGAGTGTCGCTGTTCCTGGTGGTAGGCCGAGCGCGTGCTTGTAGGCTTTCCGAAGAAGTACGTCTAATTGATCAAGTTCCTTGGGAGTGAGGGGCAAGTACGGGGCAGCGTAGGCAATGCGGCTGATTATCAGGGCCCGGACGAGCTGTATTATGTCGTCTTCTTTCTCCTCTTTCTCCTCGACTTGTGCGATTTATGTCGGTTTTGCTGATTCCGCGAGAATCATCGGTTCAGAACGTTCCGAAGATGATGGCATTGAGGGTGCGGTCATTAGTGTGGAATGCTGAGTGGCAGTACGAGTGGCGTATAGTTCTGCAATCTGCGTGCGAAGTTTGTTGTTTTCTTCATGAAGGCGTTTGTTTTCTTCTCTGATGGCCTTTAGCTCAGCTAGAATTTGCAGTTGAACGTCAGTATTGTTTATGGGTGAAGAATTGTGTAGGGTGGGTGCTGTGTGTAGACGCGATGACAGGGTGTTGTCTTGGTGGGTTGTGTGAGAGGGGAAAAGCCGTGCTGACCAGCTCACCGCTTGTGATCCCGGTACAGCAGTTCCGTTGAGGTTCCGGGTCCCTCCTTGTTGGTTCCGCGAGCAGGAGCGAGACCTGGAGCGGGAACGCCTCCGTTGCTGGTCTGTACGTGACTGAGACTTCGACCTTGAGTAGTCCCGGCGGCTGGTCCTTCGGGATGCTGAAGATGCCTTCTTCAGTCGATCAGGGCACTCCTTGGAAGCCGTAGGATGAGGCCCCTGGCATAAGGCGCACCGGGGGTGACAGGGGTAGTGACAATGAACATTCATCTGAAACGTGCAAGAACACTTCACATTGTGTCATCTGTGATGGCGAGCATGGCGCATACTCGCGGTTCTGCGCGTCTTGGAAAAAGAAAAAGAAATTGTCACAATCAAAGTCAAAGAAAATATATCTTTCAAGAAGACACGTAGGCGGGTGCCTCACCTGCCTAAGAGCAGCTTTGACGACGTGGCGCGTAAGGGGGCAGAGCCACAACGGCCTCCGACCACTGTCCGGCTCCAATGCAGTGAGCCGGAGGTGACGCCATCCGGCCCTCAGGCGGCTACAGCTTGTGCTGTTCCGCCACCCCAGAAGAAGGGACCATCGACCCACGGGCAGGTGGCCTCAAAGGACTCGTCCAACGTGTCGAGACCTTCACGTCAAATACAGCGCTCAGAAGAGCGCGTGTCAAGCGCCTCGCAAGAAGCAATGGACACAACAACCAGCCTGACGGCGCCACTAGCGCCTAAGGAGCGGCGAGGCTATCTCGATCGCTTCAAAAAACACAAAACTCGCGTCATGGCGCCTCCAAAGGGACCGTGAGCCAATTCTCGTCTCTTAAACACAAAACAACTAACACATTTACCATAATGGAGACACAAATACTACAATCAGATGTTAGAGGACTCATTCGCAACCTAGACGACACTACAGAACTTCTACACAAGCATCATCCAAAGCTGCTCTGTGTTCAAGAGACACATCTGAAACCCACACACACAAGCTTTATTTGTCAGTACATAATCTATCGTAAATACCGCAACGAGGCTAATGCCCCCGGCGGTGTTGCAATAGTTGCGGACAAGTCTGTAGATTGTCAACAGATCGCTCTCCAGACGCGCCTTGAGGCAGTGTTAGCTCAGGCAACCCTTTTTAACTGGTGACTGTGTGTTCTATATACATGCCTCCCAACTATCATCTTAGAAAAAACGATTTCTATAGCCCAATTAATCAGCTTACTAACCCGTACATACTCGAGGGTGATTTTAATGCCCACAACACGATGTGGGGAGATTGGCGACGCGACGCGAGGGGTCGACTGATTAAAAATTTTCATCTGACCTCTAGTGCCTGCCTGTTTAAGAAGAAGGAACCGACGTATTATAGTGTCCAACATAACAAGTATTCAGCAATAGATCAAGCAATTGGTTCTTCTCTTCTGCCTCACCTAGAATGGTCCGTCATCAATAAATTGTATGGAAGTGACCACTTTGTTGTAACTTTAAAGCTGATAACTGTGCTTGAGAACCCTCCGCATATTCCTCGATGGAAGTTAGCATCGGCGGATTGGGAGCATTTTAAATAATCCTCTTATTTACCACTAGATTTTATAAATGATTTTCCTGTAGATGATGCTGTTACATATTTCACCGCTTTTATTATTGATGCAGCCGAAAAGTTTACCCCGCAGGCGAATGGTGGTTCGCATAGAAGACGTGTTCCCTGGTGGAATGAAGACTGCAGAGAGGCGCAAAAGAGACAGAACAAGACATGGGGCGTATTGCGCAGATCGCATACTGCCGAAAATCTAATTCAGGTTTAACTAATTAAATCACAGGGAAGGCGGACACGACGTCAGGCAAAGAGCGAAAGCTGGGTGAGCTTCCTCTGTGGCAATAATTCATACACTCAGGAGGCAAAAGTGTGGAATGGCTTAAGAAAGGTAAAAGGGCAACAAATCCATGCGTTGTACATTCTGAACGACAAAGGGAATACCTTGCAAAACCAGGCAGACTCTCTTGAGGAGCACTTTGAGCGTGTGTCGAGCTCAATCCACTATTTTCGATCTTTCCTTAAATACAAAGAAATAGAAGAACTTAAGCCATTCGTACGTAAATGCAGTCACGAGGAAGCGTATAACCGGCCATTCAGTATTGCAGAGTTGAGAGCCGCCTTGATCTCATGCAAGAGCACTGCACCGGGACTTGACCGAGTCATGTATGACATGATCGAAAACTTACATACTGACACACAAGTTACACAACTCGCACTTTTCCACGCTATTTGGGCTGCGTGATACCTTTCATCCACATAGAATGAAGTAGTTGTGGTCCCTGTTTTGAAGCAGGAGAACGACCCTTCCACGGTGGCAAGTTATCGCCCGATAGCTCTTACGAGCTGCCTGTGTAAGCTTTCTGAAAAAAAAAGGTTAATCGCAGACTCATAAATTTCTCTGAACTCAACAATATACTTGATCCCTATCAGTGTGGCTTCACAGAAGGGCGGTCGACAACTGATCACCTTGTGCGCATTGAAGGATATATCCGCGATGCATTTGTGCATAAACAGTTTTTCTTATCGATATCCCTCGATATGGAGAAGGCGTATGACACAACATGGCGTTACGGGACCTTGCGGGACTTGTCGGGAATTGGCATCTGTGGAAATATGCTGTACGTAATTGAAAGCTGTTTGTTGAATCGTCTCTTCCGCGTGAAAATTGGCAACGTATTGTCGCGACCTTTTACAAAAGAAACTGGTGTACGCCCGGGAGACGTGCTTAGTTGCACGCTCTTTATTGTGAAGATGAACATGGTTCGTACTTCATTACCACCTGCCATTTTTTATTCCGTCTACGTGGACGATATTCAAATCGGCTTCAAATTCTAATTCAAATTCAAATTCTTTATTTATTCTTGAAAACACAATAAAGGTGTGTCCAGTACTGTTTGGACTCGTAGCCATAGGCTAGTTATGGGTCCAAGAAATGAAATTGTATAAGGCAGACACTTCTTCACATGCACAATAAAAACTTGGAAGAGCGAAGAGGGGGATGTATACATAATACAAATGACAAAAAGAAAGCAGAACAATTCAAAAACATAATGTTATATTACAATAATAAGTGGGATGGGAACAGCAGATGGATGTTTTTTAACATGTTTAATGCATGCGCTGAAAGAGTTTTTTAGCTGTAAGTGCAAAACTTTGCGCGTATTTTATTTCTTCTGGAAGAGTATTCCATATCTGAACGCCAATGAAAGAGAGCCGTCGTCCTCCGTAAACGTTGTGCGTGGGCGGTGGATTAAAATTGCCTAATAATACATTTCTGGTAGTACGCGATGATGTCGGGAAGAGGGAGATGTGGAAGGGGTGGTTGTTTCTTACGGTATTGTTTACGACAGTTGCTGTTTTTAGGAGGCGTAGTGAATCGTAGGGTAATATCCGTAGGTAGTGGAATAATGGATTATGAATAATGAATAATGAATGAATAATGAATGAATAATAATGAATAATCAGTGATAATGGACGTCGAAGGACCTTGTAGGGTCTGAAATAGCGTCAGACGACCCCGGCGCTAGTTCTCTACAGCCTGCATAGCACGTCACTTCCTGCGACTGGTCATGGCGGCGTTTATTTTTTCGGTTTTGGTATGAAGAACAAATTTTTGCCAGCATGCTGTGAACTGCCCACTCGCATTTCAAGCATAATGTTTTCCACAGAGGCTACTGTATGTCTAGATTATCTGAAACGGGGCTTTGTACGCGGTTTATAATTTCGTTACAGTTGACCTTTAGCGTTATCGCAATTAAAAGCCAACGTACCACAAACACAACGAGTCCAGCGCGACAATACCCATCATCACTGGAAACTTAAACCTATAATATACCGGGTGTCCTACGTAACTTGAGCCATACTTTAAAGATGTGCAATTGCTACGTAGCTGGCCAGAACCAAGGTAACGCTGTTTGCCGTCGCTTGGGCTGGAGACACATTATAGTGAAAATCACCTGCTGCTTACTCGAATTTTATTTTTAAGCAATAACTTTCCGTAAGCGTTCATGCTCGCTTTCATTTAAACCCCAACTGCAATCACTTTATTACCTGAAAAAAAGAATGAAAAGAACTGACACGATGCCAATGAATATTTAGGCGGGAAGTTACTGTATGAGAACATGTTTTGCCTTAGAAATTTTAAAATGCGCTGAGGTCAACGCAGGCAAAAGAGAAAGCTCGACACAGGCGCGCTTTTCCTTCGCACAGGCACTTTGTCTTTCATGACTTGCTCCGCGCGATGAAGTAACGACGCAGAGCTAGCGGTGCTTTCGCGACGTTAGAACGGTGAATATAATTGTTTGAGATAGTTATAGCAAGTTCCATCCGGAAGTCTTCAAAGCCCCGTGCAGATTCTGCAAAAAAAGTAGCGATGCCGGCCTACATGGCGCGTACGTGCGAAGCGACACACGACAGCCCAAACACGACAGAATCCTGAGAGGCCCTACTACGCAACCCGGACAGCAAGACTCGACGAGAAATAATCAGCCAAGCTTTAGCTTTCGCCGAGTCCTTCGGGATCCCCTGCCGATGGATAGAGGCGCTGTGGAGGAAGACCATCTTCTGCGGCGTTAATCGACTGTCGGAGATGAGTGTTTTTTCTCTCTCGAGATAATTGTCTGACCAGATGGTCCAGGTGCCCTTCGACACGCGGCGCTTGCGGCAAAGAATCTCCGCAAAGTTTACGCCCGCCGTCCAGCGTATGCAGAAAAGTGGTGCTTCCACAGAGCAGCGAAACGCAAGAGGGTCGCGCGCAACATCCCCGGCCGCTGGAAGTTTCTTTTTTTTTTCGCTGTAACTGTAGCCACAGAACACCCACGTGGTGTTGAAGTTGCATATGGGTCTGTTAACGTGGTGCCATTATGGCACAGTGCAGGACAGAACTTCTGTGGAATGTCGTCTGCTTCCTGTCTGCTGAATTGTGCACGAGTGATGCATTTCTCAAGTGAACGGTGCTGTGACAAATAACCTGAAAAATACCAAAGCGAAGTCATAAAAATTTGACTTTAACGATGCATACAGGAGCATATGAGCTGGGTTAAAAAGAAAAAAAAAGACTTGACGGGAAAGACGGTACGCTAAGTAATAGGATGACTTAGTTTCCCGCTTTCCACTGCGAACTTACGTGCACAATGCAAGGCCACGATCTTCGAATTTGGACATACATCACCGCACTTACACGCAAAAAAGTATAATTGTATAAAAACTGAAAGTTCTCTAACCTGAGCCTAGGCGAGTTTTTTTTTTTCCAGTTGCATGTGCCGTTGTGATTGCAGATGCTCTCCGATTCCCATGGCGCCCTTGTCATCGTTAAGATTGGTGAACAGCCAAACAAACTTCCAACTAAGTGTTCCCCCCGCTCCCCTTACGTTGGATGACGATTATTGACAATCTGGGAATTCCTTGACCTAATAGCTTGGAAGCTTTCGTTTCCTTCCCATTTCTAGGTCTTTCTTGCACACAAAAGTTTCTCCGACAAGTGCCCTGATTTCGCGAAGTAGACAATAGTATAGGCAGTATTCGCATGAGAGCATTGCACGGCGATGACACACCATAGAATCAGAAGTCTGTGCTGTAAAAAAAAAAAAAAATGAAACAGAAACCTTCTGTGCTGAAGGTGCCGGTAATGGAAGGCAAGGCCACAACAGCACGTCTCATCCCATCCAAGGGGCCCTCTGACTCCGTTTTTCAACTTTTGCGGGCTGGTGCCGCTTCCCTGCTTGAAAAAGTCAATTCCGGTTCTTTTTCCCGGTCGTTGTGGTAAGGATACAACCGAATCGTAAAAAAATTCACCTGTGGATGTTTTTCGGCCTTTGTCCCTTTAAGTCAAAAGCACGGAAACCGAATACCATCACCACAAAGCGGAGACCGAGGAAAATATTTGAATTTTTCGGGAGCATCGCTATAAGAGACGTCGCGCCAAACATATATGGTGCAGCCAACAAACTATCTCGTACCAATAAAAGACGGTGACACCTGTGGAATCGATTTCACGTTTAGCGCATTGGGAGAAGCTTGGAAACAGTGCCAAGTCTCACCGTGGAGCATAGTTTCAAGGAAGTGGCAATCTTGGGCCTTCACAAAAGAAAGTTCTAAAAAAAAAGGCAACCAAAATCAAGCACGTAATAGTACAAGGTACGTCTTCAAGCTGTGCGAAATTCTCCAGTGAAGCTATGCGTGCGTGAATGGGACGCATTCACGGGCCGAGACAATAAGAAAATACAGGGCCCGTCGTCCGTGGTATGACGTCATTTGGCGCCGAATGGCTTCCAGAAGCGCTGCCCGAATCGCTGCCAGAAGGTCCTCGGTAGTTTTTCCGCACGATCCTGGCACCGTTCCCGGGCTTCACGCAGGGCGGATGTGTTACGGGCCACCATGACCTCTTGGCCTTCCTCCAGGTGCCTGCATTGAAAGATGCTGTCAAGCAGCGCACTTCCTGTGCTGCAGGAGAAATTGCTCCCCTGCAATTGAGAACAGCTCGATGGCGCGTAATTTTCGCAAAAACAAGATGAAAACGATCAATCGATGCCTTTCGCGTACATTCGGGCACAATATTCTTTGGACTGCGCTGACGCAGAAAACGCTGCACTTTGCCGCATTCTGCTTTCTCAAACAGGAACTGAGCGGGGCTCTATATGATTGTCGAGCGAGGAGCTTTAGTCGGCCGTTGCCAGTCAGAAGTTGCATGTATAGGCCATGGAGGAAATTAGCGTTTCCTTTGTGGGCACGGTCTGCAAACTTTCGTCTAGTGTTACCCTAGCCAATTTCTCGCCTGATTTAGTGACGTTTCGCTCGGTTTAGCTACTGGCGACTTCTTTCTTTAGCGACATGAGAGAACAAATTGGCGTCGGTTTAGTGACTTTATACTAAAGAAGTTGTTTCAAAAGTGGCTTTCTAGAAAACAACTTTACAATTCAAAAGTTACAAGCAGACGACTAAAATGCACTGTGTGGTGCGTGGGCTCTGTGACCTTGATGAAGCAACGGCGGTTTCCCCTCACGGAGGCTGTACATTGCGGGTAATTGCTCCGATAAAAACAGGCATCACAGTGGCGCTCGCTAAACGCCCACCTTTTTAGAGTGCAGCTCTTATGCGCCCGTTCCTGAGTCGTTGTTGGTGGTGGTAGAAACATGTTATTGAAGAAGTTAAGAGAGTTGCTTGTTGTGCACCTGAGTAACAGCCACTAGTCCGGGACGCCATTAGAGATGGCCGCTGCCTAGTCGCGCGCCACGAAGGAACGTGAAGCTTCCAAGGTGGAGCAGCCGAGCAGGTACTCCTCCCGAACCTCTCTAGTAGGGATGGGGAAAGGGGATGAGAAGGAAAGTAGAGTGGCGAAGCTCGAAGCCACAACGTGAAAGGTATCGGCAAGGACGTGACAGGTCGGGCACGTGCCTGAGAGTCCCGGCGTGAAGTGCCGGGATACCGCTGGACTAAGGAAAGTATTGGCCTGCAGGTGGTGTAGGAGTCGTTCGTCCGCTTTCGCCAAACCGCGTGCCGGGTCAGGGTAGAGTCGGCGCGAAGTGCGACAATAATTCAGAACATCGCTGTAGTGTGTGAGGCTCGAGTTGCCAGGATCCGACTCAGGACATGAAGGTGCAGCGGCCCGGAGGAAAGAAGCGCGGGCAGTGATATTCGCCGCCTGCTTGCCGGGAAGACCTGTGTGGCCTCGGGTCCAGACTCTTCTGATGGAGTGAGGGTTGAAGCGCCAGCAGGCGGCCCGAAAGAGACTAGCCGCCAGCGGGGTGATGGAACCCTGGATATATCGAGAACAGGCTGAGCGCGAATCTGTCAACGTAGTGCGAGTGGTGGGATAGGAGGCGGCCAAAGCGATGGCAACATCCTCTGCATGAGTTACTGTGTCGGCTCTGAACGAGAGGCCATCGACGTGGTGACCCTCGGTGGTCATAGCGGCCGTGAAGTGACCTGATGGGGAAGGGCCCGAGACGTTGAGCGTCGCCGTCCCTCGACGTAACCGCGCGAACGCGCTCATGCCACTGCTCGCGCGTTCCTCGCCGTCTTCTTCCTGAACTGGCTCCGATGTCGCTCATCATGCCAGCGTTCCCATACTGCCCCTACCTAAGCGAAGGCGCTGACGGCATGGGCCCCACTGGCAGGCGAAACAGTGACGACACATACTAGGGCAACGTCGGCGAAGTTGGCTACAGTAGACCCTTCCGGCAATAGTAGTGGCTCAGGCGTAGTGTTACAGGCGGTGAGGCTGGCATAGCCGCGCGAGAACGGGACCAAGCAAGAGGGATGGCGAGTCCTCGAGAAATGCAGCACTGAGAAGGTATATAACCAATGCGTCTAGTAGAGAATGAATTGTTGAGGTAGGTCGGGAGGCAATGTTCGCATAACTGGGTGTGCGAAATGGTCCAGTGGATTTGTCAAGTTCGGCGCTTGTCATCGACGCCAGTTCACCCTTGATGTCATGCAATCCTGAAGGAGCCTGGCGAACGGTTGCAAGTGTCGCAGGTACAGAAAGATGTCCTCGAAATTCCTCCCTGATGAAGGTACGTATCAGCGCTCACAACTCGGCGTCGCCATTGAAACGAGTTTCGCAAGAGGCAGGTGGAAGGGGAATGGACTGGAGCGTGTCAAGACGTAGGCATGCGGTGACAATACCAGGAATGCTGTTTGTGCTCTGAATGACTAGATAATGAGGGAGAATGAGTTGACGCCCTTACGCACGTGGCGAACGCGGTCAGCTTCCGCCATGTCACTCTGTGCGCGGTAGCAGAGAGCGAGGACGTCCTCAGCTGTAGGATGTATAGGATTCGTCCGGTACTTGTATGCGCGTTGCCAGCTTCTGTTTCGCGACCTCAGAGCGTCCAGAAGACATGCCGAATATCTGGCGAAATTGGTGGGTCAATGTTGACCACTCCGAAAAGTCACATTTGTGGTTAAAGAAGCAGGTCTTGGCAACTTTGGTGAGGTAAAAACAACATAGCGTAGTTTGCGCGTGCCGTCTCAGTGGTTGGCGTCACATGTTCTGTTGTAGTGCTCGAGCCAATCTTCCACGTCGTCGGCGCAGAGGTCGGCAAAAACGGGAAGGTCTCGTTGTTTGGCGTTCAATGTCCAGGTAGGCCTAGCTGTCTGGGCAGAGGTGGTCGTAGTACTAGTGGATGGGTTGTTTTCTGTGGTCACTGCGTTTGGCGTGAGCAAACGACGACCCGATCGGAGCTCCAGGGATATCGGAATAGCAAGAGGACGTGGGAATCGAAGCAGCCTACACAACTTGTGAGACGTCGACCAATGCGATGCTTTTATTTCAGAGCAGCCGCCCTAGAGAGCCGAAGCACCATACGAGCCAAAAGAGGATGATGAATAGTAGGTCGTATGTACAGAGGACGACGACGACATGCGCAAATAGCGCTCATGATTATATATATATATATATATATATATATATATATATATATATATATATATATATAGTTATGTGTAGCTGGATCCCAATACTATAAACAATTTATTTACAGGGAAGCTAACGGAAGGCCAAAATGGCGACGCTATATCAAGCGGGGCCCACGTCGTCTTCTTCCTCCTCAGTGCAGTCTCACTGTGGCGGCTGTTCCGTAGCGTCACCTCCGGCTGTAGAAGCACCGTCCCGGTGCTTAATCTACACATCCGCGGTGAAAGGTGTCTGGTATGGCTTTGGTCTCGCCACGTGAACGATGTCACTTGCAGCCGACGATGACGCTGACAGGTCGGCGGGGATGACTTCATACGTGACATCGGTCACTTGTCGCACCACACGGTATGGGCCAGTGTAGCGCGACGGCAGCTTTTCGGAAAGGCCCACACGTTGAATGGGTGACCAGAGAAGCACCAGAGAACCCGGAGTAAAGTGCACGTCGCGATGGTGGCAATCATAGAGGCGTCTCTGATGCCCCTGTGAGGCCTCGAGGCGGGTGCGGGCGTGCGGACGTCGTGAAGTTGTTGGAGGACAGTCGAACGCAGGTGTGATGGAATTACGAGCAGAAGGTCAAGGCCGTGTGGATCGAGATTGCGGTGGAATAATGTCCCCTCCTTAAGGAGAAACATCCGGAGAGAGGCGTCGCCAGGCGTTGACTCCAGATGGTCGATGAGGGCTCGTAATGAAGGATCGCGGCGTCGCTCGTTGCTGATTTCAAGCAACTGGGAGACAGAGAAAACGCAAGCGATGGCGTCCACATCAATCGGTTCGTCGACAGGGTAGCGGGACAAACAATCGGCATCCTGGTGCAAGCGTCCCGTCTTATATACCACGGAGAAGATATATTCTTGCAGGCGTAACGCCCAGCGACCGAGTCGTCCCGTGGGGTCCTTGAGCGAGGATAGCCAGCAGAGCGCGAAGGTGATCAGTGATGACACAGAAGGGGCGTCGGTACAATGACGGATGAAACTTCGCAACAGCCCACACAAGAGCGACGCACTCGCGCTCTGTGATTGAATAATTGCGCTCGGCGGGTGATAGAAGTCGGCTGGCATAGGCTATAACGCGATCATGTCCACGCTGGCCTTGTGCTAACGCTGCTGCTATGCCGTGACCACTGGCATCAATTCGAACTTCCTTTGAGGCAGACGGGTCAAAGTGGGCCAGAATCGGAGGAGTGGTAAGGAGAGTAGTGAGCTGCGAAAAAGATGCAGCATGGTCAGGTCCCCAAGAAAATGGGGCGTCTTTCTTCAAGAGGTCGGTAAGAGGACGTGCGATGGTCGCAAAATCCTTCAAAAAGCGTCTGAAATAAGAGCACAGCCCTACGAAACTACGAATGTCCTTGGTATACTTCGGAACAGGAAAGTTCGTAACGGCGCGAATTTTGTCCGGATCAGGTCGCACGCCTCTGGCGTACACGAGGTGTCCAAGGACGGTGATTTGGCGGCGAGCAAAGTGACATTTTGACGAATTCAACTGGAGACCGGTGCGGCGGAACATGTCAAGAATCGCTGAAAGACGGTCTAGATGCGCGCCAAATGTGGGCGAATAAACGATGACGTCGTCTAGATAGCACAAACAGGTGGACAACTTGAACGCCTGAAGGAAAGAGTCCATCATTCGCGTTACAGAGACCGAAAGGCATCACGTTGAACTGATAAAGGCCGTCAGGGGTAATAAATGCAGTCTTCTCTCGGTCCATGTCGTCGACGGATAGCTGCCAGTAGCCGGACCGTAAGTCGATAGAAGAAAAATAGGTGGCACCGTACAAGCAGTCTAGAGCGTCATCAATACGTGGCAAAGGGTAGACGATCTTCTTTGTGATTTTGTTCAGGTGGCGATAATCTACATAAAAACGCCACGTTCCATCCTTCTTTTTAACAAGTACGACGGGAGAAGCCCTGGGACTACAGGAAGGCTCGATAATGTCCTTTGCAAGCACCTTTCTTTTTGACTTCCTGCTGGATAACAGCTCGTTCGGACGCAGAAACACGATATGGACGTCGGTAAATAGGGTTCGCATCGCCAGTGTTCATGCGATGGGTCATGACGGACGTTTGACCTAAGGGTCGATCGTCAAAGTAAAAAATGTCGCGATAGCCGTCAAGAACGCGGCAAAGGGCTTCAGCTTGAACAGGTGTAAGGTCAGAGGAAACCATCTTCTCAATGTCGACGTCAGTACAGTGCGATGATGTCACTGTATGGGCTGAGCTGTGACGATCTTCCACTGTGACTGGCTCGAGCTCATCATCCTGTAAAGCGCTGATTATAGCCAATGAAATCCCTTGAGGCAGAACTTGCGTGGTTAGCGGGAAATTGACAAGGGGAAGGCAGGTGCGGTTGCCAGTAATTGTCAGCACAGTGGGCGGCACGGTAACACCATGCGTAAGTATAACTGCCGGAATTGGTGCGACCACGTAATTACCGTCAGGTACAGCTGGTGAGGACAAGTCGACGTGCGTTACAGATTGAGGCTGTAGGCGAATAAAATCCATGCAGCTCACGCGGCTTGGAGGCGGGTCCAAGGGTCGGCAAGAAGAGGCAAGCCAAGGCGAAGTGAGCCGGCCAAACAGTCAATGAGGGCCGATTGATTGGCAAGGAAATCCAGACCAAGAATGAGTTCGTGAGGGCAATGCTCGATGACGGTGAAGAGAACGATGGTTTGTCTCTCAGCAATGGTGAGTCGGGCATAGCACATGCCAACAATAGCGACAGTCCCTCCGTCGGCGACTTGTGCAAATCGGTTCGGGGCGGGCGTCAGAACTTTCTTGAGCCGACGGCGAAGAGCAGCACTCATAATGGACACATGCGCCCAGGTGTCAATCAACGCACACACAGGAACATCGTCGACGAGAACGTCCAAAAGATTCTTGTTCGTGGGTAATGTGAAGCGAGGATTTTGAGCCAATGTCGTCTTTGCAGCTTCACCTCCAGAAGCTGCACTGTCTGGTTTTCCGGTCGGGGGTGCGGCGAGTAGGTCGGAGAAGGAGCACGGCGTGACGTGGGCGAACGAGATTGACCATGGGAGGGAGAAGGCGAGCGGGAGTAGCGGGGTAGTGTCAAAGGTGTCGCAGGGTCAGATGATGGAGCGGGCAAAGAAGGGGCGAAGGAAAAGGACGCGCTAGAGGGGCGAGGGTGGTAATCAGCAGAATAGCGTATCGGAGAAGTCCAGCGGCTGTGTAAGTGGCGAGCGACATGTCCAATGCGTCGGCAGTTAAAACAGATCGGCTTGTCGTCCACGGTTCGCCATTCGGACGGGTTGCGCTGTCCGTAAGAGGAGTAAGAAGAACGCGGTGGGAACGTGCGGGAGAAATAGGTTCCGAGCGTATGGAACGAATGGATCGCAGGCCGACGTTGGACAACTCTTGACGGACGACGGCCTGGATCAAGCAGATTGTCACCGGAGAATGATCAGGTGACGTGAATGAAGGGGCCGCCGGTTGTGCCGCTTCGACCTCACGACGAATGATGCGGGTCAAGTTGTCACATCGTGACGGCTGGTGGAAGAGGTCGTCACAGGATGACGTAGCAGCTGTGTTGGGAAGTCGCGTGATGTGCTGGGATACCCGGCGGCTTTTAGCATGCTCGAGACGGCGGCACTCCTTGAGGATCGTATCGATGCTCGTGACGTTCGTAAACACCAGTAAATAGAAGGCGACGTCAGCAATGCCTTTGAGGACGTGGTTAACCTTATCGCCCTCAGACATGGTCGGGTCAGCCTTGGCCCAAAGGGTCAAGACGTCGAGAATGTACGACACGTAGGACTCGGTCGACGTCTGTACACGTATGGCAAGGGCTTTCTTGGCATTGTTTTGGCGACCGAACGTATTGCCAAAAAGGTCGCGGAGCTTCTCTTTGAAGAGATCCCAGCTCGAGATATCCTCTTCGTGAGTCTGGAACCATGCAAGTGGAGCTCCGTCGAGGTAGAAAAGAACGTTCGCAAGCATAATAGTCGGATCCCACCTGTGTCTGGTGCTGACACGTTCGTATAAGCGGAGCCAGTCGTCAACATCAGGACTGCCGACTCCGTTGAAAACACCAGGATCACGAGGGGGGGGGGAGACGGCGACGTAGGTCGGGGCTGCAGGCGGAGGCGGTTGCGTAGATGAAGTGCCGCCGGCCGGAGCCGAAGTTGCACTGTCGCCGTTGCGACCTCTGCGAAGCTCCATGACGGGTACGGGGAATGTCCACCTCCACCAAATTAATGTTGCGTGTAGCTGGAGCCCAATACTGTATACAATTTACTTACAGGGAAGCTAACGGAAGGCCAAAATGGCGACGCTATATCAAGCGGGGCCCACGTCGTCTTCTTCCTCCTCAGTGCAGCCTCACTTTGGCGGCTGTTCCGTAGCAACACACACACACACACACACACACACACACACACACACACACACACACACACACACACACACACACACACACACACACACACACACACACACACACACACACACACACACACACACACACACACACACACACACACACACACACACACACACACACACACACACACACACACAGACACACACACACACATATATATATATATATATATATATATATATATATATGTATATCATGAGCGCTATTTGCGCATGTGCACACACGAGGTTTCACTCTCACAAAGACCTTTAGGGTCCAGCCCTTATAGCAAAACGAAGCTTCACGCCGATGAAAAGTTTTCTATGCCGATCGAATAGGAGAAGACAAGGCTGGTCCCTGTAGGGTAGCGCGCTGTGTCTTTTCTACCGAGGAACGCGAAGCAGCCTGACTTCGATACGCTCCTGAATTGCCGCGCTCGAGCAACGCCACCAAATGACGAACGCAGATCGCTGTGCGCACAGACCTGTAGTAAACGTTGTAGATGGCGGACAGCTCCTGCACTTGGTCTCGCGTGGCGACGGCCAGCGCCACTAAGAGGAGGGTGGCAAGGCACAGTGCCAGCAGCATCATGGCGGCTGGGAAGGCGTGGTCGCGCATCCGGCTGGACAAGGCGTCGGCGCAGCTTCGCGTGTTCACGCGGGCCCAAGCCGCCTGGTCTGACACCTGCAACGCCGTCGGGCCACGTGTGTGGATAACGTGTAGGAGTGCACTCGTTGCCCCGTCGTAAGCAGCGCAAAAGAAGACGATAACCGGCAAGAAGTAGCACAGTACGAGCATTGTCTATGATCTGAAAGTTTCATCAGAAGAAAATTGCATATATATATATATATATATATATATATATATATATATATATATATATATATATATATATATATATATATATATATATATATATATATATATATATATATATATATATATATAGCAGGTAGCGAATCAATAAAAATTCGGCAGGTGTTACACTCATGCAACAAAAGAAGGTTAAAGGCTGCTGCACATTTGGTAATACATGAATTTATACGATAGGGGCTAGACTTCTTGGATCGTTTAACGAGCCGCAACGGGAAGTAAACGCGTGGCACTAAGGCGACCTCCTCACTAATGCGCAAGTGGCGTACTTGCGGGGCCGTCCTCGCGAGCTGCGAGAGCGTGCACGCTCCTCCATCGTTCGCCACCGACAAGCGCCGCCACCGCTCAGACTGTGACGTCAATGCGGCGAGCGCGCCCGCAGGTTTTGTGCGCAACAACACCTATAGCGACAGCAATTACTAAACTTAATACGCGGCAGACACTTGAGGCTGCTTGCGCGCGGGGATGCGAAAGCATTACGCCGATTCTAGATCTCGAAACGCCGTGAACGCGCTCGTTTTATACACTATTGACGTGGCGCCACCTCCTCTCCACCGTCACGTGCGCCGCCCAATGACGCACGCGCTAGTCAGCGAGATGGCTGCGACATGACGTGTACAGTCAGGCACGCACTAGGCACACATTCCGTAAGGCAGAACCGTGGAGCAGCGGTTGCTTCAGGGAAGCGTGCTCGTCTCGCCGCCTCGCAGTGCCGAGTTCCGTCCCCACCGAGACCGAAATGTAACATTCTTTGAAAGCCACTAATTTACTGGGGTTACAGGAGTCTCCATGAGAAATGTGATGCCAATCCGAGCATTTCTTGACGTGGTTTTACTCTTCGCGGCGTTGGCCATCTTTCGTCACGGTGCAGTTTCGCCAAGGTCACCGCCAACGCAGACACCTAAGGCGTTTGCCATAAAAGTTGCTTAATTACACGCGTAAAAAAGTGCCATGAATAACGAACAAAATCGTTTTCGTTCTTTTATTGCGTTAGCATTCTTTGGGTACTTCACGCACTTTTGTGCAGCCATCTATCTACCCATTTTGTATATTTGTGTCTAACCGTTTTCCCGCTTACCTTGGTCGCTGTGTACTCAATGACCCAATGAGTAGCGTATCGAGCTGCTGTGGTGAGGTAACAGGGTTAGAAACTAACCCTTGGACCAACTTGGGTCAATGAGTATGCGGCAATGCGTACATACGTGCCGCTCTTTAACAAGCCTCATTGGCGACGACATCGTTCACTGTAGACGCGGGACAGGTTCGGTACTGCCGTAAGGCGATATCGTTAAGGGCGCCGTGTCGCAGAAAAATCCGATGCCGGTGGCAGCGTCGGCGGAGTTGTCTGTGAGCGAAATTTTTCCTATATATTTTGGTACAGTCTTGGTCAAAAGTTCCGAATCCGCAGCAACCGTGCTTGGAGCAGGCACACTGCGCTATCGCAGCGCTGCCATTAACGGCGCTCGCAGACCCTCGCTGGTTGCAGGGATAAAAGCGAGCGAGAAGGAACACCACTCTCGCTTTATCGCTGTCGTACGCTTAGTGATCGTAAGTGGCCCGCAAGCTAGTGTGGCATAAAGCTGCGTTGTTACGTCAGGGGTAGCACACTCTCAAGTTCAACAAATGGCCACAGAGGGCGAAAAAATCGACCGCGCGCCGCTGCTAACAAAACCAGCGTAGTAGAATCACTTCGGGATACTAACGTTAGTTCCAACATTTCCCGGCAGAGGCGTCGTAGTAAGCGCAATTTTATCTTACAAACTTTCTCTTGCAATTACCGAAGCATTTTTTTTACATTAGAAACATGGCAAAATTATCATTGCTAATTAGATATTGTACTCTTTGCTGGTAAGTTTATTGTTTCTTCGTCATTATAAACGCAAATAGCATTCAGCATCATCGATCTTTCACGTGACCTCTGGCCTGGATTTAAAAATTTTACCGGTATTTTCGAGTGCGCGGCGGCACGGATTCATTCGTTCGTAAACTCAGACTGGTTGCTTCTTTGTTTCTAAAGCTAGTTTCTTGCGCTTCGATGTCTCGCGTTATTTAACTTGGGGTGAAGTTACGTGTTTGCAAGCGGAGATGTAAGCCTAGAAGTTGGGTTTCGCTCGTGAGCCATTCGGAACACGTCTGCATCGAAACGGGAGCTGGATTTTGCTGCGGCTGACAACGGCAATAACGGTGAGTCGTGTAACACCGCTGCTTGAATCGTTATATAATATCCGTCTCATTACCTTCCAGGCGGGCACAAGTTAACGAACTAGATCCTGCATTACATATGGGCAGTCAGGATCTCAGTTGCTGCTTCCTAAATAAACCTTTATTTGCGAGGATGTCGTTTACACACACAACCAGGAAAGAAAGAGCGACATCGGAACGCGCGTCTCATTTTTCATCTTATTGTAGCCGTGGTCGTAGGTGACTGAGTAGCCTTATCAATATACATATTAAACTTTTTTTTTTCGAGTCCGCCGGCAATGTCTTTCGTCCACAAAACCGAATAATCCTTTGGTAAAATGAAGTGAAAGTACAGAATTTAATGTATTAAACAGTTGCAAGCATGAAAATTCACCCATATTTCGTACTTGTTGGTTCCAAATGTTCTTGCTGTTCAGTTTGGTTTACCGTAGGGCATTTATTTTTGCAGTAGTGAAGCGGTGCACCACGTTCGTGCAGAAAAATAATGGATCAGTTCTAATTGCTTCATGACTTTCATGCATTTGTTGTGGAACCAGTAGTGTGATCTCTTCTAGTGTATAAATGAACTCACAAATGTTCTCATTTGTGATCTTAACAATACTTAAGCTGTTGACATGCATTGTAGTTAGGCAGACATCAATCTCATGGACAATAGCAATATTTATCTAACATGCTGCTTAAGCACCCTAGAACAGACAGTGCACATTTGCATGTGTTCTGTAGTCGCAAATCATAACATATTTGTCAGACCTTTATGCATTTCATATTGCAAAACTTTGCTTTTTCAATTTCTGATTCAGTCAAAATTTCTGTTCCAGACATACAGTAATGAGGACGGCACCAGTATAAAAGCAACACACTCCACGCACTAAACAGAAGCTGCTGCCTGCTACAACAAGGTCATTGTGTGGACGTTGGCTACTACTACAAGGTAAACAACACATGGTTCAGAAATAAATATGTTTGATATATGCTGTATTGTCTTGCTGTTTGCAGCAGATATGAATGTTTGTTCATATTTATGCTTCAGTATGATTGGTTCAAACATAAAAGAAAACACACATAAGTTTGGCTAATCCGTGCTGTATCTCATGTGTCACCGTTTTGCCCCAACAGAGTCTACGCCAAGCACATATTGGTCATCACAGGAGCTCCTATCTGCGCCAACAGGAAGGGGCTGGAGCCGAATTTGCAAGGCTTTTACACCAAGAACAAAGAAGCGCATGCAGAAGAATATGGATGGGATATAAAGTCTGCAGAGGACTGTGTCAAGACTGAAAGGAGCTTCAGCCACCATTCCACCAGCACGGACATTTGGCTGAGTCATCCAGGTAACTCAAAAAGGACTTTCTAGAAATTCTTAGTCTTCAGATGCACCTGCAACATCTGACCAAGCACGGACGACGCTGGCCAAAAGATTGAGTTCCGTCAGTTTGCCCTTAACCAGCTTCCTAGCCATGTCAATTCCGTTTGTGCCAAGTGTAATTTTTCTTCTATAAATGCAAGCTTTCTCATTGCCCATTTTTGTTAGAGATCATTCATCCTCATCCAAACATAAAGGTCAACCGATTCTTCGCTGATACTTAATATCAGTCACCGTCTAGTAGCCTGACATATCTGTAGCAGTATCTTCTAGTGTATGTTGTCATGCGCAATTCGTCTCCTGAAATAGATAATGCAGCATTGGCACGTGTCTTGCATTAACCTATGCACATGTGCTGTGCACCATTTTACTTTTCTTGATGTTTTTAGCCTTCAGCGATTGCAGAGCAGAGTGGCTTCTCTCTTGAATGCAAGCTTTCTCATTTTCCATATTCCTAGTCTCGTTGATGATTGCTCCTCTTCCTTGATAGCCTGGGTCTTTGTGCAAGCTACACTGAAGTGATTGGCTGCAGAATCTGGTTTTGCTGCCCCACTTGGTTGTGGTAACTGTGTTACGTTCCTCGGATGTGGGGGCCTGGTCAGTTGCATCGGTAAGCAGTCCCTCGAGGTAAGCATTTGCTCTTGCAGTCCGCTAAGCGACATAGACTCCCAGTATACACACACCGCAACTGGTGCGCCCCGTTCGTTCTGGCCTGCTGCAGCCATGGGCAAATTGTGCTTGTGGCATACCTCGGCCATGATTTGCTCAAAACGGAGACCAGCATATGTGCTTACATGGTTCGAAGTGTACGAAGTTGATAGCCGTATGGGTGGAAAGGCCCGCAAGAATGGCTGCAGAAGGTGATGTCCACAAAAGTGACTTGTCCACGTTGCGACAAAGTGGGACACAAAGTGTGAGCCACACATAGCGGCCCTCAAAAGAAAATAAATGTGCAGGTTGGAAAGGAGTTAACGCTAAAATTCCGGGTAGTCCATGTCGCTGTGTTGGTTGCGGCAGCAGATGCCTGCGTCACCTGATTGCTTCGCAATGGAAGTTGCTCATCTTCAACGGCAACTGTTGGTTCAAACAGGTGCGAGGCTCTGTCCAATCTGTTTGTACCGCTGGTTGTCGCTCTTTACCAGACCACCACATGCAACAAGGACAAGCATTATGCCTGTAAGATGGTTCGTAGCCAATGTATAATGTATTGTCTGAACCTCATGCGGTGACTGATTGCTGTTTAATTTTGCTGTTATGTCACTTGGTTACGGTTGCAGTGTTATGTTTTTCGAATATTGCGGCCTGGTCGGTTGCACTGGGAAGCAGTCTCTCGAAGTACGCATTTGCTCCTGCAGTCTGCACAGCGACATAGACTCCCAATTTACACACACCGTGATTCGTGCTCCTCGTTCACCCTTTCCTGCTGCAGCCATGAGCAAATTGTGCCTCTGGCCTTTCTCGGCCGCGATTAGGCATGAACGGAGACCAGCATACGTGCTTACATGGTCGGACGTGTATGAAGTTGTGGGTGGAAAGGCCCGCAAAAGTGGCTTGTGAAGGTGATGCCCACGAAAGCGACTTGTCCATATTGAGACAATGTGAGACACCAAGTGTGAGCCACACATTAGCGGCCCCCGAAAGAAAAGAAACGTGCAGGTTGGAAAGGAGTGAGTTGCTAAAATCCGGGGTAGCCCATGTCGCTGTGTAGGCTGCGGCAGCAGATGCCTGCGTCACCCGATTGCTTCGCAATGCAATTTGGGCATTTTTAACGGCGACTGCCGCTGCAAACAGGCGGGACACTCTGTCTAATCTGCTTCCGCCGCTGGTTGTCGCTCGTTACTATAGACCACCACGTGCGACGACGACGGTGAGCCGTTTACGAGCTCGCGTCAATGATTCCAGCGTATCTCGACATGCAAATTTTATTTCTGCTATTGCACGAGAATGTACACTCCTTGTCTTCTGCTAATAAAGTTGCGCGTTCTGTTCACTCACTTGTGGCTTGTTTGTATGGGTGTCAGTATAGGATCTTGGCAATTAGAACGCACCAGCTACGCGGCCGCGAAGGCATTGAGGCATGCCGCATAGCCTACAGCGCAAGCACGGCGCGTACCAGCGTACGCGACCGGCAAAAAGCGGCCATATTGGATCTTGCTCTAAAAAAAATGTGCACTTCCGCTTCCGGATTGAGCAACGTCATCTGGCGTCCACCTAAGTAAGTTCCATGCGCTGCCGCTGCTTATTTTCGAACCACTGCGGACGGTACAGTTTCCCTTCTCTAAGTTGGTTCTTTATTCTATGGTTACGTTTCGTGCTTTCGCCGCGCGAATGGGCTGCGTACAAGAGCTGCCGCCAAGGCGATGACGCGATGCTCCGTAGCCTACCCTTTGGTTGCGCGAAGCTTAACCGCACGACCGGGTTTTTCTGGCGAGATAAAGTCTCGGGTTTAAAACGCGATAGCAGTTTTGTAATGGGAACCAGCCTCAGCGCTTCCCCAACCACAGAGCAAAGATTTTGAAGTCAATATAGCTGCATGTTATGATGTAGCTCTTCGATTTTTCGAGCTTTTTAAAAAACATTGTATGCATAAAAGCCAAACCCAAGACGTGTGCTTGGCGAGACGGCACAACTGGTGCGGAAAAACTTGGGAGCGCTCCGTCGGGAGCACAAAAGTATCGAGGAAACGCTCCTGGCGAAGCGCCACATCCCCAGACGAGACGTTCATTTGAGGGATCGCCAGCGCGAGTAAGAGCGGGCGCGAGAGAGAAAATCTGGGGGCTTTTGCTTCTTGAATATATGACTCTGCCTAGGCACCACGGAGGGGGTTTCTTAGCGCGCGTTGCAGGCGTTTGTCCCTAGGCGTGCTGTCAAATGCGCACGCACACACTCATCCACCAAGAAGTCTTATAATTGTCGACAGCTTTCCGCTTCTACAGCCAGATCAGCTGCTGCATAGTTTAGCTGGTGTCCGAGCGACAGTCGATGGGAACTTGCTCGAAAGGGCCAATAATATCGATAGCATCTCGAAGTACAACGAGCGCCATCGCTGCCACCTCACCTGCAACACGTTCTGTCCGCACTTGATGTCCGGCGGCCGGATGGCGGACGTCTCATTTCTGCGGCAGCACGACGCCGGCACGTAGCATCGCTCGCGGCTCGGGTTGCTCAAGTTGCAGGCGAAATACGGGTTGTGGTTCCAGTCGCGGAACCCCTCGGACGAGACGCCGCAGCAGCGGTACTCCAGCTGCATCCAGTCGACGAATCCCTGCAGCTCGGCGCTGTCGCGGTACGCGGCGATCATGTCACGTGACACCGAGCGTTCGGCGTAGCTACGCGCCGCGGACGGCAGGAAGAACACAAGCACCGCGAATAGAACGAGAAGCGCGGCCAGTGTGGTCAGCATGTGAACGTAAACGGTGAGCAGGGTGACGTTCTCGCGCAGGGCACCGAGGAAGCCGAACGAGGCGGTCACGAGCGCCACACTGGACAGGAACAGCGCGGGAATCTCGGGCCGCTCGAAGAGCACCACGACAAAGTTCCGAGCCGGCGCGCCGGGAGGCGCGGAGGAGTGCGTCAGCAGCGTGTACAGGGAGCTCCAGAAGCCGAGCAGGCTGAGCAGCATGACCACCATGTTGACGAAGACTAGGGGCAGGCGGACGTAGCCTCTCACGTCCTCAACGACGGTGGAGGAGAGCGACTCAGCGTCGACGACTTTCCCGCCTGACACTTGGTCGCACGACAGCGGTGCGTCGCCCATCTGCGGCTCCATAGCGGCGCCGGCTGGCGGGCCAGGTCCCAGTTTTGCCATGTTTGTTTCTTCTTTGTCTTCAACTTCGGCTGCTTCCTCTACGGTGAGTCGCTCAGGGATGGTGACGTCGACACTGTCAGGTTGCATCATATCACCGGGTTCGCCGTCTTCTCAGTAATGACTGGCTCCCAGGGCAGCTACACCCTTTCTTGTTGGCTGAAAATACTAACACGGAAGAATTTTAGTATTCCTACATAGCATCCCAGGTGTGTCTGAAATTGAGTGTTGCAAAGGGGCCTGACCACGAGAAAGAAAAGAAATCCAATAGAAAGGTAAACGCAGTTCAATAACTATTGCTCGTTGACAAAAAACACAGCAAAGCGATGAATAAACTGAAACTAGAAATTTTACCCATGGAGAGAGAGACACATAGAAATATTGAAAGAAGGTTTAATTGTGTTACGCAAAAAACCGCCGGGATGAGCTAACTGTAACTACTTTAGAAGAAAAAAAGCGCCAACTAACTAAACGCGATATCTCAAGTTGTTCCTGTGCCTTACAATTCTTTGGATAGTCTATTAAAGTTTATAGAAATGTGTCTACAAAGTGCATAGACTTATTGTAGACTGCTTCTCGACTAGGTTATAAACAGTCTATGAACTTAGTGCCTTACACATTTTAGATGACTTTGCAAAATGTCTATGTGTATATACTGTCTATAGGTCGTCTACAGAGATGGTAATTCAAACTTTCAGTGGGCTACTACCCGAAAAATGTCTATAGGCTGGTTATAGATTATTTCTATAGACTATGGAATGTTTCTACTCTATAGAATGTTTATGGAGTTATGACTTTACACTTGTGCAGCCTATGGTCTATAGGCTGACTATAGATATTTCTTGTAAACCACTCTGTAGATATTCTACAGTCTATGAACCGATAACCTTACATCTTTTGTCAACTATTGTGTATTACCAAGCTTGTAAGGAAGTTTATTGGGCGAGTCCAACAAACGGGCGGTAGCTCGGAACAGTGAGCAGGGAGAACAAGATGGTGGTGTTCGCGTGCCGGTCTCGTGCCCTCCACTCTTGATGATGATCGGTATGTCATTCTCTTCCTTTCTTCATTACAATTGCCCCCGTCGAGAAAGGTGGAGCCATCCTGGCGATCTAACAGATGGGGACAGAGGGTCGAAGTACGGCTTGAAGCGGTATACGTGAACAACATCACGTCCACGTCCACGACGGTCGCCTTGCAGCGAAAGAGGTTCAATGACATAGTTTACGGGGGAAGTACGCTCGACGATGCGGTAGGGACCATGATAATTTGGGAGCAGTTTGGACGACAAGCCAGGGTTGCAGGGTGGTACAAGCAGCCAGACAAGTGCTCCAGGAGCGAATGTTGCGGCAGGAGAGTGATCATCGCGGGCGTTTTTCTGGCGTTGTTGGTCGGCTGTAATAAAGCGCTTGGCTAGTTGTCGGCAATCTTCAGCGTAACGGGCCGCTGCTGACACGGGCGTGCACTCTGAGGCATCTGGTGCGTATGGCAGCAACGTGTCGATAGTGTGCGTCGGCTGGCGACCGTACAAAAGGAAGAAGGGGGAAAACCCGGTTGTCACTTGCGTAGCGGTGTTATACGCGTATGTCGCAAATGGAAGAACCAGATCCCAGTTTGATTGATCAGATGCAACATGTGTCGCAAGCATGTCGCCCAGAGTCCGATTAAACCGCTCAGTGAGACCGTTAGTCTGCGGGTGGTAGGCAGTACACGTCCGATGTACAATGTTGCACTGGTGTAGAAGTGCTTGAATTACATCGGAGAGAAATACGCGGCCACGGTCACTGAGGAGTTCGCGAGGAGGACCGTGCCGAAGCACAAAACGCTTGAGGATGAAAGAGGCGACGTTGTGTGCTGTCGCCGTGGGAAGAGCAGTGGTTTCGGCGTATCGTGTAAGGTGGTCGACAGCAATGATAGCCCATCGGTTTCCCGCCGCGGTCAAAGGTAAAGGTTCATAAAGGTCAATTCCAACGCGGTCGAATGGGCGGTCTGGGCACGGGAGGGGCTGCAATGAACCTGCGGCGGGATGCGGTGGTTTTTTTCGTCGCTGACACTCGTGGCAGCCGCGAATGAACTTGCGGACAAAGCGAAGCATTCCGCGCCAGTAGTACCTTTTCCGTAAGCGTTCATAGGTCTTGAAGGCACCGCCGTGGGCACACTGCGGGTCGGAGTGAAAGGAAGCGCAGATTGTAGAGCGCAGCGTTCGGGGGATAACTAGGAGCCACTTCCTACCGAAGGTACGGGGATCGATACCCCGCACCTCCGCCAAATGTAAGGAAGCTTATTGGGCGAGTCCAACAAACGGGCGGTAGCTCGGAACAGTGAGCAGGGAGAACAAGATGGTGGTGTTCGAGCGCCGGTCTCGTGCCCTCCGCTCTTGATGATGATCGGTATGTCATTCTCTTCCTTTCTTCATTACAAGCTATACAAAATTTGTAAGTACTGGTCAATGGACATTCCTTAGACTTGTGGTCTTTCACATCATGCAAGCTATCTGGGTAGATATACCGGTTATACGAACACTCGCTGCTGGAGGTTTAAATAAAATATACATTTTTTGTATGTTTCGTCTTCATGCTATATACAGCTATAACTACGAATAGCATATAGGAACTGGACACATAAAAGCACCCAATGCAGACGGAAGCCGTCAAAACATGTAAAATGCATGAAATCAGGGAATTCCATCATAAATTCCATAAAGAAATGAAGCATAACGACGTCGCCTTGATGTTCCATATAAATTGCAAGTGTGATAAGATCGTGGTCGCGCGTAGTATGATGGAGGTGCGAGCGAGACCTACCGAGGTTGAGCCATGAAGGATAGGAACTTGATGTGGTGATTTCTTCTCGTGCTCGCAAGGGAGGAGGGAGAGGAGGGTGGGCGCCGTCTTCTTACGCATGCAGAGGGGAGATGTGCGCGCGCTAGGAATGGGAAGAAAATGGGGCAGGTTAGTGCGTACCTTCTCTTCTGCTCCAGCTGCGGCGGCTCAGCGCGGCCACGCGCATCCTATCTTGGAGGCAATCTGCGCAGAGTTGGAAGTCTAGTGAACCTGAGATAGCTGACGGCTTCGTGTACGCTGTGTTCTTGAGCGCCTAGTTCGCGTGGAAGTGATAGGTAGAACAAACGGGAATTGGCTCGCCGCTTGCGCTGCTCTTCATCACGCCAGCTTTCTGTCAGCGAGTCTCTGCGGTCATCGATCGAGATCTCTTCGTATTTTTCTGCGCGCGCGTGACAACGTGCTTGTTAATCCAGTTAGAAAGGAATGCACACAGCAGTTTGTACAGCAGATAAAAGAACCGACGTTACTTCGTATAGCTGTCTAATAAGTTGCTCCCCGCAGGCCCCTCTGCATCAGCAGCGTTTGATATGTTGCGACACGTACCTGAGTACACGCGAGCGGTGGACCCTACCGCGTGTAGCCGTGCGTAGCTTAGCCGTGTCTGGGGAAAGGAGGTTCCTGGGGGTATAGCCGATGCCGGTTGTGCGGACCGTTAAGGCCCGCCGGCGGAGGCAACACACCTCTTTGGCTTCTGCTTCACCTAAAGATTGGCCCTCCTGGAGAAAATCGGCAGTCGCCTTTTCCTATACTCCTCTGTAATCTTCGGCTTGCTTCCTCGCGTTTTCATCTTTCCTGTCTTCTTCTCACTTCTTCTCACTTTCATATTGTTACCGTTCCTCGTATCCCTAGCAAACACGATTGGACCTGGCTACGAAGCCTCAAAGATGGCAAGCGAAGAGCTCCTCCTCGAACTGACAAAGAAAGATCAAGTCGAAAAGCTCGCTGGACTAATCAATATCGGTGATATTACCGTGACGATTTCTCCACATCGCTCGCTCAACGCAATCATAGGAGTAATATCAGAAGACTTCCTTTACCTCAGTGACGAAGAGCCCCTTGAATGATTTTAGCAACAAAACGTAATTAAGGTGCAAACAATCACACTACGACGAAGTGACCAACAGATTCCCACGAAAGATGTTAATACTGACATTTGGTACCAGTACTGTGCCCACTTCACTTGACGCTGGATATCTGAAAATCAGCATCAGACTATAGTAACCGAACCCTAGGCGTGGCTTCAAGTGCCGGTGGTTTGGGCATGCATCACAATCATGCAGGGGAAAAGAAACATGTGCGTAGAGTAGTGCCAACGACCAACCATCTGACAATTGCAATGCTCCTGCACAATGTGTTAATTGCAAGGGTGATCATCCAGCTTAGTCACGGAGCTGCCCTTGTTGGAAAAGAGAAAAAGAAATAATCGCAATCACTGTAAAGGAAAAGAGCTCATTCTATTGAGTGAGGAAAAGCCTAGGGCACTTAGCTCAAGTAAGCTGTGCGGCGCGACAGGGGGCCGCGCCACACCGGTTTAAGTAGTCCGCAGGGTCAACGTCTGGTATTCTTGTAGAAACTTTATCCGCCCTCTAGGTGGCTGCAGCCAGTGCTGCTCCATGGTCATCGAAGACGGGAAGACCGCAGTGCCGCACTTCTTGTAAGGGCACCGAAAAATGGTTACCACCCTTTATTAGAGTAGTGATTCTTTCATTGCATTTCGCCTATCACTATGGAGCTCACACACACATAAGTGAAGTTTTCATCATCCATTGGAATGGCAAAGACCTGATCCATAATCTAGGTGGCATCGAAGACATAATAATTTCTCGCCAGTGGTCTTCTCTCTTCAAGAAACGAACCTAGGTAGGGCCAAAGAAAAGTCAAATTCCTAAAGGTTTTACCGTTGTCCGAAGGGACCGCGAACACTCTAGCCGTTCGTCAGGAGGAGTCGCCATATAGTCATGAGCGGTGGAGCAGAGCGGGACGCACCTCACATCGGCTCCGTAAATGCTTCACCGAGATGGCGGATATTTCACCGTAAATGGCTTGAAACCGGTCCCCAAAGGTCAGTGAAGGTGCCCGGCAACCGTCCTCACCTTTTTTCGGAACTGTCCCGCGGGATCTCGTGCGCGAGAAGCGCTTTTCTATCGGATGCGGCGGCTGCCGCGCTATAGGCCTACTTTACGCCTAAGGCAACGAGCGTCTCGCCACGACAGCCGGTTAGGTCTTGGCCTACCGGCGTCTGTTCCGACCCCGTTCAGCGTCCTGGAGCCGTCCTTGGAGATGGCTTACTGTGTCGAGGGAGAAAATATCACACCAGAAGAGTTCGCAAGTGACCCAAGGTGGCAGAGGGCCTTTGAAGCCCAGAAGGTTGCCTACCCGAAGCTCCAACACATTGTGCCGAGACCGCTCCTGGCGCCATCGGCCGGCTCTACCAGCAGTGCTTCTAGTTCAACCACCCCACCGACCGCTCAGCTGACTTCCGGCAACCCAAAAAGGCACGCTCCTCGACCTAAGCTACCCAAAACGGACCTCAATACCATTATCTGACCCGGCGGTGGACTGTGCGTACGACAGTGCAACGGCGGAGTGCTTCTCCCACTCGTGTGCGTGACCGCCCGCATTGACTATAACGCAGCCCGGCAGCGGGACAAACTTCGCCTGAACGCATTCAACAACTCATTCATGGTCAGTACCTCTGCCGAGGACCAAGCGAAGAGGTATGTGGCTCTGGACTGTTTGATACTAGACACCGTGCGATGTCCGCTCCGCGCTTACGTGGCCGCCCCTGACGACGCGTTACGTGGCATCATTTACAATGCGCTGTAGAATTAAACTCCAGAAGAAATCCTCCAAGATTTGGTAGCCATGAATAAGAGTTTTCTTGATCTCCCTGTGGACAGATAGGAAAGGTTACGGGTGGTGGAAGGCATATGTCCGACCGAGAACGGATCTGGTATACCAAAGGTCGTTGAGACGATGATCGTCTATCATCCAGTGGCGTTATACGGTAGCTAAAGAGCAGTTTAGCCAATCTCTCAGACAAGTCACCTGACCTAACCTTCTGGAGGCCATCTTTCAGCATCCGCAAGGCGCGTTCAGCAAGCCCGTTCGATTGGGGGTGATATGGTGCCGTACGAAAGTGCTTTATGTTATTTCCCGTAAGAAACTTCGTGAAAGTCTCTGACGTGAACTGAGTTCCGTTGTCTGTCACAAGGATTTTTGGTATGCCCAGCCTGCTGAAGATTTCACGCAAGGGTGTAACTGTCCATTGTGCTGTGGCATGGCGCACTGGAATTGCTTCGATCCATTTTGAATGTAAATCTATGGCCACTAGGATCATGGTGTTATTCACTGGACCAGCATAATCCAAATGGACACGTGACCAAATCTCGTGCGTTAGTGGCCAGCATACTGGTATTTTCGCCGGTGGCATTGCACTTCCTAGTATGCATGTAGTACAATTCCGGATCCGGATCATGAGACTGAAATAATCAGAAGATTAAGAATGGGCTGGGGTGCTTTGGCAGGCATTCTCAGATCATGAACAGCAGGTTGCCATTATCTCTCAAGAGAAAAGTATATAACAGCTGTGTCTTACCAGTACTCACGTACGGGGCAGAAACCTGGAGGCTTACGAAAAGGGTTCTACTTAAATTGAGGATGACGCAACGAGCTATGGAAAGAAGAATGATAGGTGTAACGTTAAGGGATAAGAAAAGAGCAGATTGGGTGAGGGAACAAACGCGAGTTATCGATATCTTAGTTGAAATCAAGAAAAAGAAATCGGCATGGGCTGGACATGTAATGAGGAGGGAAGATAACCGATGGTCATTAAGGGTTACGGACTGGATTCCAAGGGAAGGGAAGCGTAGCAGAGGGCGGCAGAAAGTTAGGTGGGCGGATGAGATTAAGAAGTATGAAGGGACAACATGGCCACAATTAGTACATGACCGGGGTAGTTGGAGAAGTATCGGAGAGGCCTTTGCCCTGCAGTGGGCGTAATCAGGCTGATTATGATGATGATGAATCTCTTTCCTCACACAATGATTAGCTTCCGCGGGCATCTATCCACGCAAGACGTCATTCTTCAGCTCCCTGAAGAAGCCCTGCACCCCCGGCATGCCAAACGCACAAGAGCCATACTAGCACTCGACCTCACCAAGGCCTTTAACAATGAGGAACATACCGCAGTGCTGAACGCCTTATCCGATCTACACCCAGGCGCGAGAACTCATGCCTATGTCAAAGCTTTCGTACAGGGCAGGAGTGTGGTCCTTACTGTGGGAGAACTGACAACAAACAAGCTACCACTGGGTAGCAGAGGTACACCGCAAGGGTCAGTGCTCTCGCCACTCCTCTTCAACCTTACTCTCATTCCTATGGCCATACACCTGGCAAATATTCCCAACCTCGCGCACTCCCTGTATGCAGATGATGTTACCTTGTGGACCACTACAGGCAGCATAGGCGACATGGAGGCGACCTTACAAGCAGGGGCCGATGCAGCAGGGTGGAGCGGGCTACGGAAATATGCCTCGCGTGCTCCCCCACCAAGTCGGAACTTCTTGTTCTCCACCCCTCTAGCATCCGTATCCACATGAAGACGTACTCCATTCCAGAGGTCATACAGCTACGAGTGATTGGAATAGTCATGCAGAACAACGGGAGACGCACGCGACCATGAACAAACTCCCCACCACAGTACGCCACACTATGCACCTGATTAAGCGGATAGCCAATAGACACTATGGGATGAGAGAGCATGACTTGAGAAAGTTAGTGCAGGCCTTTGTCATGAGCAGAACAGTACACTCGCTTCCATACCTACATCTCAACCGGGCGGAAACGGAAAAAGTGGATGCCCTTATACGTCAAGCGTATAAGACAGCACTTAACCTTCCCAGGCACACGCCAAATGAGCGTCTCCTTCGCATGGGGGTACATGAAACACTTGATGAGTTCACGGAAGCCCATAGCACAGCCCAAATTGAGCAGCTGTCCTCTCCCACCACAGGTCGGCACATTCTGGGCAAACTAGGAGTAATCCCGCCTTCCAAAGCCAATCAGATATGCCCCTTACCATCAGACATACCAAACTGCATCACTATTCTCCCCCTGCTTAAAAACATGCACCCCGTGCAACACAAGGCGCGCAGGCAGGCCAGGGCAAAAGCCCTCTACAAACAACACCAGCACGACCACGTTACTGTGTGTGTCGACGCCGCTAGCTACCCACAGAAACCGGCCTATTCCGTAAGCCTAGCGTCGCATCAACTTGGTTACACCACAGCTGCCACAATACAGGCGCGGCTTCCTAGAGGTGGAGGAGGCTGCCATAGCCCTGGCCATCTCAACAACCGCTGCCGAGGTTCTTCTTAGCGACTATAAAACTGCAATCCGCAACTACTCTAAAGGCTGAGTCCGGGAACCGGCACGGAAAATTCTCAATCATCAGACCCCCTTCAGACAAATTAAGCTCATCCGAGTGCCCGCGCACGCAGGCCATCCAGGCAACGAGATGGCCCATTCTATCACTCGAGTGGCCGTCATCTAGCCACGCCGTCCGATGACCTGGATAACGCCAGAGACCGATTGGTAGAATATCATGAGAACACCCTCCACTACCGCGAAATGCGGTTGAGATATCCTCCCCCACATAAATCCTTAACGAAATTCCAGCAAACTACCTGGCACATCTTAAGGCACAAACCTTCTTTTCTCCAGCTTTTCTCGCCCTGGTTCATCCAGGCCTATATCGACAGCAATGTACGCTCTGCGGCGCGCCTAGAGCCAACTTCCATCACATAATGTTCTTATGGCTCGAGCTCTAGCCATCCTCTGATTGGCAATTCACCGACGTCGAGGGATGGGAGACTAGTGTCTAGCGCCAACCCAGCCGACCAAACACGGCTGGTGGACTGGGCTTTGAGGGTCGTCGAGGGTCACAAAGTCCCGGACACCCTACATGCTCCTGAGCCCCCTCACAAATAATGTTGTAAAAAGGCTCAAGTAATAAATGTTTACCACCACCACCACCACCCATAGCCATTGAGTGCGACACTCCTACCTAAAATGTTCAGTTGAATACTTCTTTAGAGGCAGTTGCCGTCTCACGTTCTATCGCATAAAACCATCACCATTTGTTCACTGTACATCCCATCCTATACTTATTTTACTACTATACACCTGGACAATCTAAAGCACCAGTTGCCGGAGCCTGTTCTCGCAGATTTTATTGCCCATTGTACCATTTGGGGAAGCGATGGAACCGACCAAAGAGGGCAAGTCATTGAAGGTTTTATTTTGTCAACCACCCTATTTCATTTAACTCAGGTTCGCCAACGTATTTTTCACCAAGCTCACGGAAATCTAGTTGTCTCGGTTTAGCCTTCTGTTCACCATCTGTTCTTGCCGATTTTAAGTGGGAAGTCCTCGACGCTTCATGTGGAAGTGATCACTTGCCGGCAGTCATCAAACTACCATCCACAGTACCTACCATGAACTCTAAGCCGCGCCGCTGGCTTTTATTAATGGCGATCACAAAACTCGAAGGTCTCCTTTCACCAGAACTCAACATGGATGAAATGAATGAAAAAAAAAACTCACAGCAGTTCAATAGCAGCAGCAAAAAAGGCAATACTCCAATTATCGATCATTGTGCGAAAAAAGCTAAACCCGTGGTGGACACTAGAGCGTACAAAAAAAAAAAACAGAGCAAGATAAGGCTTGGGGTAATCATAGCAGGTATCCCACTTATAAAAACCTTATAAATTTCATACAGGCTATAGCGAAAGCGCGATATGTGCGGAGGTATGCGGAAAAATCATGTACTTGAGGGCTAATTGATCCATACTTGAAGGAAGGCTAAAACTGGGCAAAAAAAAAACGAGGACATTCGTAAGGAACACACAAAACACCACGAGCGCAAAACGTCATCATCGAAAAGTCATCATGGCAATAATATGTGCCTTGAAATAATAGTTAAGTCACATGCAGAAAGTTGTGGGATCAGCTCAGGAAGTTCAGGGCAGACAATTCATCATGTAAAATATTTTTACTCACAGCTCCAGGCATTCAGACAACATTGCGAGAACAAGACGACATACTGGGTGAACAATTTTTTACTGTTTATAACTCAGCGAACTACTTTGATGCATTCCTAAAGTACAAACAGTCTGCAGAGAAACAGAGATTGCACATTACATGGACATGAAAGTAGTAGTAGCCATCGTGGCTACCGTGGATGAGTAGTTCAGCCAGCTCAGCCACGAGTTCGATGGTTCAAAGCGGGACAAAAAGCGCCTCTAGTGAATGCGGTGTTGCCTTAGAAACGTGCCGTAGAAGGTTATGTTGCGGTGTATATCGGTAATTATGAGCTCGTAACTCGTTACATGTATTCTACGGGAGCCAGCCGTTTGGTTTCTCGCGCCCTCGCCTCTCTTCAAGGGTACACCTTTGATACTTCATTTATTTCTGATCTGTGTCGTTTCATTATGGCGTACGCAATGAGATTTGCCAACAGGGCAGGTGCTCTGTCGCTTCTGAGACCAGTGACAGCCTCACCCGCTGCATGCTTTGCACCATTGTGACAGGACACTTCTTGAAAAAGAACAAGTCACTCAAGAGGCCTTTGTCACCTCACCTGAGCATTTATGCCTGGATATCTTCCCCCGGCCTGCTTTCCTCCTCTGACCTTGCTTTCGAAAGACAACTGCAAATGACATCAATGCTTTCACTGACACACAGGGCAACTGGCTGTGGCATGGCAGTGTGCCTATATAGAATGGGTTGATGCCATTTGTGTGCTCGCACCAGCTCCCGCACTATGTGGAGGCCTTGCAGGCCATGCAAATCTCACCCATCCTCACTTTCTCAGTGAAGCTTGGCCTGACCTTTGCTCTCTACTAACCCACTTTCAATGGCATGCGCCACCTGGCCTGGGATTTGGGCCTTGGCTGTGGCCTCACGGAACTCTACACGACAGGCTTTTTTGTTCTTGGTCTCAGTGTTGTGTCGGCATCAGTGTTGGCCTTCAAATAGACCACCCTATACCTTGCCTGCAGTGCCCCAGGTCAAGGTGGCAAGCCTGCCCTCTGACATGCAGAGTCCCTTCTTTAGGGGTTTGCATAGACAGGAAAAAAAGGTACAACACTCTCTTGATATGCTGAGTCAGGGTATCTGTGATTGTTAATAAAAAATATCTGCGACAGCTGTGCATCTAAAAAAAACACTCGTGGCTGAGTGGTAGCGTTTCCGTCTCACACTCCGGAGACCCTGGACACCGGCTTTTCTGCGACACGAGCTTCTTAATGCTGTCGCGTTAAAAGATAGAGATAGCTGCGTTCGCTTGCCGCATAGTTGTGCGCATGCGACAAAGCGGCCGATACGACAAACGATAAGATCGCTCGTCTGTTGCTTCCAAGAAACAGCGGCGAAGGAAAGACATTGCTTGTCATTGCCCCCTTTTAGAAGCCATCGTTTCGATGTTTAAACCAAATTGTAAGCACATGTTTACAAAAATATTGCGAGAACTAACGAAAACAAAGAAACAAACAACTAACCAACCAAACACGCAAGCAAAGAAAGGAAGAAAGAAAGAGAAAGAATCAAACAAAGATTCACCGACGATTACGACACTCCCTAACGCGAAATTCAAGCGCTGCTCTGTACGTGCTTTCATTTCGCGTTTCAATATTTTGTATTATGATTATATAGGGGCAGGGTTTATATTAGGAAGAAAACACTGTGAGTGGGTAGCTGGCGCATTGCAAACGAAGGGAAATGTGGCGCGACTGCATCGCTAATCAGGAGATCGCGAGAGGCAGCCCATGGGTGAAGCATTGGCGCGATTCACAGCAGCTACCGCAGACTTCCACTCATGCAGGACTTTGTTTCCATACTGACGACGCACTCTAATTTGGCGCCTTATCGTAGTCGTGGTCGCCGCCCAGCCCGTCTTGCGCGCCACTACGCTTTTCTTCTCATGATTTCGTTCCACTAACGACAACAGCGGCCCTTCGCCACAGGAAAATCGTACCACCACTGTCAGCGGCGACAACACCCAAGAGAGCGTATCATCGAGCCTCACTTGTAGCCGCTCACCATCTCCCCTTGCAGGGGCATTGACAACGGTCACACATGCTGGTACCGTGGGCTGACCTGAGCAGCTGACGCCGCGGACGACCGTAGCCCTCCTCACATCACGCCACCCTGGCTTCCTCTTGGAAGCGCAGATGAGATCGCTGATGCGGTTGCGGATGCCGTACCCACTTGCGAATGAGCGCTTGCGCAGGCCGTTTCCCCTCATCTCCTCCTCCGCCTCACGCTCTCAGCGCAGCCTCCTCCTTTACTTCCTTCCTCGCGCTCTTCTCTTCCATCTCCCGCAGCGCTTCTCGTTCGTTTTCATCTTTCGCTGTGCTCGTTCGCTCGGTTACGAGGTACGACGCCGAGGCACGCGGAAGCTCAGCGCAGGAACGAGCGACTAATAGCTGCGCTCCAAATATCTTTATTAGGGTTCGCGTGCGTGCTAAGGCTTCACGCGGACGACGTGAATCAGCTCAGAAGCATACACGGCGTCACTGGGACGGAGGTAGTCCGTCGACGACAACTTGATAAGCTAAAGCACCCAGTCGTCGCGAAACAGTGTATAGTTTGAAGTAGCGCCACTGAGTTTCTCACTCAGGCCTCGTTTCCGGATGGGCGTCGGAGCTCATACGCGGTCGCCAGGCTGCGGCCGCTGGTCACGTCGGCGAAGATTGTAACGTCGAATGTCGGCTCTTTGCTGGTATTTATTACGCAGACGGGCTCATTGCCGGGCTTTTACTCGCTGCAGGTAGAATGCAACGTCTAAGTTTTCTTCGTCAGTCATGTTCGGAAGCATGGCTTCTAGAGTCGTCGCGGGTTCTGTTCCGTAGAGCAACTTGAATGGCGTCACCTGTGTTTCTTGTACTGCGGTATTGTATATGAAAGTCACGTGGAGTAACACGGCGTTCCAAGACTTGGGCTCGATGTCGACTTACACTGACAGTATGTCGGTGATAATTTTATTTACGCGCCCAGTTAGGCCATTTCTCGCGGCATGGGAAGCTGTTTTCTTGCGGTGGCTTGTGTGGCTATAGCGCACGGGTGCTTGCGTCAGGTCAGCCATGTGTGCTGTTGCTGTGTAAGTGATGATCACCTCAGGCGCACCGCCTCGCAGGGCGATAAGCTCAACTACAAACCTTGCGACTTAGGCCGTACTGCCCTTGGGAAGCGCTTTCGTTTCAGCACAAGGAGTGAGGCAATCTGTTCCCATGTCAACCCATTTGTTTCCGACCGTTGACGTTGGAAACCCCGTTAACGTTGGAAACGGCCCCATTAGGTCTATTGCAATCTGCTGGAAGGGCCTTGAGGAAGGCTCGATCACCTTTAACCCAACCGGTCTTAACGGATGCGCTTTGCGTCGTTGACAATCCCTACAGATTTTGACGTACTGCACAGTGTAGGCGGAGAGGCTGGACAAATAGTATTTCTTTTGAATTCTTGCCACCGTGCGGATGAATCCGAGTGACTCGAAGCCCGTTCGTGATGGCCCGCCTGTAAAATTACAGTGGGAAGTCTTGAAGGCACGACGAGCAAGGAGATTCAGAGAGACTTCACAGCGTAAGGTGTGAAGTCGAAACGGCTCATTCCAATAGCCGTTTCGGTTGCCTATGGTATCCGCCGCTGCCGGTGTCCGTCGCAGCTGTCGGGAGGAACGAGAAAAAAAAAAACTTCCCACCGGGCTCGCTTCGCGGGAGTCAGCTATTCTACCACTGAGTCACGCCAGCGCTTTTTTTTTATTGCATGAAATTATGAGTAGTGTCATTGAAAAATTGTTATATTGCATTTGGACACACATGAAAAAACAAATGCCCACCTACTACGCAGTCCAGTGAAAGTTCAAAATTGGGACAAACAAGCACAAGCGTCCAAACGCGAAGCCCGTTGAGGAAAGGGATCAAGGTTGCAACCACACTACACACTTGAGCAGCCTGTCGTCGAAAGACAGACCTTGTCGAGCGGTGTGGCTCGGCATGAATAGAGTCCTAAGAAGATAAACAAATCAGTTGGTTTGTTGCTGACTGTCTTTTTGAAATGAAGAAAGTGTATACCATAAGATATGAGAGCAAGGTATTTTTTTTATAATTCTTTGTAAACAAATAAAGCGATGTTCTATTGTCTATATAGTACATATTCACATATATTCACTACATATAATCCTTTTTCCCGAAGCCATGTTTTAACTGGCAAGGTGGAAGTGGGCAGCTTAGAAATGTTTTCACTGCTGGCGCAATACACATTCTACGGACACTGCAAAGAAGATCTTGACGAAAGACATACAATACGGCTTTCGATACATAGGTTCAAGGAAAAGGTTGTGTATAAGTACTATATTTAGCGACGTTCGATCAACGCTAAACAAATATTATAGAGTGAATCTGGCTTTTAAAAATGAAATAGTGTCGCCAAGTTCTTTTAGGAAGCCCCATAACGGCAGTTCTTGAGCAAAGTTTTTCGTGACGAAAAGAAATGGGAGGTGTGAAGCAAGGCGTGTTCGATTAACTGCGAGAAGGAAAGGTTGACGGACGTTTTTGATGTAAAACTATCGCATGACCAATTGTCGCACATACAAATGCACAAGACTGAGGCCCCCCTTCTCTTGTGGAAGAAAAACCTTCTCATAGCTTCCCTTGATAAACGCCAAAAAGACATGCAGATATTCTATGAAATGCCTGAAAAAGGATACGAGGGCAGTGCAATATCTGCAGAACATAAAGAAGCTTACACAAGCAAGAAATATATTGCATGCCTTAGCTGTCGCATAAATGGAGAGGTCATGTCCCTGCCAGGTTGTCACCTTTCGACAGATAGTACGTGGACGTCTAATGAGGTTCACTTTTACGGTTGTTATCAGAGGCGCGCGAAGATATAGCAGCGGAGACTGATTTCTATGAATATTCTAGAATACAGAGGGAGTTAGCGCCCACATACCTAGCCAAAAACCTCTGCATTTATAAAGATATACACTAGCTCCTGCAGTTTGATAGAAACGCAAGGTATTGTTTATTGCCTCGGTAATACTGGGTCTATTGACGCAATAGAAGGCAGTGTCATCCGCGCAAGCTAGAACTTTAATTTCCTCATCTGCGTACCTGTATCCAATAGTGCTTGAGCTCCAAAGCATGCTTAAGCAAAGTAATTCCAAATACATAGCGAAGAGTAAAGGCGAGAGTGGTCAATCCTGACGGACGGATGACTGTAACTGCATTATATCTGAAAGGTTACGGTTCACAATTAACCTTGTAGGGCAATCTTTATAACAAATTGTTATACCATTGTATAATACATCTCCAATGTGCAACTAAAGAGTAGTTGGAACAAAAAATCGTGCTGAACTTTATCAAAGACTTTGGTGAGGTAAATTTAAAGAGCTACTTGATCCAAACTACCCTCCATGCACTCATGAACTGAGCGTGCGATATGAACATTTGTATGTGTAGAGCGCTTGCTAGCTTGCAGCGGAAACATGCCGTATACAGGCGTCCTAGCACGCGAGGAGACACGCGATGTGAGATGCGCGCCGCCTAGCGCCGATACGTGCACAATTTGCAGTGCAGTTGCGTATTATTACACCAGGTGGCGCACAATGTAGCAGTTGCATAGGTAGGGGGTACAAGGTAGATAGGGCAGGTTTGAGAAAGAAAAAGAAAATCAAAGAGGTGAATGCAAAAATGCTAGAACGAAAAACATGGCGTACCGGATTAAACGAAGCAGGCTAGGTGACTGTTTGTCACAGCCCCGTTTCATAGGGGATATCAGCAGATTAGCAGCGTCATCGTTAGCATCATATGGTGCCACTTGTCACGTGATGTGGCATTTGTGCCGCGTAGCTTCGATACGTGGGAATTTTTACGTCCCGCGTTTCGAAGCGCGTTTCACATTCCAACGAGACAGTTCTCTCAACGAGAAACCGCGATTAACTCTGGAAGTGCGTTGTAGCGCTGTTACGTGAAGAGTGGTGCGCACTCTGAATGTCCTGTATTTTCTCTGCCCATTTGGTATGGTATAAAGAACTTTATTTAGGTCCTGAGGGATCAGTCTGGGACTGATGCGGGCCGTTTCCATAAATTCTCTTAAAATTTGGGGGCTCCAAAGCGCGCATGCCTTGTCTTGTTGTTGCTGTTGCCTCAGTAAATGGGTCATACCCTGTCCTGTATTCTCAAAGCCGCATTGTTGTCTTGTAGCGAACCCTTGCCTATTTTTTCACTCCTTTATTATTTTAATGTTCTTGTGAAGAATAATGTTAAGCCACTCAATATCAAACATTTAGAAGCGCGATTTATTGGAAACATGAAGTGATAAAAGGGAAATAAATTAATAAGGTAATTGGATATTAATTCGCAAAACTTATTTTTTTGCGAGGTGGTTATAGTCCGAGTGCTTTCCGTGCGCATGTGAAAGTGACATGTGAATGCGTAATAAAAATGATTTGCCACTGCCACGTTCTTCAGAGCTCGTAAGCGGTGAAGGAAGTATTTTAGCACCCAGGAACAATGGCTGTATTTTTATGGAGCGCCGCTTTTGGAACTGTTTTTGCTTCAGCACGCGGCGAGGAGTGACCGAAGTGTAAAAGGGCAAAAAAAAAAAGACATGGCAGTGTTATTTTATTAGCTAGTATTTCGATCTCCTTTACTCTGGACGAGGAATTTGTTATGAGCATATTGAAACATGGCCGCGTGAGCTGAATTAGAAACTATAAAGAGGACGAAGACCCCTGGGCTTCTCCCTATGCCGACCCCCACAGTGGGTTGAGCCTTATCCGTAGGCACCGAACCAAACCAAACTCAAAACATCCTCTCCTTTGAGGCTTCTTTATTGGGCTATAGTCACAGGAATATCTGCGTGACCATTTGCGACTATCTCTGTGACAAAACAGGGCTGCCATGTTAATTCTCGAAATCAATAATTGGACAGCTCTATAAATCGCTCATTGGGTATTCCAAGTTATTCTAGTTCCACCAAAAAGATTGCTGTTTACATGTAATTACACTTATTTTTATTTCTGTATCTGTCAGGTAAATCTATTTACTAATTATCATAAACTTTATTAATCACCCCGATTTACTTTTTCATTTAGGTTTTTCTCGCTCCCGCTTCCCTTTAATCTTTCACCGTCGTCTTCTTGGCCAATCCCCCGTAGTGGGTGAGCGCCACAAGTGAGGAAGAGGCAAGCAAACAAGCAAGCAAGCTACTTCGTCACCCTGTAGTCGGAAAAGAGTCGTAAGTTGGCGCATTCAGAATTTATTTAGTCTGAGGGGTTCGTTCTCAGTTGACAAGGGAGGCCTCCACAGATTTGTGTAACGTTCCCATTGACATGCTGAAGCCATAGCCGAAAGATTACCGTAGAGCAAGGCGTATTAGCGCATCTATGTGTAGCTTCCCTACTTGACCACCTTCAGTTGCTGTAGCGCATAACTATTAGATTATGCGTAACATTGCTAGCTTCTGATGATATTGAGCGCATACATGTATTGACTCGATTTCGTAGTTTCGTATTTCAACATTTTCACATTGTCTCTCGGGCACTTCGAAGCTAAGCCTACCAGCAGCACGCCTTCTTCATGTCGGATTACGTGCGAGGCAATAGCGATATTCCTTTTCCTAGCGGTGCACATGTGTGCGCATTGTGTATTGTCGCGATAATCTTATTTTACGGCTCTGTTTTGTTGACGTAATGGAAACACCTCGAAATATTATTATACCTTTATTTGTTGTTCCTTGGAGAATACTTTATTTCTTATGTTTACTAAATCGTCTTAAGAACAGCGTAAGAACGCATGAAAGAGCGAGAAAGGGCCAGCAAGAATGCTAGGATGTCGCACATCGGAGCAGTGCGACATCCTATCTTACCGCACTGTAGGACATGTAGCTGCGAACCCAGTTTTGAGCGAAGCGGCCATCATTCACCGCCGTATTACTCAACTCATAAGGGAAATAGTAGAAGCGTACCATATTTGCTAAGCAAAAGATATGTGCATCAGTTACCATTCAGTGTAATTAACACAAAGTGTATTGAATTTTCTTTAGAGGACTGATATAGATGAGGCATATTCAGGCGCGCATTATGTTGATGTCCCGGCTTATGAGCATGCTCATGATTACATATTGTCACGCGGTGGTGACGTTGAAGAACACAGTAGCAATACTGTGAAAGACAAAACTAACTTTTATTGGGCGAACCTGTACCCACAAAAACAGGATACACTTATAGCACAACGATAGCGGCGAACACGGTCGGCGATAGTCGAAAATCTGATCAGCGGGTCAAGCGTGTCGGCTTTTATAGATCAGTCGTCGAATGTTCCAGAGTAACCGCTGGGACCCGCGTGTCTTCCACAAAGTTCTACACTATTTGCGTCGCGCATACATGCCATCAGTTTACACAAGTTGCGGTGAAAGACAGTGGACGGAACCATCGATAACATTCCAGAAACTTCTTTTACATGCAGGCGCGTCCTGCGCTGTGCGATAACATTTGTTAGGCGGTGAGAAGTGGTCGCCCGATAAAGATAAAGAAGTACACGTGTCAATATGACCGTTCTGTATAGCGTTTTTATAGAGCCCGTGGTATGATAATGAATAAAGAAATTAGGGCTCTGCCATAATCTAGACCAGACGTAAGCATAAAATGGCTACCGGCAAAGCAGGTTGGTTGTAGATTATACTAGCCACAGTCGTAAAATGGATAAAGTCCATATTCGCAATGGCGCACACCACAGCAGCGCACCACAGCACAGGAAGCTGTTTTGAACTGAACGTCATTGCAAGTATCGTCTCGGTCAAAGAGCCATCCGCAGCCCCGAACGCTGCCGGCTTGGTAACGTAATGCGACGCTATCCCTCGAGCCGGCGCAAAATCCGCGCCGCGGAACTCACGGACCGCTGGCGTTGAACAGGTCACCATGTCTCAGCGCCGAAAGATGACGAGTGTACGGGGAACTGTATCTACCTTCTGAACTTCGTCTTTTGGAAATAACAAATGAAGCTTCAGCGTACTAGGAGTTACAGCTTAAATGATATTGCGAACAAAAATTAGGTAGAACTCGCAAGCAATATTGTTGTAACATTTTCGGCAGTAACGAGCGTATGTAATGCGGTCCCGTACAAAAGGTTGGTGGCCGGAGACACCACATTTTGTTAAGTTTTGACTTGTTGCCCGGAGGATCTCATTTTGTTCTCGCAACTTGCCCTGATCTCGTTTGAGCGCCCAGATAAAGGCTTTGGCTTTCTGCTGAAGTTCACTTGAAGGTCGCCGACAACGGAAGTTAAAAGCATTTCGTGCTTAATATTTGTTCTCTTCAATAAACTTCCTAGTTTCAAATCTGCGCCCGTCCGGTTGTCTTCTTCCCTGTCAATGTGTTTTGGCGCTGTTCTTAAGGTTAAGCTTACCTAACTTGTCCAAATGTCTGTTCTCCTGTTTACTAAATTATTCACGGTTTGGTTTTTTCAGTTGGCAGCAGGCTTTTTCTGAGTAAGAATGTGCTGTGCTTTCCGCAGTAGTTTATGCACAGTAACGGCATACTTACCTTAGCTGTTACCTTTGCCCGCTCACAGAAGAGCCTTGCATTCAAATCTGCTGAATCAACCAGCCCTGTACTTGCGAACATAGTCGCTTAAGTTCTATCGCTTGTGAAATCCAAATTACTTGAATCAACCATAAAACTATGAAATTAGTAGAATGTTTACAGGTTTTGCTTTCTTAATGCGTTTGGCATTACTGGCCTTTTTCAGGCGCTTTAAATCCATCCATCCATCCATCGATCCATCCATTCATCCTCTTACATCGACCCAGCGGCTTAAGCTGTCTACAAGCTTGGGCTACTGGTCATGTGGTCGTTGGGCCGTTGTGGTCTTTCCATTTTCGTCATTCCAAGTTCGTCATCTGACTGTTTTCATGACGTCGTCATCACATCTTGCACGCCGAACCAGTGAACCAGTTGTGTGATAGCTTGGGCCGCTAGGTCGTGATGCCATCATGGTCATCGCATCGTCATCATTCCAGCATTGCCATCCGACTGTCGTCACGCCATCGTCGTCGTACAGTCTTCGTAATGGGGTCACCATAAACTCGTCATCATGCCATTGTACTAAACGCCATGCCATCGTCGTTATTGCGTCATCGTCGCATTGACACGTGTGCTTGTTTATCTTCCTCCCGTGGCCGCTGTTCACCGGCTAACAAACTTTAAACGTTATTGCTAACTGCAAGACGCGCGTGCATCATTTGGAACTTGCGCGAATGTTATCGTCCACGCCATCTGTTGTGTATGTCCTCGCCTAACCTTGTATTATCGATTGCATGCGCGACACGAACTGTGTAGTAGTTTCTGGAGACCACGTGGGCACAGCGGTTACAGTATTACCTTCGACGAGTGATGCATAAAGGCCGACGCGCGTGACTCGCTGATAAGATTTTGGACGATGGCCGTCTTTTCTTGCCGCTATTGTTGCGATTCAGTGTTATACTTCTTTTGCTGGGCATAAGTTCGCCCAATAAATAGTTAAATTTGTAACTCCCACTCTTAACTCGGCATCAGCATTCATCGTCAGTACTACTACGTGACATCTGATGGAGGTACTTGAGCATTCATGTACCGCATGCACCAGCAAGGCCGTGAACCAAGCCCGGAACGAGAGGACAACGCCAACGTCATCAAGGACCAGCGAGCTATCCGTAGGCAACAAAGACTGCTATGTAATACGGGCCTCTTCCCGAGAAGACGACATGGATCAACGCCAGACCAACGACCCCAATAACTGCCCCAGTATCGCCATCCTGCTGCAACAACTCAGGAGTCACCGAACTTTCGTGGATTATCAGCTGAAGACGTTGAAACCTGGCTGGAGACATATACGAAATGACCGCGGCGTTCAATTGGAGTGGCGACGACAAGTTCCGCAATGTATATTTTTCGTTGGGTGAGGCCGCTTGGACCTGGGACGTGGGACCTATTTCGTGAGAACTTCGTGAAGACCTTCATGAGTGTCGTACGAAAGGAAAGGGCTGAAGTTCGCTTAGAAACCAGAGTGCAAGTGCCGGGCGAGAACGTCGCGATCTTCACGGAAGAGATGATTCGCATCTTCCTCCACGCCGACCCCAACACCTCTAAAGAAAAGAAAGTTCGGTTCTTGATGGGGGTTGTGAAATAACAACTATTCGCCTGATTGATACGCCACCCACCCAAGACTGTCACTGAATTTGTTCCAGAGGCCACAATGATCGAGAAGACGCTTGAAATGCGCACCACGCACTACAACCGCAGTGCGCTGACAACGAACTGCGCCGACGCTCACGCGCCAGGCGCCGGTGACCTGCGTGAGAGGACCAGAGCGGTCGTATGCGAAGAACTGCACCAGATGCGCGCAACGTCACAGCCAGAGGTGGCCTCGATCGTTGAAACAGTTAACGAAGAGCTTCAGCGGTCACTGAAAGTACCAGAAGTTCCGGCATCGCTGCAACGCCAGCCGGAAGCGATGACCTACACCCCCTTCGCCCGCCGTCGCCAGGGCCCCGTAACGTCGCAATTCCATCGTTTACTGCCGCCGCCGCTAGCACGCCCGCACGTCGTCCTGCGCAGCTACCCGAGAAGGACGGACATATTGCGCGCCACGGGCCAACACCCGCTCTGATGTAACTGCGGTGAAGCTAGCCACATCTACCGCCGATGCCCATACTGCGACGTGGGACTGTGAGGGTTCACCGTCAATGCACCCCGCCCACAGCAAGGTGAACGACCACGTGATATCGCCGACTACCTCGCCGCCACTCAGTGGAGCCTTCGACAACCGTCCTGTTCGCCATCACCAGGCCACTAACTGACGCCGCAGCAACGACCATGCACTGGCCAATCCCGTGGTCGGTCCGTCAGCCCATAACCGGGAAACTAAAATCAGCAACCGATGGAGGTTCGGTCACTGTTCGTCGAACTGACAACCCTCCGCCGCCGACATAGACGCCGAAAAAACTATCTCGACGACATATCAACGAGACACCGCTATCGCGACGTATCTTGGAAGCAAAAAATATGCCCACAAAACAAGACCTGACGACGCGACGTTTCAGTCACAGGCCAACAGGATCCAGCCGTGACCCAATGCATAGACCAAACTGCAACGTAAGACAGAGAACCACCGAGCTCGACGTGCTTCTCGACGGCCACGCAACCATCGCTTTAGTGGATACAGGAGCCGACTACTCCGTCATGAGTGGACCCATCGCCGCCTAGCAGAAAGAAATTAGGACTACATGAGAAATCTCTCAAATATATACCCCATGAAGACACTTGGTGAAACCGACTGGTATCTGCACAGCAAGAATTACCGCTCATGACCGGACCTACCCTGCCACCTTTGTTATCGTCCAACAGTGTACACGAGACGTCATTCTCGGCATAGACTTTCTGAACCAACACTGCGCAATCGTCGACATGAAGCTGAAATCGATAACACTTCTCGAAGGTCAAGCAATACCGCCGGAACGCTCTCGCAGTCACCATGCCTTGAGCGTGCTCGAAAATCAAGTCAGCATCCCGCCTCTCTCCAGCATTGTCATGTCCGTCGACACCGAAACACCCGCAGACGTAGAAGGCGTCATCGAGGGTGACCAACGTCTACTGCTCGACCGTGAAATTTACATCACAAGAGGGCTCGCTTGACTACACTGAAGAAAAGCGAAAGTGATGGTGACAAACTTCAGCGAGGAGTTCAAGCACATCAACAAGGGCACGACGATCGCATACATCGAGCAAATTACCGTCACCAGCAATGCATTTGCCCTCTCAGATTGCTCAGATCATTTGCCCTCTCTTGACGACCGTAGTTCCCGAACCAAACTTCGGCATAAATCCAGGCATGCCCATGAACAAGCAGTAATAGCTCAAAACTCTCCTTCGACGGTACAAAGACTGCTTTTCGACATCATCGAGGATTCCACAAACACCAGTTGCAAATCATCATATTGTCACGGGTATAAACTATTTACACGATGTATTTACGCGATGCGTATATATATAGCGGCACAGAATCACGAGAGGCTGTTGGCCCTTTGTAGTCTTCACCGTCGACCACCTTGTCCTCTTTTCCACCGTAACACGAGCCCCGACAGAAAATTCACCGTCCCGGTGCTTCAGACGTGACCATTGGTAAGGGCATAGTAAGGCTTAAGCCGAGAGACGCGTACGACGTCAGGTGATGTGGAACCGGGTGGCATGACGGAGGTCACGGGGATTATCTCGTAAGTGACAATGGTCACTTGACGTACAACACGGCAACGGCCTTTGTAGCGCGGAAGGAGTTTCTCAGAGAGCCCTACTCGGCGGCAAGGGGACCAAAGTAGCACGAGAGAGCCTGATGAAAAATATATGTCACGATGGCGGCGATTGTAAGCGTGCTGTTGAGATTCCTGCGATGCCGACACACGAGTACGGGCAAGCTGGCGCGCATGGTCAGCGTGGGCGATGATTTCGCGACCATACTCGAAACAGAACAGCGCGGTTTTCACGGGGACAAGCAGGAAGAAACGACATGGACGAGCGCTGCCTATGCAGCGCTCGTCTATGTCGTTTCTCCCTGCTTGTCCCTGTGAAAACCGCGCTCTTCTGTTTCAAATATGGCTTACCAACTTGCCCAAACGTTTGTTTTAACGAGCATACTCGTTCGTCGACTCCTGTACCAAGGGGAGTGAAGTGTCCAATGGTAATGCAGGGTCACGACCGAAGGGTAAGTAAACGGGGGAATACCCAGCAGTATCGTGGCGTGAAGAATTATAGGCGAACGTGATATAAGGGAGAGCCACATCCCAGTCCTTGTGGTCGGGGTAAACGTATTTCGATAGCATGTCAGTAATCGATTAAGCCGCTCAGTAAGGCCGTTCGTCTGAGGATGATATGAGGTAGCCAGTTTGTGCTTGGTAGAACATGAGCGTAGGATATCGGCGACGACTTGGGAGAGGAAAGTGCGGCCGCGGTCAGTAAGGAGCTGTCGCGGCGCGCTATGTACTAAAATGATATCCCGGAGTAGGAAATCGGCGACGTCAGTTGCGCAGCTCGTGGGAAGTGCCCGAGTGATGGCACAGCGCACGACGTAATCAGTAGTGACAACGATCCACCTGTTGCCGGAGCGGGACTCGGGGAAAGGGCCAAGGAGATCCAAACCCACGCGAAAGAATGGCTCAGGTGGAATGTCGATCAGCTGTAGGTACCCGGCAGGAAGCGTTGCTGGCGTTTTGCGATGTTGACAGGGCTTGCAAGTAGCTACATAGCGCCGTACGGAGCGTGCGAGGCCGGGCCAGTAGAAGCGGCGGCGCACGTGGCCGTAAGTGCGAGCAAACCGAAGGTGTCCGGCAGTTGGGGCGTCATGAAGCTCCTAAAGCACGGTTGAGCGGAGGTGTTGAGGAACGACAAGGAGAAGGGGAGGACCGTGAGGATGAAAACTGCGTCGGTACAATATCCCGTCGTTGAGGACGAACCACCGTAACGATGGATCAGCAGGAGCAAATTCCATTCGGTCAATGAGGGAATATATATATATATATATATATATATATATATATATATATATATATATATATATATATATATATATATATATATATATATATATATATATATATATATATATATATATCTATTGCTACGAAACAGTATTTGCTATGACAAAGAGGTGAGCAGGGTGAAGACGACGACGACGATTAGAGGCTAGCGCCTGCCGTTGCCTCTTGGCCAAGTGCGGCGTATTGCCTTGTAAATATACTTGTATACAGCTTTTCGTTGGTGTCTTCCTACGTAGCATATCTGGTGGAGGTGGACGTTCCCTGTACCTCGTCACGGAGCTTCGCAGTGGACGGTACGTAGAGCCTCCCTTCATGGCTCCCGGCGACGACAACTCGACTGCGCCGGCTCCGACACCTGCTGCCACTTCGACGACCTACATCACTCTCCACGCTCCCCGTGATCCTGGCGTGTTCTCGGACAAAGATGCGGATGACGTCGAGGACTGGATCAGTCTGTACGAACATGTCAGCCGCAATAAACGGTGGGACCCTACTATCATGCTCGCCAACGTAGTCTTTTACCGCGGTGGCATAGCTCGAGTTTGGTTTCGGACGCACGAAGATGAGCTCACCAGTCGGGATTCGCTTAAGCGAAAGCTCCGAGACTTGTTCGGTAACCCCTACGGTCACCGACTTGCAGCGCAGAAGGCGCTTTCCGGCAGTGTGCACACGTCAACGGAGCCCTACGTCACGTGCGTTCAGGACGTCTTGGCTCTGTGCCGCAATGTTGACAGACACATGACTGAGTCAGATAAGGTTTCCCACATCCTCAAAGGCATTGCCGATGACGCCTTCAACTTGCTCGTTTTCAACAATGTGGCGACGGTAGATGCAGTTATAAAAGAGTGCCGCCATCCGGAACTCGCTAAAAGCCGTCGTATCGACCAGCAGTTTGCCCGTCTGCCCTACACCCCAGCGACACCTTCTTCTGCCGACGCTCCTAGTCTAAACAACACTGGCGAAGTTACCAGAATCGTCCGGCGTGAGATCGAGGCCGCCTATACGGCTGCCTTCGACTCCAGCCCCTCCAACGCACCTGCAGTTACGGTTTCCCTGATCCAGGCAGTTGTCCTCCAGGAGTTCGCAAACATGGGTCTTCACACCATCTGCTCGGCCCAACGCCCTGACCGCCCCGTCCCGCATCTTCTTACCCACGACGTTTCCGCAACCCGTCTGAATGGCGGACTGCTTACGACATGCCCATTTGTTTTCACTGCTATCGAATCGGGCACATTTCTCGGCACTGTCGCAGTCGCTGTAGTTCCTCGAACCGATCTACTTATACTGGCTACTCTCGCGCCCCAATGTGGCCCGTCTCGTCCCTATGCTGGTCCCTCTGATAATGCCGCCACTGATTCTCCTGCGCCGAACCGCCCCTATTCTAGTTCGCCTTCGCCCCAACGATGACAATCTCGCTCCCACCAGCCCCGTCGCGCCTATTCGCCGACTCACTTCGGACGCCGCTCCCAGCTGGAAAACTAGATGATGCAGCGCCTCGAGGTGACGCTGTATTGCTCCATACGCCGCCAAATCCTCCACTGACGTTGCCCACTCATCTGAACCTTCTTGACGTGCAAGTCGACGGTGTTTCTGTATCTGCTCTCATAGACATTGGGGCGCATTTGTCGGTAATGAGCGCTGACCTTTGTAACCGGCTGAGGAAAATAATCATGCCCGCCGCGACGCCTGTTGTCCGTGTCGCCGATGGTGGAACAGCCCCTGTAATTAGTATGTGTGCTGCCCGCGTCTCCTTCGCCGATCGCTCCACTATCGTGCTATTCACAGTCATCGCCCACTGTCTCCACGACATCATCCTCGGCTTAGACTTCCTCTCCGCAGATTCTGCTCTCATCGATTGTTCCACCAGTACTCTCCGCTTTGACCTGCCTGTTCTGGATCCCGCTGAACCACACCCCGGTCGCCTCAGTTCCGTCGACTTCGTTCACTTGCCCCCTTCGGCACTGACTTATGTTGACTTCGTGTCATCCCCACCAGTCCCCGACGGTCACTACATCGCGGCTCCTATGCAAGACGTCCTCCTTACACACGGGATCACAGTACCTCATACAGTTTTATCTATTACGGTGGATTGCGTCTGCCTGCCAGTGGTCAATATCAGCTTGACGACACAAGTGCTGCCACGCGGGATGTCCCTGGCCCAGCTTTCCTCATTCGAGGAACACTCAGTATCGTCTACTGTAGTAGACGACAATTCAGCCGATCCTCCTCTCCCATCGCAGTCGGCAACTTGTACCATCGCGGACTTACGGAAAATGATTGCACCCGACATGCCGTCCGAACACGCTCGTACGCTCTACCGCGTTCTGATTTCCTACCAAGATATTTTTGACTTTAACGATCGTCCTTTGGCCCAAACAACAGCTGTTAAACATCGCATTATTACCGGCGATGCCCCTCCTATTCATCGCCGCCCGTATCGAGTATCACCGGCTGAGCGTCAAGTTATTCACACCAAAGTTCGCAAAATGCTTGCCAAGAACATTATTGAACCGTCATGCAGACCGTGGGCGTCATCTGTGGTGCTGGTAAAAAAGAAGGATGGCTCATGGCGCTTTTGCGTGGATTATCGGCACCTTAACAGGGTTACCAAAAAATACCTGTATCCCCTACCTCGGATTGATGACGGCCTTGACTGCCTCCACGGTGCTCGCTATTTCTCATCTATTCACCTTCGCTCCGGCTATTGGCAGATTGCCGTGGACGATCTCGACCGTGAGAAGACAGCCTTTGTAACACCCGACGGTCTTTATCAATTCAAAGTGATGCCGTTTGGTCTCTGTAACGCTCCTGCCACTTTCGAATGCCTGATGGAGTCCCTTCTTCACGGTTTCAGATGGTCCACGTGCCTGTGCTACTTGGACGACGTTATATTATTCTCCACAACGTTCGCTGCGCACCTCGAGCGCCTCTCAGCCGTCCTGGACGTTTTTTGTCGAGCCGGTCTACAACTCAACGCATCGAAGTGCGAATTCGGCCGTCGCCAGATTATCGTCCTTGGACATCTAGTTGACGCGAACGGAGTGCAACCAGACCCAGACAAGATCCGTGCTGTTACGCACTTCCCTGTTCCAAAGTGTTTCAAGGATGTGCGCAGCTTCATCGGCCTTTGCTCGTACTTCCGCCGTTTCGTGAAAAATTTCGCGGCCATAGCACGACCACTAACCGAGGTTTTTAAGAAAGACGCCCCTTTCCAGGGGGGCGATAACGAGGCCTCTGCATTCTCGCTTCTAATCGACCTTCTCACAACACCTCCCATTGTGGCCCATTTCGATCCTTCTGCGCCTACCAAAGTCCGTACTGATGCCAGTGGTCATGGAATTGGCGCAGTACTGGCCATGAGCTTGTTATCGCTTACGCCAGCAGGCTCCTCTCGCCCGCGGAGCGCAACTATTCCGTCACTGAGCGTAAGTGTCTGGCGCTAGTTTAGGCGGTCTACAGAAGACTTGGATCCTACAGGAAGACTTGGTCGCTGGGCCTTACGCCTCCAAGAATATTCGTACTCTGTCACCTACAAATTTGGCTGTCTACACAATGACGAGGACTGCCTGTCTCGCTACCCGGTAGACGAGCCTGACGACGCCGACAGTAGTACCGCCAACGGCATTTTCTTTGTGTCTGCCTTCGCTAACATCGCCGATGAGCAGTACCGAGACCTATCGTTGCGAGTACTCATCGAGCGTCTGCGCTCTGCACCTACCGACGCATCCGTTCGCCGATATGTCCTCCAGTGCGGCATTCTGTACCGAAGGAACTTCCTCCCTGACGGCTCTGATCTTCTTGTCGTGCCAAAACATCTACGACAGACTATGCTCTTTCAGATGCATGACGCACCCACTGCAGGACATCTTGGGGTAACACGCACGTACGACTGCGTCCGCCGCCGCTTCTATTAGCCTGGTCTCGCTCGCTCCGTCCGACGCAATGTTGCTGCCTGTGATCCCTGCCAGCGTCGGAAAACAGCTCAGGTGCTACCTGCCGGTCATCTCCAGCCGATCACCGTCACTGTGGAACCGTTCTTTCGTGTTGGATTAGACCTCCTCGGTCCCTTTGCCACGTCATCCTCTGGAAACAAATGGGTAGCCGTCGCAACTGATTACTCCACCCGATATGCTATCACGCGGGCTCTTCCTACCAGTTGCGCCACTGACGTCGCGGACTTTCTCTTGTGTGATATTATCTTACTTCATGGCACCCCGGGACATTTGCTTACTGACCGTGGTCGTAACTTCCTCTCGAAAGTTATCGCCGACATTCTGCGTTCCTGCTCCATCCAACACAAGCTGACTACCTCATACCGTCCTCAAACCAATGGCCTGACCAGAGCGGTTAAACCGTACTCTTACCAATATGCTGTCCAAGTACGTTTCCAAGGACCACCACGACTGGGACGTTGCCCTTCCTTACGTAATATTTGCGTACAATTCTTCCCGGCTTTCTCACACCAGATTTTCTCCATTTTATCTATTGTACGGTCGCGAACCAACCTTGCCCCTAGACACCGCACTTCCTCCTGCTGCGATCTCAACAAGCGAGTATGCGGGCGACGCCATCGCCCTCGCCGACCATGCACGCCAACTTGCCCGTACTCGACTGACGGACACGGAAACCACTCAGCAGCGTCAGTATAACGCCCGCCACCGTGACGTACAGTGTTCGCCTGGTGCGCTCGTGCTCCTTTGGCGCCCTCTGGTCACGTCGGACTTTCAGAGAAGCTCCTTTCGCTATACACAGGGCCCTACCGCGTCCTGCGCCAGGTGGCGCCTGTGACGTACGAAATTGCTCCTGTGAGTTCAACCTCATCCTCTACTCTTACATCTTGTGATGTCGTGCACGTTCAGTAGGCTCAAGGCCTACTACACTGCTTCCTAGTCCGGCGTTTAGTCGCTCCGCGACGGAGCTTTTGCGACCGGGGGTAGTGCTACGGAACAGTATTTGCGATGACAAAGAGGCGAGCAGGGTGAAGACGACGATGACGATTAGAGGCTAGTGCGGGCTGTCGCCTCTTGGCCAAATGCGGCGCATTGCCTTGTAAATATACTTGTATATAGCTTTTCGTTGGCGTCTTCCTACATAACAATATATATATATATATATATATATATATATATATATATATATATATATATATATATATATATATATCACTGCAACGCCAACGTGAAACTGGGACTAAACAGCCGCGCTAAACGTAGCAGCATCCTTCCTCAATGCATAAAAACTGTACGGAGACTTCAACTGGCCGGCTATTACTTGTGCCTCAGGCGCTGGTGTGTAGTGGTCACAAAGGACCAATTAATACAATGTAAGGAGTAATAGCGTAGCTTTGATGTTTCAGGACAAGATCATCTGAAACAGGACTCCTACGTAATTTGGCAGTATCCCGATATGACATTTTCGTAGATTTGTTACATAGCTGCCGCGTAGGTCGATAACCAAAGGTCTTAACACTGAATGGGTGCCGAGGGAAGGGAAGCACAGTCGCTGACAACCGATAACTACAGATGGTTTGCATCGACGTTATTCTGGCCCATATTTTGGGTATTAGACGTGGAGAAGCTGCGCAAACAAGAAACGTGACAGCACAACAGCGCGAAGAGGGCGTCTTGCGGCGATCGAGAAAACGATAAAAATGAGTCAGTGATAAAAGGTCACCGTCAAAAAGCAAGGCAATGTGTCGGTGGTGATGTAGTTACGTCGTCGTGGTCGCCATATTTGGCCACTATAATGGGGAAAAATGGCGTTTCTGACTTCACGTGAGTGCCATCTATAGGTTGTATTATGATGAAATAAGGACATCTGAAAGCACACTATGCTGCCAGCTGACACAAGACAGAGACAACTGAAGATCGCCGGGAGATCTTCAAGTGGTACGAGCAAATGGGCTCATACCACGATTTATCGCTGTCGTTCCATATCAACAACGTGACAATATCAACCTTGTCCGCTTGAAATGATATATCCTGTGCAGTTTACAGAATGGTGATGTAATTTCATCCGCCACAGTTAAGGATGACATAAGTTTCATGCATGTAGTTTTTAATTTACTAATTCTTGGCAATTCTTTCTAAAAAGGGTTAGAAGCTCTAAAATAAAATTTGACTAGCAGCAGTCAGCAGAGATGAGCTTCCTCTCTCCAACACCGTTCATTTCATCAAATCGCATAAAACCATAAAATAATTTTGCTTCGTGTATGTGTATGTGAAAAGAGAACATTGGAGTAAGCCCCAAGCTGAAGCTTCCTCTCAATTCTAGCACATACCTTTAGTATAATACAGTGCTTCTCACGACTCTCGCCAATCTGCAGTATGGACGAATGCGAGTTTTCATGCGACCGGATCACCATCATGGTCAACGGCCAAGCGACGTGTCTGGGCACGCTGCAGCGCTTGCGCGAAAGTCCGGCCAGGGCTACCGACTCGAGTTCCTGCTCAAGCACACGGAGGCGGCAGACGCGCCCAATCTAAAGAAAGCTGTGGCCGAAGTCTTCCCCAATGTCCAGCTCAAGGACGACAACAAGGTATCCTGGTTTAAACGCTATTACGGTTGTTTTGGAACTCCATCCAATTTGCGCTGTCTCATGTATCCGTATATCATAGTACGTATTTCCGCTACCTTTAATGCGTCAACGCTCTGAAGAGTAATTCACGTACTTATGTACTTTTCGTAATCTATCTATCTATCTATCTATCTATCTATCTATCTATCTATCTATCTATCTATCTATCTATCTATCTATCTATCTATCTATCTATCTATCTATCTATCTATCTATCTATCTATCTATCTATCTATCTATCTATCTATCTATCTATCTATCTATCTATCTATCTATCTATCTATCTATCTATCTATCTATCTATCTATCTATCTATCTATCTATCTATCTATCTATCTATCTATCCGACCGACCGACCGACCGACCGACCGACCGACCGACCGACCGACCGACCGACCGACCGACCGACCGACCGACCGATTTTCCTGGCTACCTGAGACATTGGGTAGTCCGTTGTTGAATGGACAGCGCTTTGGGCAGCTATACTGATGGAATGGCGTTCGAAAGCAACCGTCGGATAAACTTGCGTCACTGAGTACGTTGTAATGTTCACATGCCATTCTTCAACGAACCTCTTTCACGCCGTCATGGGTCCCTGTAAATGCGGGACTGGGTATGTACCGACGTTCAATGAAGTTCTCTGCTGCCAACTTGGAGCGCTGGGCATATGCATGTAGGTATGTGCCGCTCCTGGTCTACCCAGTGGCATAGATAGCGTGGAAACAGCAGCACAGATAGATAGATAGATAGATAGATAGATAGATAGATAGATAGATAGATAGATAGATAGATAGATAGATAGATAGATAGATAGATAGATAGATAGATAGATAGTATGGTAAAGAAGTCCGACACGGTTGTGGACGACACGAAGGACGCGGACAAGACGGAACAGCGTAGGCTTAGCCAGTCAAAACCAGGAACAGCGTCTAGCCCGAGCCCCACTTCAGTAGCGCTGGCGATCCGGCTGCGGAGCTCGGCACGGCGCACTTCTTCTTCCTTACAATAGATAGATAGATAGATAGATAGATAGATAGATAGATAGATAGATAGATAGATAGATAGATAGATAGATAGATAGATAGATAGATAGATAGATAGATAGATAGATAGATAGATTGTTATGGTCAGTGGTGCACGCAAAGTAACGTTCAACATAAACTCACTACTCTCCTATTGTAGAAAACGCTGAAGAAATGAAACATTCGCAGTCACAACCACCATAAATATCCTCAATATAAGCAAACTGCACAACGAGGTTCGCTTACATCGATTCCCACTGTGCGTGGAATCTGCATAATCTTCTACACTGGGAAGTTATATGCTTAAGGATTGCGCTCATTAATGCAATAGTTATATTCGAAGTGGGAAAAAGCGGTTGTGAACGGTAAATTTCATTCAATGCCTTCAATCCAATGGCTGTTGCCTGATTGCTGACTTCCTTGGGAATGTAGTCGTCAAAATGGCTTTACTTCATAGTGAATTCAAGAAGTTGATGAACGGCAAAAATACAGAAGCTTGCAGAGGGCCTCAAAAATGAAATGTCCTTAAAAAGTTAAATTATGGGGTTTTACGTGCCGAAACCACTTCCTGATTATGAGGCACGCCGAAGTGGATGACTTCGGAAATTTGAACCACCTGGGGTTCTTTAACGGGCACCTAAATTTAAGTACCACGGGTGTTTTCGCCCCCATCGACATGCGGCCGCCGTGACCGGGATTTGATCCCACGACCTCGTGCTCAGCAGCCTAACACCATAGCCACTGAGCAACCACGGCGGGTAAAATGACTTTTTGAGCATGGTAAGAGGGCCATGCTATTGTTTCAGCGTCTATCGAAAATTCCTCTAAAATGTGAACAGAGGCCGACAGAAATGCGGGCACCTTCGGAAAGGTGAAACCGATGGAAATTTCAGGGCAGCACTAACTGAAACCTAACGATAACTTGAAGTAAAAAAAGAGATAACATACGTTGGCCCTGTGGCAAAATTTTGGGACAAATTGCTCTTGAAAGAGTTCAACTGAAACCCGATGGTACGAAATAAGGTGAGAAAGTCGGCAAGTGTTGGAGACAGGTGCAATAGGTCCTATGCCCGACGCTAGCACCCGGCAATTCTCAGGCGACTTCACATAAAAGTGAGATGTTTAATTGTCAGTCTTACAGGTTGACGCATGGGTCTGAAATTTGCGACGTGGACTCCAGCAAATTATTTGCAATGCACTCTACGGTGTCGTTTTTCCAAGTCTGATACCGATTATCGCGCAATGAGGACGCATGTGCCGACTGTCCCCTTCCTCGAACTGCCAAAATTCCTTAATGGTGTCCTCGACAGTCGCACAACTCGTGAATGAAAGTAAGAGTGAGGAGTTGTGCGCGATGCTTTTGAGTAAGCGAGCAGCCTTTTTGGCGTTCGATATGTGCTGGTCTGCAATGCGGCTATATTATAAAAGCAGAACTTCCACATGCTAGACAGTATGAAGAAGAGACAAATACTGCATGTATTACGGCACAATAGTCGTAAACAGTGGTCATCGTTCAAACACGGGAATAAACGTGACGGCACAGTGCTTTGACAACTAAATGACATATACATTACTATGTCATGCCCAAAGGTGTACCTCGCCCAACGACCAGTAAATTCGACGTGATATTGTAAGAAGTTCCGGCCATAACATGCTAACGGACGACGACACAGAAACAGTTCGCCCAATTATTCTGTCATACCTTTTGCCCCAAGGTGCAAAACCAAGTTGTTATGCGACCATCTTAATACCTAAGAAGATATCTTCTCGATTTGCAGCTGCTACGGTAGCCCCTCAATGTGGAAAGCAAAATTGCTATGAAAATAACACGCGGTATCTCAACGAAACTTATAGGTGAAAATGAAAAGCCGTGCACGACGGCGTCTCTCGTAGCCATTGCACGACGTTGAGAAATCTTTAGCTCGGGCCTCCTATGTAAATACATGGAAATTGAGAAACAGTTTTGGTCGGCAAACACAGCACCAAATTCGATGAGGTTTGTCGCATCTAAAGTGAAGATATATAATATAGTTACTATTTGTTGTATATTCTTTATTCATATCGTCGCATTTTTGTAAAATTTGGTAAATATCTCATGTTTTCAGAAAACTACACTATCTATACCCCAGCAATCAAAAAGGATCTCACAATTTCTTCAATTGCTCCTGAAAGTACATCTGAAGCAGACAAAAATTGGTATATTGTATATGTCTCTCAGATATACCACTAATTGGTGAAAAGAACTTTTGCGAAACCCTTGTAAACAATGTAACAAACTCACCAAAGATATAAATCTACATATCAACTTTGCCAGCTTTCGATGCTCTCATGGGTGCAGTTTACCGAACTGGGATATCCATTCTGGGTGCTGAGGGGCGAATTTATAAGCTTCGTGGTGCGATTTTTTTTTTGAATCGCCCCAATTTTTTAAAATTCTTTTTGACATGCAGAACTAATTCAAAAAATGCCGCTTCCAACATTCACTAGAGTTTAACAGCCTCTTTCTAATGCAATAAATATAATTAAAGTCGGCCCAGCGGTTATTTCGGAAAAGCGTTTGTGTGTTTTACCAGTATTTGAATGGGCGACATCGGAGTTAGGCCCGAGCTAAAGCTGCTGCGAAGTGCTTCCGACGATTATCCGAGCCCAGTTCACTCCGCAGCATTTAAAAAAAAGAAAAAAAGAAGTAACAACCGTGGCTGCCTTTTAGGAAGCGTCTGAAAAGCCCGGCATCAACCACCGCTGAGTTTGCCTCGTTGCGAGTAAACGTTCGAAGCATGATAAGTCATTTTCAGCCGACGAGCGGCTACGCTTTATCAAGAACACTGATAACGCTGGCGGGACAAGCTCTGTGAGGAAGTTAAGTGCGCAGGGATATCTTTTAATTCTTTGATTTTTGTTCTATTGACGTCATCGTACGTCACCGCGGGAAGTTTCAAAGTTTAAGGTCACTACACCACGTTGTGACAATCACGCGAACTAAACCTTGAAGTTTGGAAAAGCTAGATACGAGGACAGGCAGGACGATAAGATCGCTCGTTTGGCTACAGGTTTACAGAAGAGTAACGAGGCGGATATGCAGCAGTACGGTAGTAACTAGGCTCCTGGAGGAAGTTACGTTGCATTCGTAATGGTTACTTCAAGTGTTAGTGTTCCACACCTGTTCCTGCAATGGCAGAGGAGCACGTGTTGGACGGTAAAGCTGGTGAGCGTCCCAGAAACATATGTGGTTGGTCATTTGTACGCGTCGACTCTGCTCCCCCGCATGGCCTGCCTGATAGTCGACGCGAGATCGAGTGATGCGCAGTACCCTATGCTGGCAACAGCTGTATCCTTTGGCAGCGGGCGAAACTGATCGGATGCTTCGCGACTTGAGGGGCTCGAAAGTACGTCAGCGGTGTATCACGTCGGCGACTGAGTTGAGGGTTTTCGTGCTGATGAGTAAATTGCAAACATCTTTGGTGATTACTTTCAACAGGTGGCCAACTTTGTCCTTCTCTGATATGGGAGGATTGCGAGTTTTGCAGGGATTCAGTAGGACTTCTATATACATGGTGCACCTGTCGCCTGCAACTTGCGCTCTTTGATGGAGCGTCTGCTCTGTTTTCTTTTTCATGACGGAATCCCTCAAACCCTCCTTATTTTGGACAGAAAGCAATCCCATGTTTTAAGCGTATATTCGTGGTAAAGGAACCTCATGAGTGCCATGACCCCTAAAACAACGTTTGATAGGGGATTTAATCCGTCCCAGTGGTAGTAGTTGCTCAACCGTTTGTAGTGGTTGAGACACTCGTCCACATCCTTTCCGGACTTTGCTCCGAAAGTGAAGGCCACGATCAGGTGCTGGCTTTGCCTTGAAGAAGGTGCCGCTGAAAACGGTAACGAAGGGTCCACTAGAGCTCTTAGCATGCGGGTTCTGTCTTCGCCGCGTCCTATATCAACCACCAGCGGTAATGCAGGTAGTCCAGCAAGGCGGTGGCTTCGGCGAAGATCAGGTGGATGCTGAGCCGTGCAGTGTGATTAGGTTATACAACTGCCACCAAAACGGTGGTGGATTCTGCGTGGTAGTTTACAGATGAAGGTTGGTAAGGTTGATATATCGGATAGATAGCCGTTGAAATCCAGTCGCTCGCCTCAGAGACAATCGTCGTTTTCTTGGTCAACCTTTTTTTTCTCGCAGCATTACAATACTATCATACTATGAAAAACACAAGTTCGAAGCAATTTATCAGTGTTTAGTTGCATTTTTAGTATATTCCTGGACGCACAAAACGGGTCTTCCTTTCCATTTTAACAAAAGCTGCGACAAAGCGAAATTTTATCTTTTTTCCGGTATAGTACGAAATTTAGTGACCACTACCATTTGTGACTGCAGAAGATATTTGTTGGGAATCGTGTTGTCTGGAGTCCATATCCTATTCGGGCTAATTTAGTGCAGCAAGCGAAAATAGAAGACCTCATTTGCCTTAATGCAAATCATATGACTATATAGCGGATGCGTGGAAAAATATTTTCGTCTGCAATAATAACCATGCATGTAGGTGCCTTAAAGCTCTCTCGTGGAGAATGAGCAGTTTCTGTTGTTAGTTAGTTGTGGTGGTTTCCCCAATAACATGCCATAAGGCAATGTATTTAAGGGCATAATACATCTGCAACATCACTCCCACTGGTGCCAGATTGGCTACCTTGCAGAGACAGCCAAAGCTTTTATCAGATACAGAGGCAAATCTTTTTATGCGTGTGTTCCAGTAAAGGCATTGGTCGTACCAAATAAGAAAAATATAAATCAAGGCAACCATGTACTTTTAGAGCTCTGGACGTGATTACCAATAGCACACAAATCAATGGTATTGTTGTACCTAAAATAACGTACCTAATTTGTTTTCGATAAAGTAAAGAAAGATGTATTTTATTGGAACGTGAATGCCAAATTACCTAAGTACTTTTTTACCACAGCCTCTGCTTTCAAGAACCATTGCTGACAAAAATATGTTTGCTTCGTCAGCATACTTAACTAGGCACGTGTGATGTTCGGTGTACCTGGCTAACGGTCAGATACCACGAGGTATATTCATCATTTTCACTCTAAGCATATATGGTTATCAGAGACGTATGTGTCCGTACGGCAACGTACGATGCACCAGATAGTGGCCCGGTATCCCCGCTTTATTCTTCAATAGATAATTCGTCACTGGTATGCTAAGCTAGCATTAGGTGCTTGAGCGGTTATGTTCTATATCCCAGGTAACAGACCAAGTACCCTGTTTTTATTATAAAATCTATCCCTCAGAACCGCCAAGCTTATCTGGCGCGCATCTATTCGGTCAGTAATGTCCAGATGGCAAGGATGATAGTCTTTGTGTACTTCTTCCTACAATTTACGCCAATGAGAGAAATCTTCTCTTAAAGGAACAGTGGGGCCTCCACGTCGCATCCCCTCAACTTTATCCCACACAGCGCTTTTCTGAACTCACTTTAGGCCAAGCCGCCATACATCGCGTTAGTCGCACATCGGGAATGGTAAATTTGAAAAGTGGCACACGTCTGACATGATTGCACATTACCGAACTGAATACGCGTTTGTCATAAAATCAAGGACATTTTCTGTAAATTAATCCGCTAGGCCGTAATGCGGCTCAAGCCTCTTACAATACACAGAGTCCTTAATATGTAGGTAGCCAGTTTTTCATTTCACTTTGGGCATTTTTCATGTACCAATTCGCCTTTTTTTCTGTAAGCCATTACCATTTGCAATGCTAAATTGTTGCAAGTGTTCCTGCAAAGCGCCCAAGTCGTGCTTTCCTATTAGAACATTCTTACGCAGTAATTCTATTCGGAGGCGCTGATAGCACGACATCGTGATGTTGGACCCTACATAAGCAGAAGGTATTCGGCTGATGGTAATAGCCTATGAAGAAAAAAACTTTGTGAATTTGGCCCCGGCTGCGGAAAGCCTGCGTGGCAGCATATATGCATGCTGGACAGGTCGCAAATGAGGTTTAACCTATTTCCACATAAACATCTTAAATTTCTGTTTGATAGCTTTTAACTGCCACTTTATTCCTCGTGATAACCGTTGGTTTATATGTGCAGAAGTTCAAATATATCTCTACCTCTACAAAAATGAGTAACTATGTTTCAGGATATGTCTATCTCGAGTCAGAATGCTATGGGATTACATGTCAGGGAAACATATGAAAATTCAGTGCCATATACAAGCTTATCAGAAAAAAATCCATGTCGACACTGATATCCCGAGGCTCCCAGAGCAAATGCTACCTTATTTTATGTCTCATGGCTTTTTATACATGACGTACCAAGTGTACAGAGAGATGATTTCTGCTACACAGGTAAAAAAAGCGCACATTGTTTGGAGTATTGCTGAAAACTGCCAGTAATTTTCCATTTCTGACATCTCGTTAGGTGCTTAAATATGATTGCCGATCTTTCCAGTTCCTGTCATAATTAAAGAACCTGAAGTGCGGGAGTGTAGGGCTGCGTAATGGCCGTCGAAACAAGGCGAAATAAGGGGTCGAGCACGGCAATGATAACAGCACTCTTGTTGTATCCAAGGTGCGCCAGCAACTCCCAGCGATTATCGTGTATCAACATCACACAAATGCACTAAACTCACTTTCCTGAGCGGCGACCTTTTAAGGATTCGCTTGTTTTCCTGTTCAGACTGTTTTATGGTCTGAGATCAATTGCTCCCTTTCGTGATCAGGCTGTTTGATTACCGGCAATGAATCGCTAGATTTCCTGTTCAGAGTGTTTGATGCGGATAGCTTGATTTCCTTTTCAGACTGTTTGATGGCCTGCGATCAATCATTTTCATTCTTAATCACGCGGTTTCGTGGTCTGATATGAATCACTTGCTTTCCTATTCAGGTTCTTTGATGGCCTTAGATGAATTGTTTGCTTTCCTGTTTAGGCTGTCTGATGGCCTGAGATGAATCACTTGATATTCTATCCAGACTGTTTGATGACGTGAGATGAATCGCTTGCTTTTCTATTCAGAATCTTTGATGGCCTGAGGTGAATCCTTCACTTTCCAATTCAAACGGTTTGATAGCGCAATGACTGTGGATAACTTGCTGTAGGCTTGTAGCGAAAGATATGAGCGCAGATGGTCTCCACATCTGTTACTGTGCCAAGCAGTCGGACCGCGTCAGACAGCCTCCTTGGTTTCTTGGAGCAGATACGGAAATGGGTTGTAGAATCACGTGTAGTGGGTTCGCAATTACAAAGACAAGGAAGACAAAAGCAGAAAATATTTCATAATTAGCACTCAGTGGTACGTTATGTATTATTTTCCTGTTGAAATCAACGTGTTTAGGTGTTGTCTTCTCAGGCTTAAGCTAACGCATGTGAATAGGTGAAATTATTTAGACGCGCTCCCTTTTTTGCGCGCTCCGTAGCTTTCTGCAAATTGTCACAGAAAGCTGCCCACGAATGAAAAATCCCGTGCGCGCGGTTACGTGTTGTTTTTTGTGTGTAGTGGGCATGTGTACCTTGCCGAAAACGCACCATTTTAACGTTTCTAGTGATTAGCTGCAACTGGTCGATTGGCGTCTTGACAACTTGAACAGCAGGTAGTGAGTATGGTGCCTAATTTTAATTACTGCATTGACTGTGACCTACTAAACAACGTCAACTGGTGGGTTTTCATCAAAATTTTGATGAACATTCACTTGGTAGTATTCGTGTAGAATAATCGCCTTTATCTTTTTTTTATAAACATTGTGCTGTATAACACCGGCACCTTCTATGGTATCACGCAGGTGCCTTACGAAATTATCGCACATCGGGGTTAAGAGTCTATCGTTTTTCTCACGATGGCAATGGTAACATTTCTGTTTCATTTTTGTGCGTGGTGCCTGCACGTGGTACGTGAACGCCTTTTTTTTGCCGTCCAGAATCTTCTTGGCTACCACCTGATGGAGCGAATACCTTGGAGCGAGCTGTTCACCAAGGTGGGGCAACTCCAACAAAATTTCCCCCTTGAACACGTCCTGGTCGGGGAGAACACCCTCGAAGACATCTTCTTGAACTTTGCCAGAATGCAGGGATCGTCCTCGCTTCCTGGCGGTTTCGCTTAACTAGACTTTGGTAAGAGAGTGTTGAGCAGCAGGGCCACGTCCAGCTTTTAGACACAACTCCTGCTGCTGCAAGTTGCTTCGCGAGGCAAGCAATAAAGGCCTTTTTACCATGGAACGCTTGGAGTTCGATAATTTTTTTGCACTGCTTATGAACACTGGTCATTAAAGGCTGATCGAAACATAGAACGATAAAATAACGAATAAAAGAGTGAAAAGAGTAAGGATTAAAGGACGCGAAGAAAAAAATAATTTGGGACGCGTTAGTGTATTACCTTTCCGCAATAACATACTGCTCATGCTTAACACGAGAAGATGTAGCATGAAGGAAGCAAGGACGAAACTCTGGTGGTGACGCCGCCTTGAAACTCTGGCACCAGCACGCCGTGACGTCACAGATTTGTCCGTTGCGCATGTCCGTTGTGGCCTAGTAAAACTTGCATCGGTCAGAATGGACTGCGTCATATTCTTAAAATTCCGAACAGTTGCAGGAACGTGCACAAATTTCAAGAATGCGTAAAAAGATTCAAGAACGTACACTGAACCGCTACGGCCGAAATGAAAAAAAGGATTCTTCGCAATCCGCGATTTCACGCTGAGGTATCGGCCCTAAGGTTCAGGCTCGAAATTCAAAAATAAAAGTTTAGCCGTTATTGTTTTCTTTTAATTATCGGCGAAATACCGTCAAATGAGCGATACTAGGGTTCTTCGAAAATACTTTATCAATCGGAACTGGTCCACAGTTTGCCTTTACTGGCCCTTTATGTTTGTCGCCATTACATGAGCCGCATCTAGTGCAAAATCAACATGCACTAAATTTGGTGGTACAGATTGGTGACAGGATATATGAGGACTAGTTATATGTCGTCTAAGGTGTTGCAACGTGCCTCAGGCGAAGATCTTTACTACTGGGCTACTGGAGGCCTGCTGCAATGGGGGTCATTTTCGTACAATAGAAACATTTGTATTCTGCAGAAAACAATAGGAACGGGTCAAGTTTCGTCCACTTGTCGTTGACGCTTACATAAAAAAAAAACTTCTTGCAAGTATATTGTATAAGTAACAAGTTACATGTGATTCATTGCAGTTAGGGTAATTTTTGTCAAAAGGAACCCTGAAACGGTTTCTGCTCTACTGAATACAGCCTAGATACAGGGAGTGCCACTCAGAGAATGATTTCCAACACGAAAACAATGTTAGCGTGATCTATTAAAAGAGTTGCAGGTGAATAAACATTACTGCTTTCTCAAACCTAAAACCTCAACTTTCTATTTGTGCGGTCATGGCAACGTCACGCCTTCTTCGTGCAAATGGTCGTGAGGTGACGCGAGTGTTTCATACTTACGATGTATTCGAACCGAGTGTGTTCCGACGTCTCTTTCAAACACAGTTCTTCTCATCGTATGACATCGTATGAACTAACATCGTACGAACGCACCGCTCCGATCTCGGATGCCATGTTGAGGTGATAGCGACCTCAAATTAATGTTTACGCGGAGCGCTCGCATTTTTGACAGCTTGCAATCGCTACAGTTTACGGCGAGTTCCATCGGACCGCTGCAGTCGTAGCTCCAGCGCCGATTAGTCATCTCTAGCGGTGGCGCGAACATGTTTACAGGCAGCAACTGCAGCAGCGGCGCTAGCTGCCAGCATCATTATAGGTAAAACGGATAGATAACACGTCGGTTTGCTTTATTCTGGAATACTCATATTGCGACAGAGAGCTGAGGTTCTCGACCTTAGCCGCTGTGGGTGCGTGTGCAAATCGCAAAACTTGGGAGTGCCGTCTAGCGCAGCAGTGTTTGCAGCAATGCTGCTATCCGAGGTTGCAGCCGACTTTATTCGAAGAGCCGGCGTGGTTCAGAGTTCCGGCCGTTGCTTATATGATACGTCGGAGAAGCATTGTCCCGAACTCTGGACCCAGTAGGTTTGTCGAAGACCGCGATATGCTGGCTTTTCATGCAACATTGCAGCGGAACGCTAACTGTATGGAAATGTGCAGCGGCAGGCAGTCATTTTCGCGACCAATAAATTATTTTCGAAAGATTTTCACGACTATCAAGGGTACAGTTTGGTAAAGATAAGTCCACAGGAGCACAAAGTGCTTTCTTTGCCAAACTGTGTGTAATATCTTATCAGGCAAATTGCCTACACTGTTGAAGTACTCACAATAACCCAATCTATAACCCAACCGGCCAATAACCAACCGGCCGACAATAACCCAACCGGCCCTTTGAGGAGCTCACTTACATACCTCTTGCCGGTCAGAGTGTTGTTAAAAATACTGGGCCAATGATTCTGCTGTGATATATTGCGCACCAATCTTTTAAAGGCCACTGATATTGGTGTTGGGATCTTCCTAGCCATTGGGGATTTTACTCACTCCAATAGTGTGCGTTGTGGATATTTACTTGGCACTTTCAGGGAAAGTTCGCCTCGTCAGCCCAGAGTACCTTGGTGAGAAAGTGAGAATCCTGCTCATTCCGAATCAAAATCCAATTCGCAAAGTCGAATCTCTTTTGGAGGTACTTGGCCTCCAGGCATTGATGCAACCGCAGATGATAGGGGTGCAGTTCAGCTGTTTTCAAAGTCCTCCGGGCAGTTGGCTTGGACCCACCGAGCTGTGCGCTCACAAGACGCGCGCTAGCGTGCGGATTAGCCGCCATTCAAGGCAAAACGTTATAGCGAATCTCATTATTTATGACTGAAGCTCTCTGCCTCTTTCTTGTGAAGCTGCGGTTTGCTTCAGCCACTCGTAGGGATTGTACGTTGTAATCGGTGTCGGTGGCGTGCACGGGTCCCAGCTTCGAAATATTCTTGCAGCGTGCCGCCTCTGTCCGCCTGCAACTCCTACGGCAAGGAGCATGTCTGCTTTTTCCTCGTTAGAAAAAAAGGCATCAGGAAATTGCTCGCGCTTGAACAGCCGATGCACGATAGTGTGTTTATCGTGGTCTGGAACTACAACCAACCCCCGTAAGGCAAATGCTAGTTTCGGTTTCAAGGAACATGTGCGCTTCAAGCGGTCGCCGGATATCCTAACATTTTTTATTCCTCTTTTTGTGAATTTTTAATCGCCCGAAGCGCGGAAAGTCGTTGTCTTCGTGAATCCGTCGAGCTCACCTCCGCTAACCCTTGCCACTCGCTCAGCGACATAAAAAGTCGGATCGCACTTCGTTATCTGCTTCGGTTGTCGTCCGAAGTATGAAGATGGGAAAGGTAAGACAGAGAGGCTCGATCAGGCGGGAACGAACGCAAGACGCAGGGAACCAGGGCCGCTATCTTGTACACGTTCGAAAAGCCGACGTTCGATTTCGCCTCACGCGATTGGAGTAGATTGGCCTAGGCCGCGGTACAGCCTGCACAATCGCGCGAGGCGAAATCGAACGTCGGCTTTTCGAACGTGTACAAGATAGCGGTCCTGGTCAGCCAAGCATTTAGAGCATTAGACAAGGATGGCTAAATCGAGGCATCGCACGTGTTGCCCGGCTGTGTGGTATTCTAACACCGGGAATACCAGTTCTGCGTTGTTATTCAGATTTATTAATGACAGCCGGTAAGCACAAGTATTTGACTTTATTTTTCGAGCAGGTATCCATTTTGCACGGGTAGTACAGCTCTGTGCAAGCCTCAGTGGGCTGACATAGAAGCAGTTTCGCTCTTTCCATTCGCAATGACGGCAGCCCATCTGCATGCTGTCGGTAAAATACTTGTACTGAAGGGCTTGAGGGCGTGTTTAAATTAAATTATGGGGTGTTACGTGCCAAAACCACTTTGATTATGAGGCACGCCGTAGTGGAAGACTGCGGAAATTTCCACCACCTGGGGTTCTTTAACGTGCACCTAAGTACACGGGTGTTTTCGCATTTCGCCCCCATTGAAATGCGGCCGCCGTGGCCGGAATTCGATCCCGCGACCTCGTGCTCAGCAGCCTAACACCATAGCCACTGAGCAACCATGGCGCGTTGGGCGTGTTTGTTGGGCTATACATTTTGTGCACTCTTTGTCGACGCATACAACCAAGGCCTAAGTAAAAAAAAAAAACGCCTGTGATATTTTGTCAAATTTCAAGAGAAATGACGGCAAAATGATGGATGCATGTAGTTTCTTATTGCGTTTTGATGCACCGTTATGAAGATATCGTGCCGAAGAAGGTTGAAGCTCTCTATTTCAACTGAATTTTGGAGCGTAGACGCTACCTTATGCTCTGTTACCTTGTTGCTTTAGGTACAGCTTGGCTGTGTGCAAGTTTTCGAGCACCTATATTACAGACGAGATGCAATAGTATATGTTTTGCCGGCAAAAATGTATTTAATAATGTCAGTAATACAAGTATAGAGTGTTTAATGCTCATTAAGTGCGAAGTGGTAATACCCTTTCAACGTAGAGTTCTATTAAGTTTCTTTTAGGAAATTCTTGGTTCCTTGTGTTGCAGCTCTGTCAAAATAATGTGCTAATACTCGCCGTGCTTTTATGTATATATGAATATCACGCAAAGTATAACGACAGGGAGATTATATTCCCTTCTAAGAGCTATGGAAATATGCTCCCTCATTCAGCATGTAGTTCAATAATGAGAGCAATTATAGGCTACTTTCTGTTAGTGCAGATGCATGTAGCCAGTTTAAAATTATGTGGGTCAATACGTGTGATACTGGCAATGAAATACATGTATCATACTTTACCTTCTTTCTGTAAGCCACAAAGTGTGCCGGGAGCCATGCCTGGTGGAGAGGAATAGACAATGACATTGCCAACAGTGTGAAAAGCTGCTCCACGTGCCATGATCAACAACGGGCTGCGCAGCCGTTCCCATAGACGCCATGGCCGTTTCCGCACCGACCCTCGTCACTGCTTCACATTAATTTTGAGGGACCATTTCTAGGAGACGCGTTCTTAGTCATCGTGGATACTTTCTCGAAGTGGCTAGAAGTTCTCCCCGTGTCATCCACATCTGCAGAAGGTACCATTTCTGCCTTGATAATTGCATTCGCTCAGCACGGCCTCCCTCACGTAATAGTTTCTGACAATGGCCCTCCGTTTACCAGTGCACAGTACCTTAAGTTCCAAACTCGAAACGGAATACGCCGCATGCTTATATATCTCACATTGATTGGCTTAATCTTTTTGTACTCAAAAATATTAAACTTATACAGGAATGCCAAAAAAGAGGAGATAGCTCGCTGCAAGACAAGGCGTCTTGCGGAATACCAGGCAGGGCATGAGCCATGCATTGACGCAGCAGCAACAACAATGCAATACACGTACGTTCTGGAGCCATAAATTTTAAGAGAATATACCTACGGGTAGAAAAAAAAAATAGAGGATATTCTGAATGTGCACCACTCATGACGGCACAGCGTAACTACGCACTTCCAGAGCTAATCGCAGTTTCTCGTTGAGGGAAATCTCTCGTTGGAATGTCAGATGAGCCTTCAAAATGTCGCACTAAACTAACTTTCAATTAAGACTTTGCAACGTTCTCGCAAAACGTACATCCATCGCAGAAGCACACTAACTCCAGTACTCTCAAAGAAGTCCTCCCCATCTACTCAACGGAGCTGAGTTCAGCGCTGCCCCTTGACTGCTACAGACGCTAAGGTTCTCAAGCATTTCCGTGGAGCGTCTATAATGAAACGTGACCACTCCTGTCGAGGGGTGCCTCTGCCTGAAAAATATTGCAAATCAAGCTACAATATGTCAGCAGAGGCAGGAAGAGGCCTGGACAGTAGGAGGGAGTGAAAAGGTGATAATCACTCTAGACTGAAATCTGGCTAGGTGCTCAGAGGCCATTGTGTAGCGGGTGAGAGACGACAAAAAGTTCCGGTAGGGACATTTCCTGAGTAGTCATTGGGCTCTGTCACCGAGCAAGTTAGAAAAAATCTCACGCATAGTGCACAGGAACGCAACCATGCAGTAGTAGCAGGTGGGCTAAATGAAGACGTGCTAAACATAAAAATGGTCGGGAATAGTTCAGCGTTTGACGAAGGGTGTAGGTTTGCGTGAGATGTCCCGTAGAGTGGTGATTAGCACACAGCACAGTGCCAGAGGTACCTTTACCTGACGCTAACGTACATATAGCGAGTGCGTCCGCCAATGAGCCTAATGGCGTAACAGCAGAGGGAACGATATCGAAGTTGTGGAAGTAAATAGGGAAGTGAGATGGTGTGGTGTTTTCAACGAGACAGAATACAATTCAATTGCAGGCTTGGAGTGAACTGGGCTGGCGACTTGCTGGTAGTGCAATTGCTTTTCTGCGGTGCCAGGGGGCGCTTGCGAGGCCAGGATAAACAGTAATGAAGAAAGCACGCAGGGGAACGTCAGAATGACGTAACCGTGAATAACAGAAACGGGAAAAAAAGAAGAAAGAAGAGAGCTCACCGAGCATTAGGCTGACATAGGTGACATTGGCCAAAGCGCGGAGAACCCGCTGATGTATGCCATTCTTACGAAACGCTTTTTTTGTGTGATGTTTATCTTGGAAGCTTCTGTTTATCTTTTAAAGCCCTGGGGTAGCGCTCGTACATACCAGTGCCAAGCCAGTATAATGAAAAATATTTATTTAGCAAGCCGTCGTTAAGTACCAATATTCGCGGGCAATAGATCACATTTCGTCATTTCGTTAAACTAGTCGCTTTGAAATTCCTAACACGTGGTTAAATTCAGGGCTACAGTTCAACTAGCCCACAGATATAGGGAGGGGGGACCGTATGAAGAAAATATCTTCCTGGCGCCATCAATCCTAAATTTTGTTCTCGTGTTGGGAAGTGCATCAACTAAAGCTGGCCGATTTCTCAGTCGCCCAAAACTCAACACAAGTAAAAGTTTAACGTTATTGTTTTTATTCACATATTCCGTACTGGAAAAAGGCTCAACTACGCACCGTGCGAAATCATCAGTCTGCAGAAGCAATTTTCATTCACAACTGAAACTTGTACATAATCAGCGAACATCGATTCCAGAAGATCGAAACCAATGCGAAAATTAACCAATACGGGCTGGACACACGGAACTTGACTATCACATACGTTATGACGGCGACACATTTTGTGGCGTACAGAAACAAGGTAAAGTACGATACATGTATTTCATTGACAGTATCATACGTACAGACCCACATAATTTTAAACTGGCTACATGCATCTCCATGAATAGGAAATAGCCTAAAGTGCTCTCATTTTTTGAACTACATGCTGAATGAGAGAGCATATTTCTATAGCGCTTAGAATGGAATGTAATCTCCGTGTCGTTATACATTGCGTCACATTCGTATATACAGAAAAGCACGGCGAGTATTAGCACATTATTTTGACAGAACTGCAACGCAAGGAACCAACAATTCAGAAAAAGGAACCTAATAAAACTCTACGTTGAAAGGGGTATTACCACTTCGCACTTAATGAGCATGAAATACACTATACTTGTATTACTGATATCATTAAATACATTTTTGCTGGCAAAACATATACCATTGCATCTCGTCTGCAATATTGGTGCTCGAAAACTTGCACACAGCCAAGCTGTACCTAAAGCAACAAGGCAACAGAGCATAAGGTACCGTCTACGCTCCAAAATTCCGATAAAATAGAGAGCTTTAACCTTCTTCGGCACGATATCTCAATAACGCTGCATCAAAACGCAACAAGAAACTACATGCGTCCATCATTTTGCCGTCATTGCCCTTAAAATTTGATATATTATCACAGCTGTCTTTTCTTTCATTACTCAGGCCTTGGTTGTATGTATCGACAAAGAGTGCACGAAATGTATAGCCGAATAAACACACCCTCAAGCCCTTCAGTACAAGTATTTTACTGACAGCACGCAGATGGGCTGTCGTCATGACGACACTGCTCCTATGTCAGTCCACTGAGGCTTGCACAGAACTGGTCTGTTCGTGCAATATGTATACCTGCTCAAAAATAGTGAAATACTTGTGCTTACCAGCTGTCATTAATAAATCTGAAAAACTTCGCACAACTGCAATTCCCGGTGTTAGAATACCACACAGCCGCGCAACACGTGCGATTCCTCGATTTAGCTATCCTTGTCTAATGCTTGGCTGACCTGGTTCCCTGCGTCTTCCATTCGTTGCCCGCCTGATCGAGCCTCTCTCTCTCTTATCTTTCCCATCTTCATAATTGGGACGACAACCAAAGCCAATGACGAAGTGTGATCCGACTTTTTATATCGCTGAGCGATATAAAAAATTATATTAAGGTATTCATTCTTTTTCGACCCACTGCCGCCCGATTCATGGCCAATCCCCCGTAGTGGGTTGTGCTATAGCTACAGGCACCAAACCATACCAAATAAACCAAGCGAGTGGCAAGGGTGAGCGGGGGTGAAGTCGACGGACGCACGAAGACAACGTCTTCCCGCGCTTCGCGCGATTCAAAATTCACAAATAGAGGAATAAAAAATGTTAGGATGTCCGGCGACCGCTTGAAGTGCGCATGTTTCTTCAAACCGAAACTAGCATTTGCCTTACGGGGTTGGTGGTAGTTCCAGACCACGATAAACAGACTATCGTGCATCGGCTGTTAAAACGCGAGCAATTTCGTGATGCCTTTTTTCCAACGAGGAAAAACAACACATGATCCTTGCCGTAGGAGTTGCGGGCGTACAGAGACGGCACGCTGCAAGAATATTTCGAAGCTGGCACCCGGGCACGCGAACGACACCGATGACAACGTACAATAGATACAAGTGGTTGAAGCAAACCGCAGCTTCACAGGAAAGAGGCAGAGAGCTTCAGTCGTAAATGGTGAGGTTCGCTATAACATTTTGTCTTGAATGGCGGCTAATCCGCACGCTAGCACGCGTAGTGTGAGCGCACAGCTCGATGTGTCCAACACAACAGCCTGGAGGATGTTGAAAACAGCTGGACTGCACCGCTATCATCTGCGGTTGCATCAATGCCTCGAGTCCAGGTGCCTCCAAAAGAGATTCGACTTTGCGAATTGGATTTTAATTCGGGAGGAGCAGGATTATTACTTTCTCACCAAGGTACTCTGAACTGACGAGGCGAACTTTTCCCGAAAGTGCCAAGTAAATATCCACAACGCACACTATTGGAGTGAGTAAAATTCCCACTGGCTAGGAAGATCCCACCACCAATATCAGTGGTCTTTAAAACATTGGTGCGGAATATATCACAGCACAATCATTGGCCGAGTATTTTTTAACAACACTCTGACCGGCAAGAGGTATCTAAGTGAGTTCCCCAAAGGGCCGGTTGAAGACTTCTGTTGCAAAATGCCACTAGCCCAGATTGACGCAATGTCGCAACCTTTCCAAGACAAAGGATAGGGAAGCACTGACCTGTCATGTGGCCTGCAAGGTCACCCGACGTCAACCTTGTTGACTTTTTCTGGTGGGGCTTTATTACACATCACCTCTGCACGAAAGAAACGACAACTACAAAAGTGTTACAGGAGAAGATAGCTGAAGCCTGCCGCAGCGTTTACCCGACGTTGCTCAAGGTAGCGACAGCAAGCCTTCTCAGAAGATCCCAGTGTTGTATCGCTGCAGAAGGTGAGCTATATATACGGTTAGGGGAACAATATACGGTTAGCTAAGCGAGGCATGAAAGTTGCGACGGTCCCTAATTTTTATGTCGCTTGAAAATACGCGTTATTTGCTCAATACCAATCCCTGCACTTTTTCATTCCACGTTATGTCAAATAGATTGGGTTCTTGTGAGTAATTCAACCGCGTGAGCAATTTGCTTAATAAGATATTACACATAGTTTGACAAGGAAAGCACTTTGTCCCCCTGTAGGCTTGTTTTTACGAAACTGTACCCTGGTGGTCGTGAAAATCTTTCGAAAACAATTTATTCATCGCGAAAATGACTGCCTGCGGCTGCACATTTGCGTACATTCAGCGTTCCGCTGCAATGTTGCATGAAAAGCCAGCATATCGCGGTCTTGGACAAACCTACTGGGTCCAGAGTTCGGGACAATGCTTCTCCGACATATCATAAAAGCAACGGCCAGAACTCTGAACCACGCCGGCTCTACGAATAAAGTCGGCTACAGCCTCGGATAGCAGCATTGCTGTAAACACTGCTGCACTAGACGGCACTCCCAAGTTTTGCGATTTGCACACGCACCCACAGTGGCTGAGGTCGTGAACCTCAGCTCTCTGTCGCAATATGGGTATTCCAGAATAAAGCAAACCGACGTGTTATCTATCCGTTTTACCTATAATGATGCTGGCATTGCCGCTGCTGCAGTTGCTGCCTGTAAACATGTTCGCGCCACCGCTAGAGATGACTAATCGGCGCTGGAGCTACGACTGCAGCGGTCCGATGGAACTCGCCGTAAACTGTAGCGATTACAAAGTGTCCAAAATGCGAGCTCTAAGCGTAAACATTAATTTGAGGTCACTATAACCACAACGTGGTATCCGAGATCGGAGCGGTGCGTTCATACGATGTTGCCAAACCACAGTAACAAGAAACACTGTGCCTGAAAGAGACGTCGGAACACACTTGGTTCAAATACATCGGAAGTAAAAAACACTCGCGTCACCTCACGACATTTTGCACAAAGGGGCGTGACGTAGCCATCACCGCACAAAATGAAAGTTGAGGTTCCAGAGGTTGGAGAGAGCAGTAAAGGTCCTTCACCTGCAACTTTTTAATAGATCACGCCAACATTATTTTCTTGTTCGAAATCATTCTCTGAGTGACACTCCCTATATCTAGGCTGTATTCATTAGGGCAAAAACCGTTTCAGGGCTCCTTTTGACAAAAATTAACCTAACTGCAATGAATGATATGTAACTGGTTACTTTTAGAATATACTTGGAAGAAGTTTTTTTTATCTAAGAATCTACGACAAGTGGGGGAAACATGACTCGTTGCTATTTTTTTCTGCAGGATATAAATGTTTTTATTGTACGAAAATGACCCAGATTGCAGCAGGCCTCCAGTAGCCCAGCAATAAAGCTCTTCGCCTGAGGCACGTTGCAACACTTTAGACGACATATAACTAGTCCTCATATATCCTGTCCCCAATCTGTGCCACCAAATTTAGTGCAGCATGTTGATTTCGCACTGGATGTGGTTCATGTATTGGCGACAACCATAAAGGGTCAGTAAAGGCAAACTGTGGACCAGTTTCGATTGATAAAGTATTTTCTGTAATGGGTGCACTGAACAGTTCCGAGAGTAACGCCTCTTCGTAACCGAGGAGGCAGGTGACGCAGAGCAGGAACAGCTGGTTGCCCGAACGGCTCACACTCGTGCCAAGCACTGGCGATCCGGCTGGCCCACTGGTTGCACAGCAGGCATGGAAGAGAGGATCTGGCTGGCCTTGTTCTTGTGCTGTACAAACTCATCAGAGTGCAGCATGCGGCGGCGGCAGAGTCCTGCAACGTGGCCGGGAATACCGCAGGCATAACAAATGGGCCTGTTGTCTTGCGTGCGCCAAGGATTCGTAAAGGCAGGAGCAGGTCGATGAACGGGACTATGAACGGGTGGTGGCGGCCCAGGATGTAGCGCAACGAGTGGTTGACGAGGGGGCTGCGCGGTGACGGATGCGTATGTAAGTGGCGCGGCGGCAGGGTACTGCTGATGCTGCATTGGTAGAGCCTCAGCAACTTGACCTTCAATAACCCGCCAGAGCGTAGGAGCGAGCTGTGTAGGAAGCTGTTGCGGCAGCGGCTGTTGTAGCTCAGCGAAGGGTAGCAGAGAAAGCTGACGTGCAACTACCACCCGCACGAAAGCTTGGATTTGTGTGAGCAAGGAGGAACGATCAGAGAAGGCTGTCATGGATGAGAGGGCCTCGTCAGCAACTGAGGGGCGCCTGGTCAACTCGCGCTGCCTCCTCAACTCGTCGTAGCTTTGGCAGTAGTTTATGAGCTCTGCTACGGTGCGCGAGCTCTTGGCGATCAACATTTGGAAAATGTCATCGGCGATGCCCTTAAAAATGTGCTTCAATTTGTCATTTTCTGGCATAGACGCATCCACACGTTTGCATAGGTCGAGAACCTCTTCAATATAACAGGTGCATGTTTCACCGGGTTGTTGCGCTCGCTCTCGTAACCGCTGCTCGGCGCGCAACTTGTGGACGGCAGGGCGACCGAAAACTGCAGCGAAACTGGTCTTGAACGCGGACTAGGACTGAAAGTCGGCTTCTCGATTTTTAAACCACAGGTGAGCGACTCCCGCAAGGTAGAATATGACGGCATTTGACTTGGCGGTATCATCCCATCGATTGTGCAAGCTCACCCGTTCGAACGTAGCCAACCAGTCATTGACGTCCTGTTCATCCGTACCGCTGAAAACCGCTGGAGGGCGTTGCGGGACAGCTCCAGAGCAGGCAACGGGGGGTGGCGTCGGCGTCGGCTGGGGAGAGTCAGGCATGACGGGAGGTAGAGTCCGAGACCGGAGTTCCAGGGTGTAGACGTTCTTGAGTACCCCGCACCTCCACCAATTGTAATGGGTGCACTGAACAGTTCCGAGAGTAACGTCTCTTCGTAACCGAGGAGGCAGGTGACGCAGAGCAGGAACAGCTGGTTGCCTGAACGGCTCACACTCGTGCAAAGTATTGGCGATCCGGCTGGCCCACTGGTTGCACAGCAGGCATGGAAGAGACAATGTGGCTGGCCTTGTTCTTGTGCTTTTCTTCATTACATTTCGAAGAACCCTAGTATCGCTCATTTGGCGGTATTTCCTCGATAATTAAAGGAAAGAATAACGGCTAAACCTTTATTTTTGAATTTCGAGCCAGAACCCTAGGGCCGATACGTCATCGTGAAATCGCGGATTGCGAAAAATCCTTTTTTCCATTTCGGCCGTCGCGGTTCAGTGTACGTTCTTGAATCTTTTTACGCGTTTTTGAAATTTGTGCACGTTCCTGCAACTGTTCGGCATTTTTAGAATATGACGCAGTCTATTCTGACCGATGCAAGTTTTACTAGGCCGCAACGGACATCCGCAACGGACAAATCTGTGACGTCACGGCGTGCTGGTGCCAGAGTTTCAAGGCGGCGTCACCACCAGAGTTTCGTCCTTGCTTCCTTCCTGCTGCATCTTCTCATGTTAAGCATGAGCAGTATGTTATTGCGGAAAGGTAATACACTAACGCATCCCAAATTATTTTTTTTCTTCGCGTCCTTTAATGCCTAGACTCCTTTCACTCTTTTATTCGTTATTTTGTCGTTCTATGTTTCGATCAGTCTTTGATGACCAGTGTTCATAAGCAGTGCAAAAAAATTATCGAACTCCAAGCGTTCCATGTTAAAAAGGCCTTTATTGCTTGCCTCGCGAAGCAACTTGCAGCAGCAGGAGTTGTGTCTAAACGCTGGACGTGGCCCGGCTCCTTACCAACGTCTAGTTAAGCGAAACCGCCCGGAAGAGAGGGAGATCCCTGCAATCTGGCAAAGTTCAAGAAGATGTCTTCGAGGGTGTTCTCCCCGACCAGGACGTGTTCAAGGGGGAAATTTTGCTGGAGTTGCCCCACCTTGGTGAACAGCTTGCTCCAAGGTATTCGCTCCATCAGGTGGTAGCCAAGAAGATTCTGGACGGCAAAAAACAGGCGTTCACGTACCACGTGCAGGCACCGCGCACAAAAATGAAACAGAAATGTTATCGTTGCCGTCGTAAGAAAAATGATAGGCTCTTAACCCCGATGTGCGATAATTTCGTAAGGCACCTACGTCATCCCATAGAAGGTGTCGGTGTTATGCAGCACAATGTTCAAATAAAGATAAAGACGATTATTCCACGCGAACATTACCAAGTGAATGTTCGTCAACATTTTGATGAAAACCCACCAGTTGACGTTGTTTAGTCGGTCACAGTCAAAAAATAATTAAAATTAGGCACCCTACTCATTAGCTGTTGCTCTAGTTGTCAAGACGTCAATCGAATAGTTGCAGCTAATCGCTAGAAAGGTTAAAATAGTGCGTTTTCAGCAAGGTACACATGCCCTACACACAAAAAATTGCACGTGGCCGCGCGCACGGGATTTTTCATTCGCGGGCAGCTTTCTGTGACATTTTGCAGAAAGCTACGAACGCCCACAAAAGAGAGCGCTTCTAAAGAATTCCACCTATTCACATGTGTTAGCATAAGCCGGAGAACAGAAAACCTAAACACGTTGTTTTCAGCAGGAAAATAATACATAACGTGCCACTGAGTGCTTATGATGACTTATTTACTGCTTTTGTCTTCCTCGTGCGTGCAAATGTGAACCTATTACACGTGATTCTACAACCCATTCCAGTATCTGCTCCAAGAAACCAAGGAGACTGTCAAACGCGGTCCGACGGCTTGGCTCACTAACGGATGTGGAGAACATCTACGTTCATATCTTTCGCTTCTAGCCTACAGCAACTTATGCGTGGTCATTGCGCTCTCAAACAGTTTGAGTTGGAAAGAAAGGATTCACCTCAAGCCATCAAAGATTCGGAATAGAAAAGCAAGCAATTCATCTCACGTTATCAAACAGTCTGGATAGGATATCAAGCGATTCATCTCAGGCCATCAGACAGCCTAAACAGGAAAGCAAACAATTCATCTCAGGCCATCAAGAACTTGAATAGGATAGCAAGCGATTCATATGAGGCCACGAAACCGCGTGATTAAGAATGAAAATAATTGATCGCAGGCGATCAAACAGTCTGAAATGGAAAGCAAGCTTTTCACATCCGGCGATCAAACACTGTGATCAGGAAATCTAGCGACTCATTCCCGGTAAACAAACATCCTGATAAGGAAAGGGAGCGATTGATCTCAGACCATAAAACAGTCTGAACAGGAAAACAAGCGAATCCTTTAAAGCTCGCCGCTCAGGAAAGTGAGTTTGTTACATTTGTTTGATGTTGATACACGATAATAGCTGGGAGTTGCTGGCGCACCTTTGATACAAGAAGAGTGCTTTTATCATTGCCGGGCTCGACCCCTCATTTCGCCATGTTTCGACGGCCATTACGCAGCTCTACACGGCCGCGTTTGATGTCCTTTAATTATGACAGGAACTGGAAAGACCCGTAATCATATTTAAGCACCTAACTAGATGTCACAATTGGAAAATTACTGGCGGTTTTCAGCAATACTGCAAAAAACGGGCGCTTTTTTTTTACATGCGTAGCAGAAATCACCTGTCTGTACACTTGGTACATCATGTATAAAAAGCCATGAGACATAACATAAGGTACCATTTGCACTGGGAGCCTCGCGATATCAGTGTCCACATTATTTTTTTCTGATAAGCGTGTATATGGCACTGAACTTTCTTATGTTTGCCCTGACATGTAATCCCACAGCATTATGCCTCGAGATAGACATATCCTCAAACATAGTTACTCATTTTTGTAGAGGTAGTAATATATTTGTACTTCTGCACATACCAACCAACGGTTATCACGAGGTATAAAGTGGCAGTTAAAAGCTATCAAATAGGAATCTACAACTTTTATGAGAAAATAGGTTAAACCACATTTGCTACCTGTCAAGCATGCAAACTTGCTGCCACGCAGGCTTTTCGCAGCCGGGGCCGAATTCACAAAGCTTTTTTGTTGGTAGTGCTAATACCATCAGCCGAATGCCTTGTGCTTATGTAGTGTGCAACATCACAATGTCGTGCTTTCTGCGCCTACAAATAGAATTACTGCGTAATAATTCATGCGACGACTAGGGCGCTTTGCAGGAATACTTGCAAGAATTTGCCATTACAAGTGGTAAGGGCTTACAGAGAAAAAGGCAAATTGGTGCATGAAAAATGCCCAAAGTGAAATGAAAAACTGGCTACCTACATAATAAGGACTCTGCCTATTGAAAGAGGCTTGAGTGACATTACGGCCTAGAGGAATAATTTACAGAAAATGTCCTTGATTTTACGACAAACGCGTATTTCGTTCGGTAATGCGCAATCATGTCAGACGCATGCCACTTTTCAGATTCATTATTCCCTATGTGCGACTCTTGCGATGCATGGCTGCTTGGTCTAAAGTGAGTTCAAAACTAGGCTGTGTGCGATAAAGTCGAGGGGACGCGACGTGCAGGTAGCACAGTTGCCTTAAGAGAAGATTTCTGTCATGGTATAAATTGTTTTAGAAAGAGGCACACAAAGACTATCATCCTTGCCATCGTGGTATGTGGCTCTTATCAGGTACTCTAAACATTACTGACCGAACAGATACGCGCCAGGTAGGCATGGCGGTTCTGCAAGATTTTATAATAAAACCAGGGTTCTTGGCCTGTTACCCGGGATATAGAACATAACCGCTCAAGCATATAATGCCAGCTTAGCATACCAGTGACGAATTATCTATTAAAGAATAAAGCGGGGATACCGGACCACTATCTGGTGCATCGTACGTTGCCATACGGACACATACGTCTCAGAAAACCATATATGGTGCGAGTGAAAATGATGAAGAAAACTCGTGGTAAGGCACCGTTAACCAGGTACACCGAACATCAAACATACCTAGTTAAGTATGCTGACGAAGCGAACATATTTTTGACAGCAATGGTTCTAATGAAAGCAGAGGCTGTGGTAACAAATACTTCGGTAATTTGGCATTCACGTTCCAATAAAATACATTTTGTTTACTTTTTCGAAAACAAATTAGGTACGTTATTTCTAGGTACAACAATACTATTGATTTGTGTGCTATTGGTAATTACTTCCAGAGCTCTAAGAGTACATGGTTGTCGTTATTGATATTTTTCGTATTTGGTACCACCGAAGCCTTTACTGGAACACACACACATAAAAAGATTTGCCTCTCTATCCGATAAAAGCTTTGGCTGTCTCTGCAAGGTAGCCAATCTGGCACCAGCGGAAGTGCTGTTGCAGATCTATTATGCCCTTAATTACATTATTTATCTTATAGCATGTTATTGGGGAAACCACCACTAACAACAGAAACTGCTCATTCTCCACGAGAGAGCTTTAAGGCACCCTCATGCCTAGTTATTATTGTAGACGAAAATATTTTTCCACGCAGGCGCTATATAGCTCGTATCAGTTGCATTAAGCGAATCAGGTCGCCTATTTTTCGCTTGCTGCACTAAGTTAGCCCCGATATGGTATAGACTCAAGACCACACGATTCCTAACAAACATCATCTCCGGTCACAAATGCTAGTGCTCACTAAATTTCGTACTATAGCAGGGAAAAGAGAAAATTTCGCTTGGTCACAACTTTTATTAAAGCGGAAAGGAAGAGTTTCCTGCGTCCTGGAGTATATGAAATGCAGCTAAACACTAATAAATTGCTTCAAATTAGTGTTTTTCATAGTACGATAGTACTGTAATGCTGCGAAAAAAATATTGAACAAGAAAACGACGATTGTCTCTGAGGCGAGCGACTGGATTTCAACGGCTATCGACCCGATATATCAACCTTGCTAACCTTCATCTGTAAACTACAACGCGCAATCCACCACCGCTTTGGTGGCGGCTGGATAACTTGATCACACTGCACGGCTCAGCATCCATCTGATCTTCGCCGAAGCCACCGCCTTTCTGGACTACCTGCATTGCCGCTGGTGGTTGATATGGGACGCGGTGAAGACAGAACCCACACGGTAAGAGCTCTAGTGGACTCTTCGTTACCATTTTCAGCTTCAAGGCAAAGCCAGCACCTGATCGAGGCCTTCACTTTCGGACTAAAATCCGCAAAGGATGTGGACGAGTGTCACAACTACTACAAACGGGTGAGCAACTACTACCATTGGGAAGGAGTATATCCGCTATCAAACGTTGTTTTTCTGAAGGGCCGCGGCACTCATGAGGTTCCATTACCACGAATATACGCTGCTTAAAACGTGGGATTGCTTCGCGTCCAAAATAAGTAGCGTTTAGGAGGATTCCGCCACGAAGACGAAAACAGAGCAGACGCTCCATCAAAGAGCGCAAGTTGCAGGCGACATGTGCACCATGTATATAGAAGTCATACTGAATCCCTGCCAACATACATCAGAGAAGAAGAAAGTTGGCCACGTGTTGAAAGTAATCGCCGAAGAAATTTGCAATTTACTCATCAGCAAGGAGAACCTCAACTCAGTCGCCGACCTAATACGCTGTGATGACCCTAATATGGGGCAAAGGTTCGTGTACTCAATGGTTCGGTTGGTTCTCTTAGGCGGAGCCTCCGAGAACCCAATTGAGGACAAATGCGTTGGTTTCAACATACACACAAAGATTTTTATCAAACTAAATAGAGGCATAAAGTAAATAGAACGAAATAGAAAGCATGCCTAAAATAAACACTCAAGCAGACATTGCGGCAGGGAACACATATAGGGCTTGCATGAGGTTAACGGGTGCGCGAGTCCGGGCTTGCCACGAGTGCAGGGACGCGTAACAGTCTCGACGCGGCGACGCGGCGACAAGCTGGCGAAAGGAGTGGCGCCGGTCTCACCATAGGTCGCGGCGTAAGCTTACGGACCGGGCGACTGGAGCGCGCCAGCTCTGTCTAGGCGAGGTAAAGCAGGCGGCTTGGTGGCAGGAGTAGACGGCGGCGGCGTTCTGGCCGGGCAGCTGGGTGTAGAGCTCGGGCCCGTAGCCCGACTGCTCTTGCCCTGCCCACGGGCACAGAAGCTCGAACGTCGGCCTCGGGCAGCAGGCGGCACGACAGACGGGGGTGGCGTTCTGGCCGGGCAGCTGGCTTAGAACTCGGGCCCGGAGCCCGACTGTTCTCGTCCTGCCCACTGGCGCAGAAGCTCACCGGCCTTGAGCAGCTGGCGGCCCGTTCAGGTAGACGGGCGACGCACAGGAACAGGTTGGCAGGAGGCCCCGGTCGGGTTAAGTCCTGGTGGGCTCGGGTCGGGAACACGACGGCCCGTCTTCAACGCCCGCTCCGGTGGTTGACCTCCTCCTGCCGTTGCTTCCTGGAACTCCCCTGGCGTCTCCCCTGCGTCTCCTTGCGTGTCCTCTCTTTCTACCAGCGCACCACGCTTTTTCTTCTGGTCTGGCCGATTTGGCATTCTCGGATTGGCTGCCTTACGCCCCGTGGTCTTTCCTAATTGGTTGCTTTTCTTCTTTTTGTTGTTTTTCATGCGCCGCGCGTTCTCGTGCCGGACGCTCTTCGGCGTCGTTGTTTTCCTTCTTCCACCTCGGCGCGTGTGCACTCAGTGTCGTCTGCTCCTGACCATCCCGATCACCGCACCATGTCGCGCACCACACATCACATACGCCAATGACGCACTTTCGAGCCCCTCAAGTCGCGAAGCATCAGATCAGAATTTCGCCCGCTTCCAAACGATACAACTGTTGCCAGCGTAGGGCATTGCCCATCACTCGATGTCGCGTCGACTATCAGGCAGACCATGCGGGGGGAGCAGAGTCGACGCGTACAAATGACCAACGACATATGCTTCTGGGACGCTCAGCAGTTTTACCGTCTCACACGTGCTCATCTGCCCATTGTTACTACCATACTGCTGCATATCCGCTTCGTTACTCTTCTGTAAACCTACAGCCAAACGAGCGATTTTATTGTCCTGACTGTCCTCGTATCCAGCTTTTCCAAACTTCAAGGTTTAGTCCGCGTGATTGCCACAAGGTGGCGCAGTGACCTTAAAATTTTCATACTTCCCGCGGTGACGTACGATGACATCAACAGAAGAAAAATCAAAGAAGTAAAAGCTATCTTTGCGCACTGAACTTCTTCACAAAGCTTGTCCCGCCAGCGTTATCAGTGTTCTTGATAAAGCGTAGCCACTCGTCTGCTGCAAATGACTTATCATGCTGCGAACGTTTCCTCGCGACGAAGATAAACTCCGCGGTGATTGATCCCGGGCTTTTCAGACGCTTCCTGCAAGGCAGCCACGGTTGTTTCTTCTTTTTTTCTTTGTTTCTAATGCTGTGGAGTGAACTGGCTCGGATAATCGCCGGAAGCACTTCGCAGCACCTTTAGCTCGGGCCTAACTCCGATGTCGCCCATTCAAATACAGGTAAAACGAAGAAACGCTTTTGTGAAATAACCACTGGGCCGGCTTTAATGAAATTTGTTGCATTTGAAAGAGCATGTTAAACTCTAGTGACAGTTGGAAGCGGCATTTTTTAATTAGTTCTGCATGTTTCAAAAGGAATTTTTAAAAATTGGGACGATTGAAAAAAAATCGAACCACGAAGCTTATAAATTCGTACCTCTGCACCCAGAAAGGATATGCCAGTTCGGTAAGCTGCATCCATGAGAGCATCGAAAGCTGGCAAAGTTGATATGTAGATTTATATCTTTGGTGAGTTTGTTACGTTGTTTACAAGGGTTTCGCAAAATTTATTTTCAGAAATTAGTGGTATTTCTGAGAGACATGTACAATGTACCAATTTCCGTCCGCTTCTGATGTACTTTTAGGTGCAATTGAAGAAATTGTGAGAGCTTTTTTGATTGCTGAGTGACAGATAGTGCCGTTTTCTGAAAATATGAGATTTTTACCAATTTTTACAGAAAATGTGATGATGCGAAAAAGAATTTACAACGAATAGTAACTATATTTTAAATCTTTATTTTAAATGCGACAAACCTCATCGAATTTGGTGCTGTGCTTGCCGAGCAAAACGATTTCTCAACTTCCATGTATTTAGATGGGAGGCCCGAGCTAAAGATTTCTCAACATCGCGCAACGTCTACGAGAGACGCCGTCGTGCACTGCTTTTCATTTTGACCAATAGGTTTCGATAAGATACCCCGTATTATTTCCATAGGAGTTTTGCTTTCCGCACTGATGGGCTACCGTAGCAGCTGCAAGTTGAGAAAATATCTGCTTAGGTATTAAGATGGACGCATAACAACTTGGTTTTGCACCTTGGGGCAAAACGTGTGACAGAATAATTGTGCGAACTGTTTCTGTGTCGTCGTCCATTAGCATGCCGTGACCGGAGGTGCTCACAATATCACGTCACATTTACTGGTCATCGGGCCAGGTGCACCTTTGGACATGACATATACATTACTTTGGTTGTCAAAGCAGTGTGCCGTCACGGTTATCCCCGTTTGTGAGAGATGACCATTGTTTATGACTATTGTGCAGTAATACATGCAGTATTAGTATGTTCTTCATATTGTCTAGCATGTGGCCGTTCTGCTTTTATAATATAGCGGCATTGCAGACTAGCAGATATGCAACGCCAAAAAGGCTGCTCACGTACTCAAAAGCATCGCGCACATCTCCTCACTCTTACTTTCATTCAAGAGTTGTGCGACTGTCAAGGACACCATTAAGGAATTTTGGCAGTTCGAGGAAGGGGACAGTCGGCACATGCATCCTTATTGCGCGAAAATCGGTATCAGCCTTCGAATAATGACACCCTTGAGTGCATCGCAAATAATGTGATGGGGTCCGCGTCGCAAATTTCATACCCATGCCTCAAACTAAACATCTCACTTTTGTTTGAAGTCGCCTGGGAGTTGCCGGGCGCTAGCATCGGCCATAGGACCTATTGCCATCACCATCATCAGCCAGGTTAAGCCCACTGCATGGCAAAGGCGTCTCCATTATTTCTTCAACTACCTCGGTCATGTACCAATTGTGGCCTTGTTCCTGCAATCCCATCCGTCCAGCCCACCTAACTTTCTGCCGCCCTCTGCTACGCTTCCCTTCCCTTGGAATCCAGTCCGTAACCCTTAATGAGCATCGGTTATCTTCCCGCCTCATTACATGTCCTGCCCATGCCCATTTCTTTTTCTTGATTTCAACTAAGATTTCATTACCACGCCTTTGTCCCCCCCCCCCCCCCAATCTGCTCTTTCTTATCCCTTAACGTTACACCCATCGTTCTTCTTTCCGTAGCTGGTTGCGTCGTCTTAAATTTAAGTAGAACCCTTTTCGTAAACCTCCGGGTTTCTGCCCCGTAAGTGAGTACTTGTAAGACACAGCTGTTATACACTTTTCTCTTGATGGATAATGGCAACCTGCTGTTCATGATCTGAGAATGCCTGCCAAATGGACCCCATACCATTCTTATGCTTCTGAATATTTCAGTCTCATGATCCGCATCCGCGGTCACTACCTGTCCCAAGTAGATGTATTCCCTAACCACTTCAAGTGCATCGCTACCTATCGTAAATTGCTGTTCTCTTCCGAGACTGGTAAACATTACTTTAGTTTTCTGCAGATTAATTCTTTACCCACCCTTCTGCTTTGCCTCTCCAGGTCAGTGAGCCTTCATTGCAATTGGTAAATTGGTAACCTGAGTTACTAAGCAAAGCAATATCATCAGCGAATCGCAAGTTACTAAGGTATTCTACATTGACTCTTATCCCCAAGTCTTGCTAATCCAGGTCTCTGAATGCCTCCTGTAAACGCTCTGTGAATAGCAATGGAGAGATCGTGTCTCCCTGCCTGACGCCTTTCTTTATTGGGATTTTGTTGCTTGATTTATGGAGCACAACGGTCACTGTGGAGCCGCTACAGATATCTTTCAGTATTTTTAGGACCTATCGCACCTCTCTTCATTCTCGCCTTATTTCGTACAATCGGGTTTCAGTTGAACTCTTTCAAGAGCATATTTATGTGTCCCAAAATTTGGCCACAGGGCCAACGTATGTTATGTCTTTTCTTAGTTCAAGTTATCTTTATGTTTATGTTAGTGCTGTCCTGAGATTTCCATCGGTTTCACCTTTCCGGAGGTGCCCTCATTTCTGTCGGCCTCTGCTCAAATTTTAGAGAGATTTTTGATAGACGTTGAAACCATAGCACGGCCCCCTTACCATGCTGCTCAAAAATTTTGTATTGTTAGGCCATCTGCAAGCCTCTGTATTTTTGCCGTTCATCAACTTCCTGAATTCACTATGAATTAAAGCCATTTTCACGACTACATTCTCAACGAAGTCAGCAATCAGGCAACGGCCATTGGATTGAAGCCATTGAATCAAACTTACCGTTGACAACCGCTTTTTCCCACTTCGACTATAACTTTTGCATTAATGAGCGCAATCCTTAAGCATATGACTTCCCAGTGTCGAAGAATACGCGGATTCCACGCACTGTGGCAATTGATGTAAGCGAAGCTCGTTCTGCAGTTTCTTATATTGAGGATATTTAGCGGTAATGGTGACTGCGAATGCTTCATTTCTTCAACGTTTTCTACAATAGCACAGTAGTGAGTTTATGTTAAGCGTTACTTTGCTTGCACCACTGATGTTTGTGTACTACACAGAATATACCGCGAGACGTGTTTGCGTGAGGCGTTGTTGCGCACCTTTGTTTATAACCTATTAGAAGGTTGAGCATTGGCATTGCCTCACAGCGCACATCGCATCACGGCTGAAGTGTTGTGCAGAATTATGGTGTTGTACGTGCTAAAGCCACAATAGGATCATGAGGCACGCCGTAGTAGCGGACTCCAGAAATTTGGACTACCGGGGGTTCTTTAACATGCACCTAAATCTAAGTTCACGGGCGTTTTTGCATTTCGCCCCCATCGAAACGCGGCCGCCGTGGCCGGGATGCGTTCCCGCGACCGCGTGCTAATGACGCTCTTCACGCAGCACTTTTGTCTAAGGCGTCGTTGTGAACTGTAGTGAAGGGCACGAGGGTAACACGCTTGCCCGAAATAAATCATTCACTATAAAATACGTTGGTGGGCTAGTTGGTTTGAATTCTTGATGTACTGTGTAACCCGCCGTGGTTGCTCAGTGGCTATGGTGTTGGGCTGCTGAGCACGAGGTCGCGGGATCGAATCCCGGCCACGGCGGCCGCATTTCGATGGGGGCGAAATGCGAAAACACCCGTGTGCTTAGATTTAGGTGCACGTTAAAGAACCCCAGGTGGTCAAAATTTCCGGAGTCCTCCACTACGGCGTGCCTCATAATCAGAAAGTGGTTTTGGCACGTAAAACCCCAAATATTATTATTATGATATACTGTGTAAATGCGACTGAACGGTGACGTAGAAAGAAACAGATACGCCGATCATGGATTCAAAACCACCAACGTGTTTTAACTATGTTAGCACTGTCTCTGGGTGTCTGTTTCATTCTACGTCCTCGTTTAATCACGCTTGCACATTCTTCTTGGAATAACCCTTCGTTCGACGGTTGGACATATGTCAAAGGCCCACAATACGAACCACCTTCAAGTCGGTATCAGCCTGCCAAGGGGGGAATTTAGATGAAACGTTTTCAAGTGGATAGGCTTTTAATTATAATAAGGATATCTTTATTTGAAATTTCCTTCCTTTCCATGAGGTGAAAGCCGACTAATAAGCATTTAAATTCTATGGATTATTAAGGCCTCCTGCTATTATAAAGTTCCTGTCTTTTCCAAAGTCCTAAAATAATATTTAAGTTATGAATTATAAATTATTGCGTTAAGTGTGTAAACACGTCACACGCAAAAGAAAGACCTAGTCCAGTTCCCAGTATTGACTCAATGAAAATGTAGCACGCCTATACTGTCACGTTGTAGTGATGCTAAAAACAAGGCAGTTCCAAAAGAGTGAGTTACGAATCTAACTCATTATAAGGCGAGCTTGCACTGAAAGAAAATAACGCACAGTAAAGTGAACAGCCCTCAGGCATTGGCACTCTGACTCTTGCAAGTCTGAACATGCCCTAACCCTGTACTGTTAGACCGGATCTATCCCGAAATTCAAACGTCACACACTTGCGCACTTTGCTCAGACTTTGGCAATTTACAACACACGCACTGGCGGTGCCCCGGGTTACGCTGCGATGAATGTGCTACGTAGTGCAAGTGGGAGACTGCCCTACGCGGTCCCAATTTGGAAGCCCAGCTATGCGCAGTCCAATGGGCCTGCCACGTGGTGGAGAAGCTGGGCCTTGCTGTCCCAATGTGTGTGCGGCCCCCCACATGCTATTGCACGGGCCGATGTCCCTCAATAAAGTTTTACCATCCATCCATCGTTTCATCATTCGAGTGTTCAGATTCGTAACCCCTAGATACGGAGTAGGTTGAGAAGTTATGTGCGTAATGAACGAAGCTACGTTAATTAACATTTCAATTATTCATCTGAGGTGGCTAAAGCTAGTGAGTAGTTCGGAGCCCGCCCTCGAGTTTATCTAGCTGAGCAAAAATATTTTTGATTGAAGATTTTTCTGTAAGTGCTATCCGAGCAAATATTTTGCAATTAAATGCTCTCTGAAAGTGTAACTGATGCAGAAAAAGTGCTTCTGTAAACTCACAGAAATAACAGCGCTTCAGGAAGGGACACGAAAGAGGAACCACACATACACTGCGCTAAGAACTTGAAGCGTTGTTCTTGCAATGATAATGAACCAACAGTCAGCCAATCCTTGTAAACCAGTAAGGTCAACCTGATCGCACCTAGGCTTTTTTGATGCCATCAAAAGTGTGGCTCTATGAGAATGTTCCTTGTGGCGTGCCGGCTTGCGATTTTTATTGACGCTCTTCTTCAAAGGCAAGGAGTTGAAAGCTTTAGTGTCAATACAGCAGCGAGCGTGTGCCGCCGAAAGCTTGCTTGGTCGCCGAAGCGATGCATGACGCAATAATGGTGCAGATTTAGCGCGTCGCTGGAATCAAGACAATGTGCTTCCGCCGAGGCAAGAAACATGACGAAATTGAACAGCTCGGCAGCTGCCCAGGGAGCCGTGCTAACGATGACGGTGCCATCGTGACAAAATCTGCGGCAGCGACATTGACAGCTCGGGCTTTTTTTGCGTTCATTTCGATTTCAGAAAAATATAATACTACAAATACAATGTGATTAGTTCTTGTCTCGTAGATTTACATATTTAAATTAACTCTATATGCTATTCATTCCCTAGAGTAGCTATAAGCAGGTAAAGCTCGCTCCCTCGCTGGCTAGCGCATACTCACAAACAGGGGCACGTGTATACAGAGAGAGAGAGAGAGAGAGAGAGAGATACGACACATATTCGCCCGCTAATACATTTGCATGCGCCCACGCATGCGCATACGCACAAAAATGTACGCACGTATGTACACGGAACTGCACACACACACAAAGGCACGTATGCTCACACACGTACACAAGCACTAGTGCGCGCGCAGATTCAAATACGCAGACACAAACAAGCGTGCTCACGCAAATAAAGTGCACGCGCATGTAGACTACGTCTCCTTCCCTGCTGCCTCAAAAAAAAAAAAAACATGCGCGTGCAAACATACCGAATGACACTCGCTCTGCGGTTACCGTTCAAATTCCAGTTATAATAAATCGCTTTACGGTTTAAATTTGGCGCTTCAACTAAATGTGCCCACTGCCCAGAGGATGCAAAGCCATTAGCTCTGGTGGTACGAAACAACCACCCATTCCAGACCGAAACACTGCTTTAACGTACCATCAATGTTCCGACTAAGTGCGATAAATGCACATGTTCTTAGAGGGTACTATCCGCTCGGCGCAGACATTGAAGCTTGTTGATACTCGGCCGATATATTGAAATAGAATTTTCCTAAATTGTGCCCATTCAGTTACGCATGTGCATTGTCGTGAAGTTCTATGGAAGGGTGGAGGTGCAAGATCCAGAATTCCTGAGTATGTCCATGCTACGAAGCCGGATAGCTTTACTTTAACCTAATGGATACGCATGCTTGTTGTCATGTTGCCCAAGGAATAAAGTCTGATAATAAAAGTGGTGACTTAACAAACGAGCAACCCATTGCTACGTTTAAAAAAAAAATGTTTCCAAGAGCACTCCTGGAAAAAGCAAACCTGAATGTTCAGTCTTGGGTTTCGGCCATCTGAGGTGAAACTATCGAACTCAGTCCTACGTGCCGCTAAAATGAAAACGTCGGGCAGCACGACACCGAATCACTTCTAGCATGAAGCGGAATGATAGGTGCTGGTGATTAAATCACTCAACCAGGGGTCCCAACAGTACCGCAATGAGACGCTCGGGTTGTTATAGATACCATGTGAATTTGCACGACTGTGTTTCAAAAATTGCCTGTGGGAACCGTGTTACGCCCAGTGTAGAGAGTCGAGATGGACACTAAGCGGAAGCTGAGTTTCCGGACAACATACCCTGTAGCGGCTGTTACAGTAGCAGCCATGCTTTTATCACAGCTGCCGTTTTTGTCTAAAAAATTGAGTACAATTTTTCGTCGTTTCCATAAGCTTCCATTGCTGAATCTTTAACCCCTCGGAGAACCAAATTCTTGCTTTCCACAGTGTGATTACGGCATTTGCCTTGTGTGGATTTTCGTCTAGAACATGTCTGTCACCTGCCTCTTTCAGGGATCGACCTGCAGCTTTAATTATTCACGAAAAACCCACTCGTTTTAGTGAAAACGCACTAGCTTCGTGCTGCGGCCGCTTGGGACGTTAGTTAGTATGCGTCCAAAAATAAATTAATTATGAAGAGCAACTGAGGAATATGGAAGAAATTAATTGGGCTGGGAGAGTGTTGAGGTATTTGTACCAAAAAACATTCATTCACACTGGAGGAAAAGAACTGGAAAGCTTACGAGCAAGTATGCGGCTGGTACGGTGAGCAGCACAGCAACAAACAACTTATATCGGAAAGTCAGAGAGGCTGAAATAATCTCATGGGTGGCGGAAATGGAAAAGAAACCTGCCGTGAGTAACTACTTAGGAGGCAAAAAGGAAATCAGGAGATAAACAATTTATAATGACTCAAAGGGAAACCTGCCGCAATTATCCAACGAATATGTAGGACGAATATGTTGCCATGTTACTGCCTGTTCACGGGGAGGCGGGACTACTGAAGCTACCGTTATGCAGCTTTTATCCTGTAATCCCCACCGCTTACGTGTGTCAGTGTACTTATGAGGTAAAAAAAAAAACTTCAATATGTATCATCTCTGCCAGCCTTCATCTGTAAACTAAACGAGCATCATCAGTATGTTTGTTCTGATACCTTCCGTTTGTAAGGTGCTCCTAAACCCTTGTTAATTTTATGTTTGTCATTTATCTTATCACGGTAACTTTTGTTGTGATCTATGGTCCTAAATTGTGAAGGAGAGCCGACACATCCGTCAGGCCTTTCAGTCCTTAGCCCCGACTCCCTCCTTTGTAACAAAAGGCAATGAAGCTTCTCTGCATTCACGTCTGAGTGGTATAGCCACCAGCTAAGCATATCTGTTTCGTGCGAAAGATCAAAAAACGATAATTGGCGGTGCATCCATACTTTGAAAAAGATTCACGATATATTTAGTTTTTCATTGGCATTGTTATGGTGTTCACAAAATTTCAGTGCACTATCTATCTATCTATCTATCTATCTATCTATCTATCTATCTATCTATCTATCTATCTATCTATCTATCTATCTATCTATCTATCTATCTATCTATCTATCTATCTATCTATCTATCTATCTATCTATCTATCTATCTATCTATCTATCTATCTATCTATCTATCTATCTATCTATCTATCTATCTATCTATCTATCTATCTATCTATCTATCTATCTATCTATCTATCTATCTATCTATCTATCTATCTATCTATCTATCTATCTATCTATCTATCTATCTATCTATCTATCTATCTATCTATCTATCTATCTATCTATCTATCTATCTATCTGTGCTGCTGTTTCCACGCTATCTATGCCCCTGGGTAGACCAGGAGCGGCGCATACCTACAGGCATAAGCCCAGCGCTCCAAGCTGGCAGCAAAGAACTTCAGTGAACGTCGGTACATACCCAGTCCCGCATCTACAGGAACCCATGTTGGCGTGAAAGAGGTTCGTTGTGAAGATTGGCATGTGCACATTACAGCGTACTCAGTGACGCAAGTATGTCCGACGGTTGCTTTCGAACCCTATAGCTGCCCAAAGCGCTGTCTATTCAACAAGGGACTGCCCAATGTCTCAGGTATCCAGGAAAGTAGGTCGGTCGGTCGGTCGGTCGGATAGATAGATAGACAGACAGACAGACAGACAGACAGACAGACAGACAGACAGACAGACAGACAGACAGGCAGACAGACAGACAGACAGACAGACAGACAGACAGACAGACAGACAGACAGACAGACAGACAGACAGACAGAATGCGAAAAGTACGTAAGTAAGTGAGTTACTCTTAAGAACGTTAACGCATTAAAAGTAGCGGAAATACGTACAATGATATACGAATACATACAGACAGCGCAAATTGGATGGAGTTCCAAAACAACCGTAATAGCGTTTAAACCAGGATACCTTGTTGTCGTCCTTGAGCTGGGCTGTGGGGAACACTTCTGCCACAGCTTTCTTGAGCTTGGGCGCGTCTGCCGCAGCCGTATGCTTGAGCAGGAACTCGAGTCGGTAGCCCTGGCCGAACTTCTGGCGCAGGCGCTGCAGCGTGCCCAGACACATCGCTTGGCCGTTGACCATGATGGTGATCCGGTCGCATGAAAACTCGCATTCGTCCATACTGCAGATTGGCGAGAGTCGTGAGAAGCACCGTATTATACTAAACGTATGCGCTAGAATTGAGAGGAAGCTTGAGCTTGGGGCATACTCCAATGTTCTCTTTTCATATACACGTACGAGGCAAAATGATTTTATGGTTTTATGCGATTTGATGAAATGAACGGTGTTGGAGAGAGGAAGCTCATCTCTGCTGACTGCTGCTAGTCAAATTTTATTTTAGAGCTTATAATTTTTTTTAAGAAGAATTGCCAAGAATTAGTAAACTAAAACTACATGCATGAAACAAAGTTTGTAAACAGGGATAATGTGCCTCAGAAAGACTGGCCAACGTTTCGATAGGAGGACCTATCTTCGTCAGAGGCGGCCTCGTCATCCTCGGCATGTTAGTTTTAAGGGTTAGTGCAGTGACGTCACGTGCGGGCGTTGTCGCTGGCGGCTGGTTTTAAAGGGAGAGATTTCACAGGTAACAAGCGCTGTCGTCCGACGTCTGTGAGCTTCGTTCTCAAGACGAGGGGACAATAGCGGGAAAGTGGGAACGCGAGGAGAAAAGAAAAGCAGAAAAAAAGAACACGAAAGAGAAATAACATTTTAAGAAAAACGGGGGCCAGGGGGTGCGTTGGGGAGGCGAGAGGTTAGGAGGCATTCAGGGCTGTCATTGGTGGCATGTTCTTGTGGCATTAGAAGAGCCGGTCAGGCGGTCAGTTCATGAGTAACACTAAATAAAAAAAAAACATGAGTTGAAAGAGTGACTTGAGTAGCATAGCAGCAATACGTCGAGTAATATTGAAGTAGTTAAGATGGCGACGAAGAGTCTGCGGTGCTATGTGTGGGGTGACTGAAAGGCAGCGGCATGGTCTTGCAAGGGCCATTGTCCCAGTCGCTCCACGTAGGTGTCGTTACGGCGGCATCCAGAAATGTCGATACCCTGGGTTGAGGTGCCAAAAAGGCATATTGACTTCGGAATGTGTTGGTGAGGATGTTTCAAAAATATATACAAAAAAGGGAGAAAAGAAGAGGGGGGAAGCGAAACCGGAATAACAAATAGGAGGGTGACGTGCGCAGAAGCAAGCGAGGGCAAGTGTACATGTACACTTGCCCATGTACACTGGCACGGAGCTTGATGTAGGGACAAACTGGTTACAGCCTGTAAATACTTATTCCAGCCCGATTAACAGACATAAGCACAATGCGTTGGCGGGCTAGTTGGTGCGAATCCATGAATACTTTGTTAAGCGCAAAAAGACAGACACAAGAAAGACGACAGGACAAGGCGCCTTGTCCTGTCGTCTTTCTTGTGTCTGTCTTTTTGCGCTTAACAAAGTATTCATGGATTAACAGACATAAAAAATCAAGTTAAGCTTAATTTATTCTAACTGCTATTCGCGCTTACAGTTGCTTGATTATCCATGCCCTTCAGCCGCCGAAGCGCTGTCGAGACGTTGGGAAGGCGCTGTTTAAGCTGCATCGTCATGAGCCTCAAGAACTGGAAAATCGCAGTGCCCTGATCCTCACGCACAGTTAAACCCAATCTTCTTGCTCACAAAGCCTTCCACATCCGCTGCCTCTCCGTGCAGTTCCTCTGACTTCATAATTACAAAGTCTAGCGATAATAGATAAGTCCCCTAAATAAATATACTTAAAAAATTCATGGCCCCAACACGATGGTTTCTCAAGTGCGATCCTATAGGGGAGAAAATGACTTCATGTGCATATTATTTCACATACGTTCTGCAACTACCACGATAGTAAAGGTGGAAAAGAATGGGTAAACTTTATGCCTGCCAATAATCTGTCTTGAAACTAATAATGAAGGATTGCTAGGAAATGCGCCAAAATGAAAGTCAAAAGTAGCCAGAAAGTAGCAGAGCGCCAACCCCTTCTTTCTGCCACCAGGCAGTCTCCTAAAGTAGCAATCTGGAGCAATGTAGCCACCAACGGCAACATTCTCCAGGATAGTGCGCGGCGCTCGTAAGTTGGTGCATACTCAACAGATGGAGATAGTAGTCAAGTATAGCCATGGAGGAAGCAAACATTCACGCAGGAACTACTCTGAGAGTTGTCTAATTATGCAGAAGTATTGCGCCACTTCCTCATCTCCACGTATACAGGTGTTATTATCAATGCCATCAAACTTGATTCGACCACAATAAACCATTATAAACCCTTATCGGTTTTTGTCAACCTTACTGGATTGGACTAGACCCGACTTTTATTAGCTTTTATCGCTTGTTATCAGCCTTATCTCACTCAATCCGACTTTTCTCCCTATTATCTGTCTTTATCGACCCCGTCGGACACGATCCTACCCTTACAAGCTCTTATAGGTCCTTATCAACATTATCGGACTTGATCTGGATTTTAAAACCCTTATCGGTACTAGTTATTAACTTTATCTGAATCAGTCCTATCATCCTAAACCCTTACCGAAATTTAGCGCCTTACGCTCCCACGTCAAACCATTATTGAGCGTCATAAGACGTATATAACCCGCCCCCCCCCCTTCACTTCTTGTCTTCGTTATCAACTGATTTACTGCTTATCTGTCTGTCTTGCGCGACATGAAGCGCGTGAGCCCTTAGAAATTGGTAGCATTAAGGTCTGTATAGGAACGCCCCGACGAAAGGCCGTTCCCGCGACCACCGAGACGCGCCAGGAATTTGGCGTGTTTGACATTCAATATTGGCAACATCCCAATTTTCCTGCTGTCTACAATGCTCCAAGTCAGCTCTATATGTAATCCCAGAGTTGGCTTTAATTACACGCTTACCAAGGTTTTCAAGACAGCCTTCGCAGAAACTGTGGTCTTTTTCTTTTACATTCGTTTTAAAGCGAGAGTTTTCATGCCCCCCTTACTCAGAAAAGCCAGGGTCGTTGCCGTTGCTCGTGCGTTAACCATGTTTTGATGGTGGGCGAAAATGTTCCACCAATCACAGCGGGACGCGCACGCCCTGTACGCCATCCGGTTCCTTGCAGCGCCACCAGGTCACACTGGCTTCCGCACATCCGCGGAGGCGACCTCGCAGGCGAGCAGCGTGCGCGTGCGGGAGACCACTCAAGGTAGACGAGGGGAAGGATTAGAATGGAAAGGAAATCGAGTAGTTCGACAGACACTGTAATGTAGGTGCTAACGATAATGGAGGATGTCCAAGGCGAGTTTCGTAAACGGATCAAAGAGCTAGAAAATTAGCTCAACATGGAGTGAGACCCACCGAAGGCAGTACAAGAAAGACTTCGAACAGTCGACGAAAAACTGAACAGGGCCGACATCAGGAACAGAAATGGTAGGGACGATGGAACGCCGCCTCCCGGCGTGACGGAACGGGATTGCGAACAATGCACGTGGAAAGCGCGGAACGTACGGTGGCAGCAGCTAGAGAGAGCCTCACCTACCTTGAAGCGGCCACAAAAGAACAAGAGGAACGAACGGGGTCCGTGCCCCATGTCAAACCTGAGTCATGAGAAAAAGATGCAAAGCGATGAAAGAGACCTCCGTAGCAGGAAGGAGTGAAAATGTGATAACACCCGGTGACTCAAATCTGACTAGGTGCTCAGAGGCAATTGTGGAGACAGTGAAATGAGACAGTGAAGTAGCGGTACGGATGTTTCCGGGGCGGACAGTGCCTTTGTCATTGAGCGAGCAAAACAAAGCCTCGCAGAAATGCACATGGACGCAACCTCGTAATAGTAGCGGCTGGGCTAAATGACGCCCAAAAAATGGACAGGACTGGCGCAGTGCTTGGCGAAGGAAGTAGACGACTTGCGCTGTTGTTCCCTTAGGTGCAGATTGTGGTGTGTACGGAGCTACGTGACCGTAACACGCATAGAGCGACTGCAGTCACTAATGAGGCGATATGGAGAGTGAGCCAAAAAAAAAGATTTCGAGGTTGTGAAAGCCAACAGGGAAGTGAGAAGGTATGATGGCTTTCAATGAGACGGAATCCACTTCAATCACAGGCCTGAGCAAGTAGTGGGCTGGCGACTTGCTGGTCGCGCAATTGCTTTTTTTTTGTGGGTCCGACGGGCATTCAGGAGGCCAGGACAAGAAGTAAGGAAGAAGGTTCCCTAGGGTAACCTCAGACTAGCATGACCGCAAATAATAGAAAGGGGAGGAAAAGAAGATAGAAGAAAGCTCGCCGTGCTATAGGACTCGTAAACATGCAGGGCGGGAGAAGAAAGAAAATGTGATTAGAGATTCAGGAGCAGTTATATAGACAACAAATAGTCGTGCGTGCGATAGCCAAAGTGCATCTGGGAGAATAAGAAAGGCCACTATTCATTGAGAATTATATTTCGGGAAGGTTAGACGGAACTAAATTGAAAAAAAAAAAAGAATGGAGTGTCCGAATGGTCATGCATTTGGGAGCCAAAGGGGAAAGAGTAAATTTAAACTGTCTAGAGCATATCAGGTTGTAAGCACAAATATTGGCAAGAATGCTTCGCTGGGCGTAACGTATTTATGGAAGTGAAAGATCGCTAAGAGAAGAACCAAGGGTTAGCTGGAACGCCTAAATGCCTGACGAGGAAGCAGCACAGAGAGTGACCACAAACATATCATTTTGAAATTGGGGCTAAGTATTAAAGAGAGCAACGAGCGTAGTGTTAATTTTAATGCTAAACAAGTAACCAATATAATGAGAAGAATCGAGAAAGAACGTGGACAATGGCCAACCATAAAGCCGAAAAATAGTGAAATACTAAGTGTAATGACGACAGAAATACGGAAAGAGAAGCAACAGGCTTGTTGGAAAGGAAAAATGAAAGCGAGAAGCTTGTAGAACCGTGAGATACGAGAAGCGATTGATGAATGACAGAATGAATCACGAGAGCACAGGCAGGCAAAAAGCGCTGTTGCCGCTGGATGACATGGACAAAAATGGGAAATATACTGGAAGAGAAAAGATCCATGGTTCCAATACTGGTTCAAGCAGAGGTACAATGCTAAAGTCAACGGTGCTTGTCAGAACTGCATAAGGAAAAGGCCGCACCTAAAATATATCGGAACCCAATAAACTTATTGGGCACTAATTCTGGAACACTGCAACGACATATCCTAGACGAAGGCGGAAACCAACTGGAAGGGTTGCTGAATTAAATAACACCCTAAACAAAGCAGCCGATTCATTCCAAAGTAATGACTAGGTGGCTTTAAGAAAGTAGAGCATGAACGAGAATCAAAGGGAAGAAGAGCTCGTGCTGAAGAACTTAAACTGGACGAAAGCCGAATAGAAAAGGCAAGGCTCCGCTAAGTTGAATGACGACATGGTACGAACATGCGAAGAATGCCTGTTAATACTACTTGATAAAAACATAAAAAATGTGAGTGAGCAAGTCGCAGCGGCTTCCCCAGGTGACGGCGTTTGCTAAGAAAGGCAGTAGGAGCACGTTAGCCGCGTCCCCGTTCTGCTGCAGCATCTGCTGCCTTGCTGACCATGGCGCTCGCCGCTGTCCTCAGCGACGTTATACCTGCTGCCTTGAATCCCTGCGACGCGGATACGGTGACTCATGATCATGACTCTCGGTCCCGCATCGCTCCAGGAATGTGGCTTCCCCATGCTCACACCGCGTTCGCACCTTTGTCAGCCGCGAGGTTCAACACGAGAAACCAGTCTTTCTTGTTGCTGCCGCATTCCCGCGGCGACCAACAAGGAACCCTATAGGGCTCCTTTTTGTCAACCATGTCAACCCTGTGTGTTGTGAACCCTGTTGTGAACCTTGTGAACCCGATGAGAGCGGCGAACGTGCGATCCTGCTCCGGTCCCCATGAGAATGACGTGTTCTTCTTTAGAAGATCTGTCAAAGGCCGAGCAACGTTGGTGAAGCTTTTTACGAAATGGTGAAAGTAAGAACACAGGCCAACGAAGCAGCGCATGTCAGAGGCAGAACGTGGCACAGGTAAACTGCGTATGGCGCGAATTTTTTCCGGACCTGGTCGGACACCGGATGCGTCCACGATGTGTCCCAACACGGTGATGTGACGGCGCCCAAATTGACGGTTCGGGGTGTTCAGTTGAAGGCCGGCTATTCGGAAGACTGCGAGAATAGCAGTGAGTCGGGTAAGGTGGCTGCCGAACGTGGGAGAAAAAACTATAACGTCGCCAAAGTAACAAAGACAGATGGTCCATTTGTAGCCTCGCAGAAGAGAGTCCATCATACGGTGAAATGTCGTAAGGGCATTGCAAAGGACAAAGGGCAAGATTTTGAACTGATGTAAGCCATCCGGCGTGATGAAGGCCGTCTTCTCGCAGCCCATTTCATCAACTGAAATCTGCCAGTAGCCGGATCGAAGATCGATGGACGAGAAGTATTTAGCTCCGCGCAAGTAGTCCAAGGCGTCATCAATGCGTGGTAGTAGGTAGACGTTTTTCGCATGATGTTGTTTAAGTGGCAATAATTGACGCCAAAACGCCAGGCACCATCTTTCTTTTTCACAAGGAAGACATGCAAAGCCCAAGGGCTGACTGATGGCTCGATGACGATTTTGTCCACTTCTAATTGGATGATTCGACGTTCAGCATGCGATACACGATAGGGATGCCGACGAATAGGATTCGTACGTCCCGTGTTTATACGGTGGTGAACAAGAGATGTTTGGACTAATGACCTGTCGCTAAAATCAAAGATGTCACTGTACGATTCAAGAAGGAGTCGTATGTCCGTGGCCTGTGCAGAGGTGAGGGCAAGTGCAATCATTTTCGCGAAGTCATCTGTTAAGGAACCACAGCTGTGAGCTGCAATTGGCGCTAATAAGCCACTCTCGTCATTCGGAGTCTCAATGTCAAATCCACAAGTACTAGAAACGCTGGCCAAGAACATTCCGGCCGGATGCACTTGAGGGCACAGGCTGAAATTAAGAAGCAGTAGAACGACATGGTTATTAGTAACCGTGCCCACGTATGCGAAAATGCTACGTTCCGGTTCGAAAGCACGTCAATTATGGGGTGCAGCACATATTCACCGTCAGGAACCTGTGCCTGGCTGATCAAAGTGACGTAAATACCTCGGGTGACAGACGCACATCTTGAAGCAAGCACAATTAAGCACGGTAAGGCGGTACTCGAAGCTCCGGCGAGTTGAGGCAGTTCAAACTGAAGAACACCGGTCGGGTAGCCGATGAGCAGAATGAGTGGATAAAAAGTCAAATCCAAGGATGACGTCGTGAGGGAAGTTGTCGATCACAGCAAAGAGAACAGAAGTAGGGCGGCTGGCTATAATTAAACGCGTAGTACACATTCCAAGAACAACCAACACGCCGCCGTTGGCCACACGAAGCATTCGCGCAGCTGCTGGGGTGAGGACCTTCTTTAAACGTCTACCTAGGCTAGCACTCATCACATATACGTGGGCTTCAGTGTCGACGAGTGTTTGGACAGGTACGCCGTCTATGTTGACGTGAATTACACTTCTTGTGGGCACAGACAGGATTTGCTGCAGTAATCGGCAATGCAGCACCGCCTCCGAGGGCCGCATTTCCTAGTTTTCCGAAAGGGTGCGGCCTAAACCCACAGGGGACGAAAGGCGACGTGGCTTCGATGAACGGGATGATGGGCGACGTGTTTGCGGTGAACGAGACTAGTGTCCGCACGGCGATGGTGAGCGGCTGTACCACGGGTTCCGAGCACTGCTGGCGGCGCTGTTAGACTCGGCGGTTGGAGAAACATTGTCAGTATTTCCATCAAAACGGCTCAAGTTGGTTGGCGTGCGAGGTGTTGAGGGCCACGAGTTGCGACAGTGTCGGGTGACCGGACCATTGCGGTGACAGGTGAAACATATCGGCTGGTCGTCCGTAGTTCTCCGCTCAGTCGGGTTGCGACAACGTGGAAGGAAGCGTCGGAGTGGAGCGAAAACAGTACAAGGGCGTTCGTTAGCTCTGGGATTGGCGACAGCACACACAGACTTTCAAGGTCCTGGCAAACGATGGCTTGTACGAGGGGAACTGAAAATGTGGTAGCATCAGGGCTAAGCGAACAGAAAGCTGCGGGCGCCATCGCATCCCGTTTACGTATAACGACTTGCACCACGTCCTCTGATGGCGACGCATGCTGCTGTGCGGGTTGATCTTCACACGTCAACGTTGTGGCACTATTGTGAAGTCTGGCGAATGGCTGCAAGGCGCGTCGGCTTTTGGCCTGCTCGAATTGTCGGCCCTCTTTAATGATTACGTCAACTGTAGAGCAGCTCTTGCACATGATCAGCAATGCCCTTGAGCACGTGATCGGGATCGGCTTTACGAGGAAGTGCCAGCACGTCCTGGATGTAGGAGACATAGTTCTGCGTGGGGGATTGGGCACGGGAGGCCAGCTCCTGCTTAACGGCAATTTTACGGCCGGCTGGTCTGCCAAACAACTCTGTCAATTTCTCTTTACGTTGGTCCCAGCTGGTTAGCTCCTCTTCATGGTTTTCGTACCACACCTTTGCCGTGCCTCTTAGGTACAACAACAGGTTAGTTAGCATAAGCGCAGGGTCCCATCTGTTAATTATACTGACGCGTTCGCACATGGCCACCCACCCTTCAACGTCAGCGCCACCGGTCCCGCAGGAAGTTCCAGGATCCTTGGGTTGCACAACGACAACCGAAGATGACAGCGACGTAGCTGGCGACAGTGACGTTGGAGGCGGCAACGACGTTGATCCCGCGTGCTCACCATCATTCATGGTGCGGACGGCGATGCGCGACGTCCACATCGGAGCTCCGTTTCCAGCCGTGGTACCCCACACCTCTCACCAATATGTTGCGGGGATCTTGCGATAATATAAAAACTATATTTACAATATATATACAGGATGAGTCAGAATAGTTAATATGGCTGACCACCAACAACACGCAGCAGCCTGCGTCTCCAATCTTCTTCTTTCTCTCTCTTCTCTCATCCTTCCGTAAGACTATTGCTGGCGTGGCACTCTTCCGGCCTGCCCTAGGGAGCGCGTCCTTTTGCCGCACCTCCTGTCTCAAGATTGCCCAGTTGCTTTCTGCCCTTCCTGGTGTGGTGGAGGTGCGGGCGGACAAGCTCCTGGACATCGTAGCCGTGTATGCGCATTATTCCGGGTGCATGCAAAACCTGCTTGTTACGACGGAGCAGCCAGAAAGTGCAGTTCTCGCTCCCCTCTTCGCCCTTCGACCGTTCCCAGTGCACGAGCTTTGCACACTGGGTCGACAGGAACGTTTCCGTTAGGCGTAGCAGGGGCAAAGTGATATTTCGCGTGGCGGCGAAAGCCTTACTGATGCCGATATTCGCCTGTACTAGATGCCGTTTGTTGCGAAGCCGTTTCGACCACACTCACTTCAGTGCGTACACTGCGGATGCTATGGTCACACTGCTATGGCCTGTGCTTTCCCGCAAAGGATCCTGCGCTGCGGCGGGCAACATTGCGCAAACTCCTGGGAGCAGCGATAGCCTCGATGTTTTCGCTGCGGCGGACCTCAACCCGCAAACGCAACGCGTTGTGCGCGCGGTCAGGTGGAAATATTGGAGGACACTAAAGCTTCGCCTTCAAGAGTGGAACGCGATAGCGTTATCGCACGCCGTCCGCGCCGCCCGCTCATTCGCTCGGCATGCTCTTGAGTCAAACAAAGACGAAACGTGCGCCTGAGCAAGCGGAACGAACCAAAGAGCTCGGTGTGTCGGAGGGAGAAACTATCTGCGCGAACCAAACGTCGTGATCGGCACTGACAGCCGGGCCGCGACGCGCCATGAAGGCGGACGAGATCGTGGGGCTGACGCCTCGATGGGATCGTCCTCTATCTCGCTTGGGAGCACCACACAGACGCATGACTCTTCGCCAGCAGTACGGCACACGTTGCAGGGGATGCTGTCCCATCAGACGTGCTACGGCGCAGCGATCACGCCAGAGGCGTCCCGCCTCAGACGCTGCACCTAGGAATCGCACTGTGAGCTGAAAGAGGCGGCGCGTTACGCGGGCTAGTGGCGATCCGTATATTCGCGCTCATTGATCCGATCCGATCCGATCCACGCCGTACATTGCGAGGAGGGGGTCTTCTGTGTTTGCCGCATGCGGGCTCATCGTGCGCGCCAAGCGCAGGAGAAATGTAGCGGAAACGTACTTCGCTACGCGTTTCACTGCGACTTCTGCAATTTACATGCTCGTAGTTACGATATGCACCGCAGTATAACTTTCTACGGCACGTTTCTAAGGCAACACCGCATTCACTAGAGGCACTTTTGTCCCGCTTTGAAGCATCGAACTCGTGGCTCAATGGTAGCGTCTCCTCTCCCACTCCGGAGACCGTGGTTGGATTCCCACCGAGCCCATCTTTGAAATCGTTTATATTTCTGAATTGCCTTCCGCTATTGTTACTCACGGCCAAGGCCGCCGACGCCGACGACACCTGCGTTTCCGCGAGACGAGTTCCTTAACGCTATCGCGTTAAAAGCGGGTGTCTGCAGGCCCTGGTCATCTACTTTGACGAGCCCATAGTTCGGCTTGCGCCTTCTGAGACTAAGGCTATCAGTTGCGCTGTTCTGCATTCCTACCCTACCCAAGCGTGACGGATAGCCATTGTCACTTGCGGGTCATCGGCTTGAGGATCCGAATTTTTCATCAAGCAATAAATAACCATAGGATCACTGGATCTGCTGCCGCCCCATCTCGCAACGTGAGCTATCCGAGAATCAGAAGAAATAGGAAGGCTTACATCAAGCTGTCTTATGCCTCAGTGTCTGCGGCGTAAACCAAGGATGCCTCTACTCCGGCACGTAGACCTACTGCCTGTCCTCAGAATCGGACAGCAGTCTAGACCGTGCCTTCCATTCTGGCAGCGACGACTCCACATGCTGCCGTGAACAATTCGCCGGCAGATGCGGCAGTTCTAACGCCATCCCTTCAGGGAGAGATTCATAGCTTGAAGCTGCTCCTGCATTATGCAACTGCCCTCCTACCGGAGGACAACGCCCTACGTGTCTCCTACTTTGCGACAGGTGGTCCAGCCAAACAGAGTGGTCACCATGGCTGTCCACCGGGGGAACTGCCGCCGCCAGCTGAAGGCGATGCAGCGCACTCGTTGCGGCGGCAGCAATCTGGCAACTTGGAGCTTTTCCTGCGGGGCGATTACGATCTACTTTCCCTGCAGGAAGTTATTGTGCCGGCTGAGGCGGTTTGACTCCCCAGCTATATCGGGTACTCCAGTGTCAAGATGTGCTCCTTGGTCTCCTGCTCTGTAACCCTCTGCCTGGAAGCCGGCCATCCACAAGCTTCCCCACGCTCAGCGGTCTACGTGCGCTGCTCTATTTGTCATGCCGAGATCCCTGTTGCTGACGTGATAGCGGAGCAATGGTGTGCTGTGCGATGACTGTGCGGCTTGAATCTACGGACACTACTTCGGCGAGCAGTCATATGCACCCCTGGAGCCATTGGCACGCTCGCTGCCTGTTGCGACTGTCTGTCCATCTGAGACAAGAACACGTGCTCTACGAAGACTGCAATACACGTCATGCAGCCTGCGGTAACCGCAGCTACAACACCCGTGGCAACAGTGTGGTAGATGGTACACTTCAGGCCGACCATGTCACCATAAACACCGAAGAAGATAATTGTGCAGGAGTACCAGCAGCTTCAGCTTAAGAACTGTCGTCTACCTAGGCATTACAGCAGAATGCTGTTGGCACATTTTGGCCATGGCTCCTGACATCTGGGGGTCCGAGCACCTTCCAATCCTGCTTGCGCCCTCTTCCGCCCAATCCTACATGTCAAAGTCCTGTACATTGATCCACGGGGATACCTTCCAGCAGGTCTTCGCCAACAATTCCAGCGGAGAATTTCTGCGGGCTGTCCGAGACAGTAGAGCAGCGGCCACTATGTGGGCGACTATACAGCCGTCACATCCT